>NC_056713.1:18815522-19183022 GCF_018831695.1 Puntigrus tetrazona
TCTTGCGAATGCGGGCGAGCTTCGGGGTGAATGACTCCGGTGCATCGGGGGAAAGGAGGGTTTAGACCCTCTACACCCCCTCCAGCCCCTAACGGCTGCACCCTCTCTCTCCGAGGATGGGCTCGTTTACATATCTCCCAGAGATGTAATTGAATTAAATGAAGCTTCTGGAGGGCAGCTGTGGCAGCTGCTGTTTGTGGCATGTCAAAAGGCCCGGCACTTTAAGAGCACTTGCATATGCTCCAAATTAGCAGGTCAGATAGGCGCACGCTCTCGATGACAGGGGCAATGCTGCCAGCGCAACAAGGGGCCCCGCAGCTGTGGGCAATTCAGTCTGATGGGCCTTTATCACGGGTGCATTATCAGTGTGTGTGTGTGCTTGTTGTTGGTTAAAGGGCGAACCGTGTGCCAGTGTGCTGCAGGTCACTGATAGTGTCCTACTGGAGGCTAATTATTTGTGTGGACCCTGGGTCAGCGAGCGATTTGAGTTTGATTTGACAACATTTATTAGGTGCTAACTGCTCTTTGGGGAGCTGTGCGTTTTCATTTAGAGTCACCTTAGTTGCTCTACTGATATGCCTAATGGTTTTATTTCCTTTTAAATGTACTTTGAGTGTCTTTGGGTTTCGTTGTGCAAACTGGAATATGTAAAGCGAGTTAAAAGCCAAATATTTCATAATTCATAATTCAACAGTCACAAAAGACAACCAATTTCAGATTACATAGAGTTATGATAAAAAGTGTGGACACACTTGCATGTTTTTTATTATTACAGGTTGAAGTATGGAAATTATGTAATTATACTTTAATGTATTATATTTAATTTTTTTAATTTTATGAAGATGAATGCTTTTTTTATTGTTTTGTTTAATTATATAAAAAAACAAAAAGGTGCTTTTCTTTTCATTGACTGTTTTTATTTTATTTTATTTTAAGGAGTTAATTTTTATTTTATTATTAAAAAAAATTTTTTAACCGTAAAACAGTGTTGCATTTGAGATGTACAGTATGTTGGATTTTGGTTATCTGCTTTTGCTTAAATTGCATTTTATTTAATTTTATTTTGCTTTAAACTAATTTCTTAGTCTCTTATGTCTTTAGATAAGTATGTAAAATAAAATAAAAAAATTAGAACATAAACTAAAGCATGCCCAAACTTTTGACTGGCACACACTCGACAGTTGTAGACTCTATTCTTTATTCTCTGAATTTCACGGTTTAATTTCTCTTTCACTTTCTTTCGCTTTCACCGATATTGCCAGAATTTGTGCTCAAACCCTTGTAATCTACAGGGAAAATATTTACACATTGTGTAATTTGTGAGAAAAGTGTTAAATCATTTCCATACTTGTGTCAATTCTTCATGTAATGAATCTAATCGTATATTTGTGACACAGAGGTATCACTTTGCATGCCGACAAGAACTTGCTTTGCTTTGGTTTCCTGGGAGATGCTGTGATATTTGAATAATACTTGTCATAGACTAATCAGCTGTCGCGAACAATTACCTAATAGCTTGTCAATCAAAAGCTGTCAGTCAAAAAAGTGTTTTGCAATTAAGCTATTTTTATTCTGAATTGGCTGATGTTTATGAGAAATGCAGTCTTATGTAATTGCCGTGAGAGTTACCTAAGAGGAGTTCTGTCTAATTAGCCTCCAGTGTGATTGAGAACCGACTGACTCCTGAACTCCCAGGATAATAGAGCAGCAAAAAGTCTGGATAACAGAAGAAATGTTGTTTATCATACCATATTTGTACTGTATACAGCTACAGCACCACTTAAGAATACCATGATTTTATAATTAGTTAATAATGCAGCATATAATTTGTTATAATTAGTTTGTTTGTTAATTCATTGGAATAGATTTGGAGAAATGCAGCATTATATAACTTGCTCATCTCTGCAGCGAATGGGTGCCGTCAGAAAGAGATTCCAAACAGCTGATAAAAACATCAGAATAATCCACAGCACGACTTTGGTCAATTAATTAAAGTTTTGGAAAGCAAAAAAACGCATGCACATAAGAAAAAACTCATCATATTAGGATTAGGAACTTTAAAATACCAACCAAAATGCTTTTACTTGTCAACGGAGCTTGATATGTGCTTATTTCTCTCCTGATTCAGGAAAGATTCAATACAGAAAGCAATATTACGGGAATTGTATTTCAGCTGAAAGCTATGGTTTTAATTTAATGTGTCAGGGTGGATTTGTTTGACACACAGCTTTTTTGCTTTAAAAGACATTAACACATGGACTAAAGTGGACTGACGGCACCCATTCACTTCAGGGGATGATTTCAAGCCAAATTTATCCAAATGCAGAAATAAACTCGCCTACATCTTGGATGGCCTGAGGGCTACTATGTTAGCTACTAAGCTAATTTTTCATTTGTAAATGCAAATGATCATAAATTGTGCAATTCTAAACCTTGTCGAACACCAAACAAGATGCATAGCAAAATGCTTAAGCTGCTTTTCCCCATTCAGTATGAAAAGTGAATGGGGTCAAGCTCAAAAAAGCACTATTTAAGCATTCTATATATCTTGTGCACTAGTCTTCCACAGCTGTGTGATTGCCGTTTTTGGGAAATTCATAATTCGGTGAAAATCTTTTCTTGAATCAATTCAATGCTCACTTTTGTTTGTAGGAAAAAGAGCAACCTGCTAGCCTTCAAAAGACATGAGGGCTATCTATTTAACATCGCGTCGTTTATAAAGATTCTTATTGTGAGGTCTCGACCGTCTCTCTTTCTATGCGTTGGCCGTCATAGTTAAGTGGAGGCCCAGCGTCTTTATTGAGGCTCTCAGTTCCAATTAGATATTGTGGAAAGCACAAAGTCTGTGACTCAGCTGTTTGCGCGGCGCGTTATAAAAGAATGGCAGCAGAGCGGCAGCAAACAGCGCCGTTAAAAATGCATGAGGTGCTACCCAGCGCTGCTCTCGCTGCGTCGAATAGAGCTATCACGGCTGCCTGTTATCTCCAGAACCCCCAGGTAGAAATGGTAATGATACTACTTAACACCGCTGCACATATGGAGGGAAAATGGAAATGCCAACAGCACCTCAACTATAAAGAAAATCAAATTGAAATATTAATCCGCTGATTAATATAACATTATGAGAGCCCATTCTCTTTGTTGTTTAACAACAAAGGATTGCAAAATAAGCAACTGCCTGAGAGGTAAGGGGTTTAAAAGAGTCCCACTGAGGTGTTAGGATCCCTTTCAAACATCATTACCACACATAATGTATTCACTTCCACAGTGCTGAGGTTTTGATATTGATGTTTACTCATTTATTTTTTAATTAATGTTCTTTGTTAATGAATTCTTTGATGAGAGGCATTTTGTAAATCATTATCCTAAGAAGAAGATGAAGGGAAAAAAACGTTCTCGATTTTGCCCATTAAACTTGAAAACGCAAGGTGTAAGGGGAAAAAGTTGAGCGTTGAGTTGTGGGTCATTATTGAAAGTTTTTCTTTTTAGGGTCATTAATTGTCGTTTCTGTTTTGTGTGCATCTTCGTGTTACTTTGGGGTTTCGGGTGGGACGTTATACGGCCCATTGCAAACAATGCGCTTAATTAGACAAACGCAGAAGTTCAGCGCTGAACCTTCGGCGAAGTTTGAGGGCTTCTCTCATCGACGGTGATCGTTTTCGGGTGCTTTATAGAACGTATAGTCAAAATGGAAGGTGAAGATGTGAAGTCCTGCTTCCGCAAACACTTGACTGACATCTCCATCACATCTCAGCCTTAAAGAACAGCAACAAAAAGGCTAAGAAGCACTATTAATAAGGACTATTTTTAAATGTAAAAATATTTATGAATTAAATATATTTATATATGATATCATTTATTTATATATATATATATATATATATATATATATATATATATCAGCAGGTTTTCACAGCAAACCCTGGCCCATTGCTACAAAAACGTTTTTTGAAACCCAACTGCTTTTAAAATTTTATTCTGGTTAAGTAAAATTTTACACAAAGTCACATTCCATTGGCTAAAAATTACATTATTGGGGTTGCCTCAACCCGTGGAAAAAAGTCCTGTGGAAGGAGTGTTAAAGTATCCCAATTCTGCAGGAAAACCACAGACTTCACAATGTCATGCTTACATGCATATTTAATAATATAATTTTATATAATTTTCTGAAAGTTTCACATTTTTTTCTTTATTAAAAACATTTTCTGTTTGAACAGAATTGAAATTATACAACTCATATATGTATGAACACAATTATGGTTTTGAGGCATTCTTTTTTCGGGTCATTTTATGACCAATCAGCAGAATTTGCCAATTTTTTTAGCTTGACAGCAAAAAACCCCACATCACTGGCCAATAAAAGGAAGTGACTGATCCAAAATTTCATGTTACTTTTTCAGAATCAGTATCAGCTTATACTTTTCTGAGCAGATTTAAAACTTCGTTTATTGTACTGTCTCATACAATGTTGCTAAAAAAAGCTATTTTGTGTATTTGGTGTAATGCAATGTGTTTGTGCTTTAAGTTTCAAAAAACTCATTATTTTTCCACATAGTGTACATTATTGTTTTTCCTCTAAGCCCCGCCTTCCTAAAACAGGTCGATTTGTACAAAACACATTGTTCTAAAAAAGGTGTGCTCTGATTGGCCAGCTATCCAGTGCGTAGTGATCGTCACGAATACCTCAAGCGGAAATGTTACGCCGCTTACCATAACGTGATGCCATAGACTGCTCTCCAGGTTCAGGAAATAGTCCGCTGTAAATGCGCTGAACACGCTCTAATATTTGGGTTGAACTGTTCTGGAACAGCCTTGTGAATACAACTTAACCACTGATTTCTAGTTGTGTCCTCTTTTGGAAGCACAAAGGAAGTAGTTTCACTTTTACAATGAATGCATCTCCAGCAACCGGCAGCAACACTACAGTGAGAATAAAACTTCTGCCTTCTTCATATTTACCGATCTTATCTATGCACTAACAGCTTGTAACACCCCAAAGAGAAAGAAAAACTTGAAACTGCATCATATGACCCCTTTAAATGCTTTTTTCAATAGAAAAACTTGCGAGAAAGTCAATTTGAGTGGCATTTCCTTTAGGCTGAGTGCGTTTTGACACTATATCGTACACTTTAGTTTAAAAATGCTTTGAAAACTGAAAGAATGACACCATTCCAATTGAGTACATTAGTTGATCTACATGACTAAAACCATTTGGGATTTGGCATTTAAATGGTACATTTAAAAACAACAAAATCTGCAAGCTGTATAATGTCTGTGCCCTTTGAATTCAGATGCTCCAGAAGAGTTTTCAGCTTCAAAACACACAAAAGTTCTGTAGGCAGCACTCAAGTTTCATAGTCAAAATGTGGCCTTTTGCCATCCCCTATTCAGCTTTGGGTTTAGGAGAAAACATGCATTTTAGTCTTTGAGACAAAGGAACTGTTTTTTTTTTTTTTTTTGCTTCACCCCACGAATGACTGATTGTGTTTGCAGTACCCCACATACACCACAGTGCTATTTTTCTTTCTATCTTTCAAGCCAGTCTAAATGAAGCCAAACTATAGAGCCTTAAAGGCACATTCATCACAGTGCGCCTGCGAGCTCAGTGCAGATGTAATGCAAGTAACTGATTGCTCTCTCTTTCTCATAGGAAAAAAAAAAAGAATCTCGACTAGAATTAGGGCTTTTCATCGGCAAATATATTTCACTTGTGATTAATTGCAACACTCAAATCCCGATCATTTTTACACAAGAGAGAGCATTTCGGCTTTGTAAAATTGATATAAAGAAAATGCAAATCGTTGGTGTTCTTGGCACCAAACATATGCTGCCACGATGCCAACAAGCCTGCCCCTGACGATCCCAGCTGGAAGCTTGCAAGACGTGCTTTTGGCAAAAGACTTTTTTCCACCCCGTTTTGCAAATGATCGGCAATTAATATGCCAAGCATCCAGAGCTTATTCTGCACCTGTTTACATGCAAGTTTAAACTTTGTGAAATGCATTACACCATATACTGAAGGTTCGAATGCCTTAGATTCGAGGCAATTTGTCCAAGCTGCCATTTCTATAGCGTAGACAAGGAATGAAAATGTGTGTAGATATGCATAATTAGGTTCAACTATATGGAAAGATGGATTGGGAAGTTAGGATTTAGAATCGGCGCAAGCCTAAACAAGTGAACTTTTGTTAATGGTATAATATGCAAGTATTATATATACACGTACACCTACCTATCTATCTATAGTGTGTATATATATATATATATATATATATATATATATATATATATATATATATATATATATATAATATATAAGAACTATATACAATTGTATGTAATTGTTATATACTAAATGTTATATATTATTTATTCAATTTTTTTTTAATGCATAAAAAAAATGATATATATTCACTTCCAGCTTATGATCCTCTTTCATGCCTAGTGGCATCTTGGGAAATTTCGTAATCGGGACCAGTAAAACTCCAAGCATGAGCACCTGTGAGTAAGCATTATAAAACTATTTACATATTTCCAGTCAGCCATTTTAGGAAGTTAAAACTGTGGTCAATGCAAATTAAAATTTGAGGGTGAAAGACAATATTCAAATGACACGCTTGCATTTGTACAACTGGAAATCGGCCAAACGTATTACGCATTCCCAGCTCACGATTCCAAATCCAGCCGTATTTCTCTCTGTCACCATAATATGGTTTCTTTACATTTTAAAATACGCACTGGAATAGACACGAAACATACATGAAATATTACAGTCACATTTATGAAGATGTTATGCGGTAAGATGCTATAAGTGCTTCATGTAAGATTTGCAGGCTGAAAAACTGCGTCTAGACGGGGGACGGAGTGGGCTGTGTTAATCTTCCTCTCTCTCTTCTCTCACAGATCTTCCTCACTGCACAACTTATGATGGATAGGAGGCCTTAATGAGCTTCTTACAAGCAATTAAATAATCAGGGAGCCCTGCTGTTTGCCGATGAGGCTTTAGAGAGCGCTGACAAACGGTGGGCCATCAGCGCTCCAATCAACAGGACACGGCGCTCAGTGCTGTCACCAATGCTATTTTAAACAATGACTCTCTGCACTGCAGAGAAAACACTCATAGGAATTAAGCTCACAGGAGTGGGAAAGTTTTGTACAGGCATTTATGTCAGTGTTTCGGAATAGTATCTTTCTTGTCCGTACAGATGCACTGTAGCGGTTCGATGCGGTTGGCAAATAGTGTTAGTATGTTATTCATTTTACCATGGTTATATGAATAGTTAACTCCAATATAAAATAAATAACAGCATACAGATATGTGATTAATTCATGGAACAGAATAAGGGAAATTTTTGCAAGTCTTCTCGCAGATCTTTTCCAGCAACGGTTTTGAGTCTGTGCGTAGCAACTTAAATTTCAGCCTGTTTCCAACAGAAATCATATATATTTTTTGTTGTTCTATGGGCTACATTTATAGCTTTGTTGTAGTTATAAATTTTTGTCATTGTATTTTTCCATGAAAATTAAGAACATAAGGCATCAGTGTGGTTAAACAACGGCAAGTTTTTATTTTACGGAAGTCTGGGATTTAATCAATTAGATTTTTTATATATTTAAAAAAAAAGAGGATGCATTTAATTTATTAAAAGTGACAATAAAGAGCTTTATAACATATGTCTTTTAGTGTCGATTCAAATATTGAATCGAAAATTCAAAGAAAATGTTTATCAAAGAATCTTTTCTTGAGCACCAAATCAGCATGAAGATTTAGAAAGACTGTAATTTGTATGAGCTTTGCCATCAGGAATAAATTGCATTAAATACATGACATAAATAAACATGTAAAAGCAATTCTGATAATATAATATAGGTATATATGAGTATTCAGATTTACAACAATCCTTTTTCAACTGTGTTAAATGAGGCCGGATGTCTGCTTTCATTTTCACGTCAAAAATCTTTGTTGTATAGCACTGATTGGAAAGCAACTTTGTTCGTAAACGTTAACATTCATGTAATTAGTTTAAAACTTCAGTTCGTTTTTGTCGCACCAAATTTAGTATTGAAACCAATCACCTCTTGTTTTCCCAGTTTACAAATCTGTTATTCGTCTGAGCGAGCATACAGCCGACACATGCACAGACAGTCTTGGTGATAAAGTTCACTTCCAGCTTCAAAGATGGGTTATCACCTTGTTATGCCTCATAAAGTGCTGTAACATCTTCTTTATAATTAGCTATATTTGGTGCAAGTTGCAATACTATAATTCCTGCTGTGACAGGAAGAAAAAAAAAAACAGCAAGTGCATTTAATTACAAGAACTGGCATGTTCAAAACGGGGGTTTTCGGCTCTGATATGCCAGTATGTGTTTGGATTCTCAGCTTCTCTTTTCTCACCCATAGGAGATGGAGACGGGGGCCGGGCACCCCTGGGTGCCGCAACACCTCTGCCGCAGCGGTGGCTTCCTCTTGTAGACGTACACTCGTTTGCTCCCGTTGTAGGGAAAAATACTGGAGAATACCACAGTGAGTGCATGCTGCAAAAAGTAAATATGTTGCCTATTAATAGGCTGGTGGACGAGTAGAACCCGGAGCAGAACCGCGAGGCGCTGGGGGGAGAGTGCCAGGAGTGTGATTCGCTCGTGTGTGTGTGTGTGTGTGTGAGAGAGAAAAACCGCTGAGGGAGCAGATTCTTAGCACAGCGCTGGCACGGGACACACTCACATATGCGTGCACTTGTTAGCATACACACACGCACTGAGACACTGCAATCCAAGTCTGCGCCTGTTGTAGCCTACTTGTTAGCTTAGCAGGTATGAAGGATCTGATGTGCGAGTGACCTTAAAAGTATTTGGAAAATTAGGCCACACTTAAAAATCCGTGAAAGTCATTGCATTAGCAAAAATATCAAACCAATGGTATTTATTTTTTAGAAAAGTTTCAGAATACATTTTGGCCTTACTTTAATAAAGTGATCATTAGATTTTAGTTTAAAACATGGTGTTCATTTCAGTTCAGGTCAATTCAGTTAGGTTCATTTTTAGTTTCAGTGCTTTTCTTTTTATTTGTAGATATAGTTAGGTTTCTGGAAGAGAATTTTTGCATTTTTTGTTTAAAAACACTATGACATTTGTCGCCTTTGTTAGGTAAAAGTAATAATCATTAGCCATATTTCAATCTATGCTTTCTATCTAAAAATGCATACAAATATGCATTTTTTTATTAATATAAGAAAACCCTGGAAGTTTCAAAATGGACATTTTTGTAATGCGACAATTTTATTTCATTTTTGTTTTCTTTTTTTTTTTTTTTTTTTCTCATTTTTTGTTAACCAAACCTGGCTGGATATGTCTGTGTGGACACCAGCAAGCATTAACAATGAAATCTCAGGGGCGCACAAACATTCTGGCACAAACATCAATGCCATGAACAAACACACAAGCAAAGAAAAACAGATCGGTTTGGGATGCAACCATGAACGTTGTTCTTAACTCAAGCAATTAGCTAGAATAAAAGTACTCGTCATGTAGAAAATCACTGTTAATCAGAGCATTAGTGTAAACTTTGATGTTTGTGTGGCCATATTGTCACAACAAAGTGCTGGCCAGTTCATTTCAGCATGCTTCCATATGGCTGGCTGCCACTTGGAGAGCTCCACGCGCTCACCCAGAGATACACACGCGTGCAAACACGCTTAATCAGCGTTTTATCATTTCTCAACCATCTAGTTGAACATAGACCAGCAGAACCACAGCAATAGCTTGTTGGGCAATGCGTTTTTTAACAGATCGTGATATATGAGCACGTTTTACTACAGAGCCCTGGAGAAATATTGAGACCCAACAACAGCCTGGCTACATGCTTCTCTGGTTCCATGCAAATTGCACAAGCTAATTATGATCTAATAACTGGCAGACTGTCCAGCATTATTACAGGAAGAGAAGGTTAAATTAATAGCTTATCATCTGCCCTAAGAATCAGTCATTTGTTTTTAACGATCATAATTCTGATATTAAATCTTCATTACCTGTCAAGATCTTAAGGGAGGCCTGTCAATTTGCTGCCTCAATGAGAATTAAAGCAAGTATTGCTCAAGCTAGAGTCTGTTTTTCAAACGAGCCTAACTTCGTTACCCGGGGCCACGGAGTAGCCTAACGGAGGCCGGACCCAAGCCTTGAGAGGATACGTACCTGGTCCCCTTGAAATAAGCGTTTTGGGAATTATTTGTTTTCAGGATGTAGCTTTATAGCTACTGGCTGCATATAAGAAATGATTTTTGCGTCCTCATGAATATTGGCATGCAACATTTGCGTTTAGAATATTAAAATGGACTCTAATTTCCTTGGAGAGTGCTTTGAGACATATCTAATGGCCTAAAGCAGTGTTTTCTGTTTTGTTCGTGGGATATGGCCCTAAAATACGTTGCAGGGCCGTTTTAAAGGTACACAGACAATGCTAAATGCTGAAAATTAAATGTCGGTTACTATATTATTGCAGTTACAGGAATGCAAAAATGTTGTTGATGTCAAAAGCTGATGCGATGAGACGAGTGTCACTGTAAAAAAGGTAATTAGTTATAGCTACTAGTTACTTCCCACAAACAGTAACTGAGTTAATAACTGAGTTACATCATTATAAAAGGAGCTAATTATTACGGAAAGTAACTCAAATTCAAATGTCAAACTTGTATGCCCCAATATTAAATGTTAAAAAATGAAATATACACTAAATATAATAAATTATTATTATAAAACATTGTACATTAATCTACACTCTTTCTTAAATGTGCAGTGTGTAAATTTTAGCGAATGAATGCGAATTGCAACCCTGCTAAGCCCTCCCTTTAGAGAAGATACGGTGGCCAGAGATAGCTAGCAATGAGATTTGTATTTACTTTATTCAATAAATCGATTTATATATATATCTGAAAAATACAATTCTGATAATATAATAATAAATTATATTCACTGGTGTGTCATGGCCCAAAAATAGATTGCAGGTGATAAATAGCTAAATGCTAATATAAAATGCACCTAGTGACAGGAATCTTTTGTTGTTGAAGTCTAAAGCAGTGCGTTTATGCTATTTTGAATTGTTTTTTTTACTCACTAATGTGGCTAATACTAGCTAGTATACAGAAATGCTAAGTGCTGTTGTTCCCAATTGTATCATCGTGAATATTAGCATGTAACGTTTGTTTAAAATGCGCAAGTAGAATATACATTTTGGAATTTATAAAGTGCTGTGAGACATATCTAGTGCTAAAAATGCTTCTTTATGTTTTACTAGCAGGTCGTGGCCCAAAATAGGTTGCGAGTAAATACACAATGCTAAATGCTAATAAAAATGCCATCTATATTATTGCAGTTGCCGGTTGGTGAATTTGTTTTTGAAGTCAAAATCTGTGTTATTTATGTTGCTTTGCTTGAAAGTAAATTCTTTGTGATACATTCCTACACTATTTAAAATATAAAACTTTTGGCTATGATATTTTGCTAATTTGAGTTGCAAGTCATTTATGAATTTATGTCTGCCATTTGCAGAATTGTTCATTTTTGGCACGTCACATTCGTAATTTTGTGTATTAGCGGTTTAAGTACTTTTTTGTTTACTTAAACAATTTTGGTACTGTAAAAGCCTTATTTGGTAAGATGGCGTTTTTGTAATTGCGTTCGGCGCATCCCGGTGGAATCGCAATCAAAAACAAACATTTGTTTTTTTTTTACTGCGAAAAATCTGGACTGTAAATGGGAAACAGTGCAAACAGCATCTTCTCAGGCTGAAATGTGGAGGATTTGGCTTGAGCTCCAGAGCTGATGAAACCACAGGAGACACAACAGCTTTAAGGAAGTGAGGCAGATCTCTCTGTGCAGCATTCTGTTTGTTGTGGGTTGAGTTTTCGCAAACAGCTTCAGGCTAAAGATCGCTTAAGGACAAGAATGCTAGGTAGAGAGAGAAGCAACGATAAAGAGGCTCAGGGTCTGTCGTGTAGAAAACAATACTGTGGTCTTGCACTACGTTTATTGAGGGCTGGGGGATAGCGTGACCAAGGAAAAATGGTCATATAAATCTAAATCAATCAAATGTAGCATATAAATACGAGCAGTGCCAAGAGGTGACATCCCAGAGGCTGGAACAGAGCAAAGTGGGGTGATCCATGAGAAAGGACTGCCTGTGTGCCGGAGAGAAATATACGCTCCGCGTCAGCCACCACAGTCAGATCATTATGAGATTAATGATACTCTCTGTTAGAGCAGATACGGCATTATACCGTAATTGAGCATTTTCTGGGAAGTGCAGTATGGTCATTGCCATACAGCAGATATGGCTTTATAATGCAAGAGAGCGTTTTCCTGGAAGTGCGGTATGGATTTGGCCATGTATCCATGAACCTGTTTACGGGAGTTTTTTTCTGTGATTTTCAGATGGTGATGGGTTTTTGATGTTATTTAGACGACCGACCTCATGAACTTTTTGAGTCTAGCAGGCGCTTTGTCATGAAACAGCACTGCCCTTGTCATGATTTATAACAAAGTTAAGACGAGAATATTTAAAGTTTTGGCCTATGAGAAAGAAAAACTAAAATAAAAACTCTTTGTTTTATTGATTAATCTATTCATTTTTTTAAATATTAAAAGTAAATTAAGAAAAAAATTAAAACATTCAGTGATTTAAATGCATTGCCTTCAATAAAATTATTTAACAAGTAATAATTTATATTTATGAATATATAATTATATAACAATTATTATATAATGAATATAATACTTGTTTAAAAACATTAATAAATGTGTTATTGCTAGTTTATTTTTATTGCATATTTTAAAGTTAACAGTTTTTAGGTGAAAAATGTAAACTTTCCTATTATTAAAATTGGTAAATACTGAAATATATTATTTCTTGCTATTTGTTTTAATTCTACTGCGTTACTTGTGAATTCTTTGTACTTGTAATTACCGTGCATTTTACGAGCAATTTCTGAGCGAAAATTGTTTCTATGCCAATTTCAATTCAAAATAGGATTACGTTGACAGTTTACAAATGTAAGTTAATTGCACACAAAATTGCACGAAATTAAGTTGTGACAGAAATATTTGCAGAGCTGTCTCACATTAATGACCAAGCAGCGAAAATCCATCTATCAGAGTCTAACCTCCGTACGAACGTTATTATACCCAAATTGTTTGAAAGTATGGAAAATGTATACAAATCATTTCAGAAAGAGAAATTGAACAGTTTCGGCTGAAAAGTGTGCAAAATTGGCCAATTCCGGCCCGAGTTCACCCAGCCACCCGATGACTCGAGAAACAACGAAAAGGAAAAAGCCGAGATCTATCAGCGATTAGAAATTGCCAAATTGTCTTCTCTCTCCCGATCTCTTCCTCCGGCTCCTCTCTTCATCTCTCTACCTCCTCCCTCTTCTCTTTTCTTTTCCTAACCACCTGCCATATAAATAACCCTTTAAAAATGGACACCTCAAATTGAGCCCTGGCTAAAACAACCAAGTCATTTCACCTCTCGACAACAATTGATCAATTGTAATTACCGACCTGCGGATTGGACCTGGAGTCTGCCTGGTGCCCCGGGGGGACCCTACAGAGAAAGCAAACAGCAGTAACAGGTAGACTCCGTAGGACAGAGCAAGAGAGGGAGGCTTTTAATTGCTTTGTGCAGTGCGTAATTGAAGGTTCAAGTGTGTTGCCATGAAGAGTGTGACTTCACTTGGCCTTGTCTAATTAATCCCGTCACACGATCCTTCTGCCTTCAATTTTCACATTTGGCTTTCATTGCTAGGTGCGAATAAAGCTGGAAATATAGGATGGTAACTGTATGCTGCTTGCTGAGCCAGATGCACACAAATAAAACCATATGGAGGGATCCCATTGTTTTGTATTCGAGATAAATGATTTCAAATCTCGTGCGCAGAGCAGCGGAAAATTGAAAACATAATGCCGCGGTTAGCATTGTTTACATATGTCGCAAAGATAGAGGTGGCACGAAGGGGGTGGCCATTTTACATTGTGACAAAAATAACGTTTTCTGATGGTTGGCTTCAGCTTCTAACATAAGTGTTTTTATATTGAATATATCTTGAGGTTATCCGAGGAGTTTTACCTCGGAAACGCAATAAGTCCTATAAGTGTCTTTTCTGTGTTGATGTATTTACTGTTCAAAAATATAGTTGTAATAATGGTGTTAAAATTTTGCACCGCCCATTTGTAAATTCTATGGGTATAGCTTCCGGTTTCATCCACATCCACCTATTTTTACCAGTGCAAAACCTGTTTTACTGATATTGAACATCGGTGACGATAATGCCGTATCTGCTCTGACAGAGAGTATAATTAATCTCATAATGATAAAACTGATAGGACATCATGTCATTTATCAGTTTTATCATTATTTATCATGTTATTTCCCTGTAGCATCTAACAAACCGGAAGCCTCAACCATAGGCTTACTTCTGCATTCAGGAAAAAGGTCAATGCAGTAGGAGTTTCCGATATATATAATTTTTAAACGAAGAGTGCCGTTTTTTTTGGTTTTTTTTTTCCAAAAATGACCATGATTACAAAGAGGATGCTAAATAGCAAGCAGCATAGCTGATTTCAACATTAATGATGATAATAAATACCTCTTGAGCAACAAACCAGCATTTCTGAGTGATTTCTGAAGGCATTGGAGACTAAACTAGTGGCTGCTAATAATTCAGCTTTGCATCACAGAATTAAATTACATTAAAAAACTATTATTTTAAATTGCAATAATGTTACAGTTTTAATGTATTTTTAATCAAATTAATTAGATGTACAGTGGTGGCCAAAAGTATTAGAACACTAGTATTTTTCTCCAGTTAATGGCAAAATTAATGGAAAATGAATGGAAATGCTAGTGTTTTCATAATTTCAGCCACCACTGTATGTTCCAATAGCCTTTATTTAGTAGAGTAATTTGCTACTTGCTATTCCTACTCATCATCATATATTATTCCTCTTTGTTTTCTAAATATGCAGATATCAGCGCCACATGCTGCACGCAGCTCTGGAATCAGTTTCCTCTTGAAATATTAACCTAATAAACCACAAAGAGGCACAAGTGGTCTAGAGCGCACACTAAATAAACACCCTATGTTCTTCCCAGCAGGACTTAACGACGAGCTCTTTGGCTGACTTTCGCTACAAGGAGCCGACAACACCAGCTTTCCTTCCAACGCAGTGTTTACACAGTTACATATGTCTGGACTCACAAGAGCGCTAGAGGGTTGTTGCCTGTCGTGGCCCGCGCTGCATCGCGAAGACAAGAGGAGCACGGCGCAACAGTACGTACCACCTCACTTCCTTCTGTTCTGTTCACAGCACATCTGAAGTAGGCAAACTGCACTTCTACTAACACCCCTCCCCGATACCCGTGTTGCCGTTGGACGGCAGCCACCAATCACGAGCCAACCGAGTTAACACAACTTCCGTTCAGCACAAGAAACCATCTGTTTTTAAGGCAGAAAAGAAATAAATAAATGCATGCACCCCAACACACACACACACACACACACGCATCGTACGTAAATAGATGCGCAAATGAAAAATGTGTTTTCACAAAAGGTTTTATTCATGCTTGACCACACGCACTCGTGACGGCATCTGCGTAAGTCAGTGTGACTAAAAGGTTTAGGACGGACAAACTGTAATGAGCCAATGCTTGGAAAACAAATGTTTTGGTAACTCATTAATTCTCATTAAGTTATGAAAATGTTAGTCCTGAATGTTATGTTAACATTTAAAGTGTCCGATTCCTTCAATACTTTTTTTCTTGGTCATACAAACGTTAGGGAAAACGTTAGTTTTCCATTTTGCAAATTTAGCAAATATAATAGAAACGTTACTTTTGAATGTTCTCCAAATCTTCCAGAAAGTGTTCAATTGTAACGTTATTAAAGCCAAAGACCGTTTCTTAAAGTTTTTTCTTTTTGTGCTGACGTTTTGAGAATGTTATTAAAGACCAGATATTAACTCTGAAAAATATTTGTTCATAACTATAAGAGAATCTTGTCTGAAACATTTAATTTTCACAAGCACTGTGAGAACGTTACTTTGGAATGTTCCCTAAGCAGTCTGAAAACCTAGTAAATATAATAATTCAATGAAAACCTACAACATTTCAGAGCATTTCATAAATAATATTAAGGACCTGATAACTTTGAATGATAATTTAAGAATGTTTGTTTATAGCTGAGAGAATCTTGCCCGAAAGCTTTGAACGTTATATTTCAATGTTTTTAACGTTAAGCTTTTCAACTTTTAAAAACATCAGTTTGGAATTTTCTCTAAATGTTCTGAGAAAAAAAAGAATAAATAAAAATGCTTAAAAAATGAACATCAAACTAAAAATATGTGTGCTAACGTTTTGAGAACATATTTAAAGATCAGATAACTTTAAAATAACATTCTATTAACGTTACTGGAAGAATGTTTATAACTTTATGATATAAAGTTCTGAGAACCTTCCCTGTTTGCTGGGTGGACAGTTAAGCATTTCATTTATGACACAAACTGAATTTGTTTTGTGTTTTTGCAGTATAATTGCGACATGTGGCAAGGGCTGAATGTATGGTTCTTTTATTCTTGTGATCTCTATTCCAAGGTGTTTTTGAATTACGAAAGCTGTTTTCGTATGTGCTTAAGGACAATGACTCTGTTCTGCAGGATAACGGTTATAGCCTTTAAGGTGGAGGTACATCCATTATCGTCCTTAAAGAGCTGAGGTATATTTTAATAAATGCATTATTTAGCAGTTTTGACACAGGGGCCATACGTTAGCGCCGAGATCCAATTTCTGTATAAAAACTAAGCAAAGCAGAGAAAAAGACGTCATTATTCAGAGGGCCTATTTCTAGGTTTCTTTTTTAAAAGCTATTTCAGGAGCCAAGGGGCATTATAAATGTGTCTGCCTAAATTTACCTCAGTAACATTAGTCTTGACTCCACCTCTACTAGTATATTTTCCAGGCAGCGCGATGACAAGACTTCATCTGTGGAGATGACATGACTGCTGTGTGGGAAGCTTTTTCTCCTCTTTTGTTCTACGCTGTCACAATCATGAGGCACATGAAGCACAATCAGTCATGACTTTCTAAAGCTTCTGTACAGTCTCTGTACTATCTTTGCTGTACAGTATGGACAAAAATAATGATCGGAAATTTCAAAAGTGCTCTACAATTCAAAAGTTTGGATTTTAATTATACTTTCGAAGTCTCACGGTTACATTTATTGAATTAAATACACTAAAACAGTAATTGAGTGAAATATTTATAGGATTAAAATAAGTGTTTTCTTTTTATTTTAAAATGTAATTCATTCCTATTGCAAAGCTGAATTGGCAGCCTTGCTCAATGTCACACGGTTCTTCACAATCATTCTATTATGCGAATTTGTTGCTAAGTTACCAATGTTAAGGTGAAAAGAAAAACATTCATTTATTTTGTAAATGGATATATTGTGCAACATTTTAAATACATTTAAGGTCACTTTAGTTTTTTTTTTCAAATGCATTCTAACTGCATAAATATATTCATTTATTTTAAATAAATAAAATATTTTCTTCTGACCTACTTTTGTAACTTCAACACACTCTGTTGTATAATAACGTAAACATGAATCATTAATTTTTTTGGGATAGTAACAAGAGGAATTCTAATACACATAGACAGATAAATTTTTCTATTATTATTATCATATTAGACCACAAGCACACACAATTTCTTTTAAAATGTTATCAAGGTGGTAGCTAAAATCATAATCAAATGAACTAGAATATTTAATGGTCAAACACACAATCTACTGAGGTTTTTCTATAAGTACACCTGGATTATATTTTGTGCTATTAAAATGACTTTAAATATTAGACTATGCATATTAGACATATGTAAAAATATGCACTTTTTTGAATAATCATCACCATATTGGGATATCCGCATTTTTTTCAGACATATCTTCCACGCAAAGGTTCATCTCTGTCAAAAGAGCACATAAAAACCCCCCAAATGGTATCATATTTTTGGACCTCTCCTTATTGATTTCTCCCTGCTTAACCCCTTCCTTTTGTCTCTGTCTGCTCTCTCTCTCTCTCTCTCTCTCTTTCGCTCTCTCTCTAGTGACAGATGGGTTGGCCCACCTCTCTGAGGACAGTGTAATGTGGACCTGTCTGTGCCTGACAGGACGGCAGAGATCAAACGACATTGTGGAAGGTGAAGAGCCTTTCCTTTCGCCAGCTTCGCTGTGTGACACGTGGCAGAAGAGGCCAGTTGCAGCCTGACTGACCAGGGAGTCAAACTGCTTACTAACCTGTTTAGTATACAAAACGCTAGCACCGAATGCTGGCAGAGTGGAAGTAAGTGCTAAAACCCTGTCTACACCAACATCTGTCCACCATCATCATCATTTGATCATCTCATATTACTGTTAGGGGAGACTGGGGACAAATGTAATATTTTAGTAAACAGAAAGTAGTAGTAATCAGTGTGCTATATTTCAGTAAGACACATTTATAAGTCCCAACAGTACTAATTCTATTATAATAGAAACAAGCAGGAAAACAACACATTATTAAATTAATTGAATCTTAAAAGTAATTATATTAAAGGGTGTATCAGTAACACAACAATGCATCAATGATATATGCTATATTGTACTATAATACACATTTATATGTACATTGACAAGTTCTCACTGTGATATTATGATTATAACATTTGCATTTAAAAAATATAAATGTTAAAGGGCGATTTTGTAAAAAATGTGACACAATATTTGATCATTTACCGAATTTAATTACCTTTATGGTCTTAAGTCTTTTAACTGTCATGAATCATTTGATTTAAAGCAAAAGTCTAAGTGGTACTTAGACTACTTTATTATTATGCTAAATGGGTTAAATCCTTTTTAACTAAAATATATTTTTCAGCTATGAAGTCAAGGACAGTCTTTAACTAGCTACTTTAATGAAATAATGTTCATTTTAAATTATAAAGGTTCATTCTTTGTGGTCATACAATTTTAATTTCATAACTAGTGTTACAAAACCCACACAGTTATGATAAAATCCTGTATGATTTTAGTACCTGCAAGCAACATTAGTATGTGTAATTAACTAGCAACCAAGAGATTACATATTATATTTTAAAATGTCTATATTTGAAATTCAAGGCATTAAAACTGATTAAATAAAGTGTGGGAAAACATAATGAACATCCCAAAGATTTTTTTGGAAATTTCTCTTAAAATGATATGTTCGGCTTGTTTTCCAGGCAGAGAGAGAGAGAGTTAAACTAGTCATATTTCTACCTTGTTTATATTATTAAGTGTGTTTCAATTGTCCCGTAACAATTTGCGCAAAATTACAGAATGAATATTACGGTACACAAAAAAGTCGTTCTCATTTTATAACATTATTTTACGTTCACGCACAATCACGCAATAAATCTAGCGGAAAGTAACTAGACGGAAAAGAAAACTTTAGACATTTCTGTTGACGTGAACTTTGATCAAGACAGAAGCCCGTTCCAGACAAACTTCAGCCTCCCACCGTCTGCCAGCATCTGATTATAACCAGCACGGATGCATGTGACCCAAAGCTATAGCGCAGCGCCACAACCCAATTTCACCGCTTTCTGAGCACACATCAAGAGCGATTCATCACTGTCGTACTTGCAGACATCTCTCCCAAAAGCCCGACCCCTTTTGTGTTTTTATCTGCCGTGAACCTGCAAAGTGAGCAGCGCCGAACAATGTAATGGGTGTCAACCGGTGGCAATGCCTGAGTTCAGCCTCTGCTCAGCATCAATTATTGTTCCAACACCGTGATGCTTTCCAGAGTCAGCAGCGACTACCCCCATCTTTGATCATCTCGCTACATACGATTATCAAAGGTGTATAAATCAGGTCTGTGTTTCCATAAGATGCAAAGGAGAAAAAAAAACGATCTGTAACCATTTCACAATGATTCGAAATAGAAAACATAATCAGTTCTATCACACTAAAATGTGCGCGGCTTCTACCAATAATGCGCCGCATATGAGATATCGCAGACACAAATATTAAATATTTGCTCGAGCGTTTAACACTTTCCGAATTGCTATTTATTTTCCGGGACTGTAAACAGTTTAAACGGTCATCCTTACATCAGTCCACCTTTCCAGCGCAACTTGTTCCCTTGAATTACCTCGTGAATGATTTATGTTCACCGCTATGGCTTTCGATGGCTGAAGGCTGAGGGCCAATAAAGATTTTTCATAGGTAAACACGCCGTATTAAAAGCCAGCGCTTCAAAGACGTTTGGGCTACAAGGAGAACATTTGGTCTCATTTCGCTTGTCAAACAAGCGAGTGTCACAACCACTCAGACAACACAAACCATTTCCCATAAGTAAACACAGCCCGCCGTAAAGCTAAGCGAGGTAGCAGGACTCTAAGCAAACAGACAGGATCAAGCTTAACCGCTGGAGCTACTTTGTTAATGGATCTAGTAGCTATTTGCTTGCAGGTAATAGCCGATTTATCGCTTCAAAGTGGTAAAAGCGCGTTAAAGGCAATTTTAGAGAGGTTTTAATGGGTCGTGGTGTCACAAATGTAGAAGCGCAGATTAGAAACCCAGCGGTGACCATTAAACCTGTAAAAATAGTCTGCGCTTTTCCATCTCGAAACAAATAAAAACGGTCTATTCTGGGCGTAGAGTATTCAAATAGACCTGAGAACAATTCAGCGTACGAGATAACAGAAAGAGGACATCTGTAGCCCTATTGAAAGACTTGTTTAACAAGATTAGCATGGAGATTATCAAACCTTACACAAGTCCTTTTTTTTCCCTCTGACCTCTTTTCAACTCGCTTTCCAGAGCACTTCCTTACCATTCCACCACATACTTCGAGCGCCGAGAGGTTTTGCATGCGATTTTAATGGGAGACGTTTGAATAAACCACAGTCATTTGTGCTTTTTTGGTAACCGTGACGGTCGTTTTAACAGCCAAATCTGACCACAGCTTCGGGCCAGTGTGTGCTTGATATTATGGGACACAGTTGTCAGGCTTGTTTACCACTTTGTTGTTGTGACGACTTGTTTGTATGAGCGTATAAAAAAATGACGGTTTGTCTGCACAGCGCAGACTAATACAAAGGTACTTTGAAATGGTATAAAAAGTCAACAAATTAAAGGATAAAGCAAAATCTATGTAATTTTGCTTTATTTACTTTAATTTAATTTGTACAATATATATATAGTGGCAAGCGTCAAAACAGTAAAAAGCCAGCGTTTTGCGAATTGGATAACAATTTCAAGTATTAATTCTATTTTTATCAGTTTTATTATGGATTTGGAACCTGAATTAACTATAGGGAACAACGCTGCTTATTTGCTTGGCTGTTTTTGTTATTGAAATATGAAAATAATTAAAAAAAAAAATCACTTTGTGCATACAAAAAAAACCAACCCAATTGTATTTCAACACTATTTTATTACAGAAGTGTAGCTATTGCCATTCCCTTCGCAATTATGTATATATTTTTTACATTCAATAAACACTGACGTTTTTTTTTTCCAATGTAAAAAAGAAAAGAAATAATGAACGTACTGCAGGGCATAGCTGCCGTCTGATCATATGTGACTAGATTTACACGAAAAGCAGCATTGAGGTGCATTAACCTGAATATACATGTTTTATATTTTCAGTGATGGCATGGGGAGCGAGTAATGGACCAACATCCACTTTTTTTTCTTAATAAAAAAGCAATTTGTCACTCTAATAGTAGAAATGTAGCATTAAAAGAATGATGTTCTGATCAAAAAGTCATATTCAGTGAAATACGGTGTTAAATATACTGTATTGTTGCTTTAAATAGATTTTCGAAAATTAGTACTTGAAACACCATGTACTGTAGTATTACAAAATCATGCTGTCATGGGATTTTTTTTTGTCTTTAATTCATTAAGAAAAAATCTGCTGTTCATTGAGAAAATTACCTGCATCTTCCCTCCTGTAAGATATTATATTCATAGGAGAATATATATATATAGGGGTATAACTTGAATATTAGCGTTTCACAAGTAACATGAATCAGTCGTTTCTTGTAATTAATGTGCTAGTAATTAATCACTGTATTGGTCCTGAACGTGCGAGAAAGGATGTATAAGGGCCATTTACTCAGTTCAGATATGTGCTCACTTTGAGATGGATTTTTAAGGATTTTATTTCCATAGTAATACACTGTATTATTTACTCAGTTTGACACCAAGGGAGAGAAAACAAATGCTGTGAAAATGGGTGAAAATAACAAAGCGCTCCATGAACAATCCAAGAGTTTCAATGGTAAAAGAGGTTGGGATTTTTCTACTCACGTGCTCCAGACTCTAACCTGTCTAAATAGTTCAAAACAGCTGTCCGAAGAGAGGCCATTGGCCCTCAAGAGTCTTTCGCTGTGAGAAAACGGCATGCTGAAACACCCCTTCCCCTTCAATAGCAACAAAAAAACACCAAAGGAGCATCTAACGTAACTACACCAGTACGTTTGTAGGTTTACACACTGCCATCATCCTCTGTCCATAAAGTGCTCTCTTTTGTCCTGGGGAATGACTGAAGGAAATGAGGGACAAGTCTGAATGTTCTTCGTTTTGTTTTGCGAATGGCCCGTAGCAGATTTCAGTAGACGTAGCCCTCGTTGTACGGGTGCGGGTTGCAGTAGCCGCCCTCTTGAATGTACGCCATGTTCTCATCGAAGTGTGACAGCGGCACGGTGTCTTCCTCGTTGATCTGCCGCTCCAGGTCGGTCTTCAGCACCGGACGCTGATTGTCAGGGAAGGCCATGGAGAACAAAGCCTCGGGGTCGCAGACAAACTTATACACGTATCTTTCGCCTGCCACCTTTGAGTCAAGAAACCATAATATTACTATACATATTACTATTCATTTCACAACATTAAAATTCATTTCACTTGCATTAAAAAAGTTTTTTCGAAAGTCTTTTAACGTGTCATGTTACGCAAAATGGCGTTACGGCGACGCAAAGGAGAATAATTGGTGAATAGAGATATTTTTTTTCTTTGCGCACAAAAAGTATTTTCGTAGATTCATAAAATTACGCTTGAACCACTGATGTCACCTGGACTATTTAAACACTTTAGAGTCGTTCAGTGTGAAAAAAAATATGACATTTTGAAATAATATGACGGCGTAAAAAAAAATTAACAAGCTTTGAAATAACTGTTTTAGAACAATAACATGTAAAAAAAAAAAAGATATATATTTTTCACTACATTAATTTCTAAATTTGGATGTTTTATTGTTCACTATAAATTACCATCTTTGCTTAAAATATCCAGAATCAAAAATTTTTTTTACACAACCTAAAAATATTCTTGCTATTTAAAAATATTTTGTATTCATAAAAACAACTAAAAATGAAAATGTAAAATTTGATCATTTTACCAAGTTTTATACCATATTAACCATTGTTGTTTTTACAGAATGTTCGGAAGAAACATTTATTCAAAATAGAAATCTAATGTTACATTATAAATTTCCTTTTGAACAATAGTGTAGTCAGATTTTAGCATTGCGGCTGAGCATTACATTTTCCTATTAGCATATGCGCTTATCATTAGCATCTTAGCATATTAAAAAAATTATGGAAAAGATGATGCATGCGAAAAGGACAATATTTTAAAAGTATACAAAACTGGCTGTGATGTTTTTGGGGTGTATCAGAAGCCTATATTACCTTTTGCATGATGCCTTTCTCATAGTAGTAGCGCAACGATCTGCTAAGCTTGTCGTAGTTCATGGCAGGCCGATTCTTTTGAATCCCCCAACGTCGCGCCACCTTCGAAGCAAAAGGGAATTGTTACAAATGAAGACGCTGCAAAAATACGGAAGGTTCACTAAACGAACTCTAACAAAGCACTTGGTCTGCGGCTAAACCCTGTCAAGAGTGAAATACAAGTCAGCGTCCTCTCGTTGGCCTCAGCCCTGCGCTCATACCTCTAGTCAGAGATGTGTTCATTAGGAACAGCAGATTGTGGCAGATGTTCCTGCACCTGTCCGCACGACCACCCACCTGTGCCCCCCTCCTTTTCAAATCTCCCTCCCACCATTCTCCCAGAGCCCGGCGCTGTGGGCCTTTTTCACTCTACTGCAGCTCATTCACGCCTTGCACCCGCCCAGACAATCCCAACGGCCCACAGTCACCTGATGGCATGAATGACTCCCCTGTTCCCTACAGCTGCCCTGTGGACCAGCGCCAGCACACAAACACACACACACACACACACACACACACACACAGGACTAACAAATCCCACTGTTGCCGACGCTTTACACAAACACACCTCTGTCCGTGCTTTCCAAACACTTCTGACTTTTTGGAGAGTCGACATGTTGAAATACTTTTTTTTTTTTTTTTTTTTTTTGGATGAACACGACAGGCGCTTTTGAACAAACAAATAAAGAGGCTCTCTAGGAATCAAAGTTGAGTATCGTGTGGGGGATAGTTTACATTTAGATAATGATGCAGTTAAGCAATGTGTTATTGTAACCTTATATTATAGCCAACTGTAGCATATTTGACGCACACAATTATCAGCATGATTACAACTTTGCTGAAAAGCAACTGCAGCATGTTTTTGCTCAGTTTGGGCCTCTGAATGAATCTGAGGTGTTTTATTTTTTTTCCCAGATGCTCTGGACCACAAAAACAGGCATAAGTAGCATATGTTTGTAGCAGTAGGCAAAAATACATTGTATGGGTCAAAATAAACCATTTTTATTTTATGCCAAAAATCATTAGGATATGAAGTTAAGGTCATGTGTCATGAAGATATTTTATAAATATCCAACCATAAATATATCAAAACGTTTGATTGGTAATATGTATTGCTATAAGAATGTATTTTTTATTTAATTTTTTTTTTAGATTTTTAGATTCACAAATAGTTGTATCTCTGACAAATCTTGTCCTATCCTAACAAACCGTACTTCAATGGAAAGCTTATTTATTATGTATATAACTCAATTTTAAAATAATTGGCACTTAAGACTGGTATTGTGGTCCACGGTCACATATTAGCTAAACATTCTCTTATATCTTATCAGTAAATATAATATTCAGAAATATGATATTCAGCCAAAAAAAACAACAGCTGTGAATTAAAAATGTAGGCTCAATAAACTTCCATTAAAAAAAGGCAAAAAAATCATTTGGGGAGTTAAATGTTTATAATAAATTTCTTTTTTTAGTTAGCTTTAAATTATAAATGCCCTGGAATATTTTCTTATTAAATCTCACAAACACTACATACAGATTAAATATATATAGTACCTCCTCGGGCTCAATGAGTTTAAACTCCATGCCCCGGCCTGTCCACGCAATGAAGTGTGAGTTTGAAGGGTCATCCAACAGGGCCACCAAAAACTGCCAGAGCTGCAGCGAGCCTCGTCTCTGATAGGTCGGGCCTTCGCGGTACAGCCCCGCCTCCTGCTTTATATCACCTGTGCGAACAAAAATGACAAAAGACGTTAGCTCACATAGCCAAGTCCTGTAATACCTATGAGCAAGACATTATCATGTTGAAACTGGGCGTAAAAAAATGCAATGGATAAAGTTGTCATGTGTCTGGAGATTATAGAAGATGACCGTACAGTAAAAGGTCAACTTATTATTTCATAAATAATATTGAACTCGGCACACAAATATAAATAAATACATACTTTCAACCTTCTCTGGTACCACGCAAGTGTCATCATAGAAGTGCCTTGCAACTTTGTCAAACATACATCCTATTGAATAAAGTAATTGAAATATTGTTAAAATCTGACTTTATACATTACACAAAACTTCAAATTAGACATTTTAAATAATAAAAAAGCCACATAAATCGTATAGTGTGGATAGTTACCCTCTGTTCTGTTATTGTGGGCCAGATATCCTTCCTGTCTAAGATATACAGAGTGACAGCTAGGCACTTCTGAAAAAAAGAACACAAAAAAAAATATTTTAAAAAGGCAGAAAAAATATGCATGGGTTCAGCTAAAGACTATAAAGAATTATTTATTTACTTTGCTTACTATTATTTTCCACTGTAAGACAACTGGGAACCAAATCCTATTTCTATTCTATTCAAAAGAGTAGGTTAAAACATTATGGCAGCAGATTTGTGAGGATGAACCGCAGTGGACGCCTCCCGCTCCGCGTCAGTCATGTTGTTTGTTGGAGCTGTGATTCAATCAAAGCAAAGCAAGACAGCTTAAGTGAATGCTCCATAAAACATCTAACCCTGTTCATTTGGACCTATAAAGATCTCTCAGGGTTTCATTCAAGTAATGGGCCTGTCGAGGAAATTACCGCTGATTAAATTAGCCGCTGACTGCCCAGTCCTTACACAGCTCACAACAAACAAGCTCCTTTATGAGGCAGAATAAATTCTTCTAAATGGCTGGGAGGGGATGCAAAACATGTCGATGATCTCCTCCGCTGATGTAAAGAACCAATGCAGACAAATCACGCACACTCAAGAAGCTCACTTCATTTGTTAGCTTTTAATGCGTCTAATTTTTATAGACAATAATTAGACAATATGTTTTAGATAGTAATGTCGACGTACAATGTAAAACTTAAGGCTGCAAAAATAGCTTTAATTTTTTTAAATATCACTAACAATTATTTAGGAACTGTCAGAGTATTAATAATAATAATAAACATGTAATTAAAAAGGAATTTTATAAACTGCATGTCAGAATTATTTTTATATTGTAAGCAATATTTCAAGATGAACGCATACTAGACTAAAGCATATATTATAGGTATAAACACTTGTTTCAAAATATAATAAATTAATTATGTTGCTTTGATATTAAGTAAACAGAAAAGGCCCCAGTATTACTGCTATTTTCCTCAGGTTAGATTTTACAGATTCACATAATCAACAGGAAACAGCTGAGAAGCAGAGCTGCGTTCTTTCCTGACGGGCGGCTGCTTCCACCTCCATTTTTATTTTTTATGAATGAAAACCAAAAGCCTCTTCATTCATGCCAGAGCTGGGCCGACAGCCTGGGGGCCCCTGGGGGAGAGATTAGGGGCCCCTCTCCTTTCCAGCCAGGCCCTCAGGAAATGAGATCAGGTCCAAATTTCCTAATAACACGCTAATTCTATCAATCTCCCAGTCCCTAATAAAGTTGCTATCTGGCTGTATGAGTATCCAAAAGAAAACAAAAGAAAAATGATCTTCAGACTGTTTCCTGTTAGTTTAATGAAGTGCATACCATCTCCGTACCCTTAGAAATCACGCTCGCTTTATTTATTTATTGAACAATCTTTTACCTTTTTATTTACTTTTCTGTTTTATTATTTAAGCCTTTAAAAAGCGCTCTGCCTGCTATATTGTGTAAATGATACGCATCGAGCATTATGAGTATGAGCAGAAAATAAATATTGTGAATGAAGCTCACCTGAGTCGTAGGTGAAGTCGCGAGGCTCTTGTTTGATCATCATGGAGTGAGGGTATGTCTGGGGCAGCGGCGCCCCCACCATGGCCGGATGCTCGAAGAGGGGGTCGCCGTACTCCTGCTTGAACCCCTGAGGAGGGAAGGGGATGCTGGGTTCTGACATCTGTCTGTGATACATGGGCCGTCCGTCCCGAGACATCGAAGGAGAGGGGAACGAATGACACGGCTCCGACAACTGCCGCCGAAATCTGAACAAAACACTGAGTAGAATAAGCATCACGTATGATATCTATCAGTCTGTCTGTCTGTCTTTTTGTCTATCCGTCTATCTCTCTGTCTGTCTGTCTATCTCTGTCTGTGTTTTTGTCTGTCTGTCTATCTCTGTCTGTGTTTTTGTCTGTCTGTCTGTCTATCTCTGTCTGTGTTTTTGTCTGTCTGTCTGTCTGTCTGTCTTTTTGTCTATCCGTCCGTCTGTCTGTCTGTCTTTTTGTCTATCCGTCCATCTCTCTGTCTGTCTATCTATCTCTCTGTCTGTCTGTCTGTCTGTCTGTCTATCTATCTCTCTGTCTGTCTGTCTGTCTGTCTGTCTGTCTGTCTATCTATCTATCTCTCTCTCTGTCTGTCTGTCTATCTGTCTGTCCATCCATCTCTCTGTCTGTCTGTCTATCTCTGTCTGTGTTTTTGTCTGTCTGTCTGTCTATCTCTGTCTGTGTTTTTGTCTGTCTGTCTGTCTATCTCTGTCTGTGTTTTTGTCTGTCTGTCTATCTCTGTCTGTGTTTTTGTCTGTCTGTCTGTCTGTCTGTCTGTCTTTTTGTCTATCCGTCCATCTCTCTGTCTGTCTATCTATCTCTCTGTCTGTCTGTCTGTCTGTCTTTTTGTCTATCCGTCCATCTCTCTGTCTGTCTATCTATCTCTCTGTCTGTCTGTCTGTCTGTCTATCTATCTATCTATCTCTCTGTCTATCTGTCTGTCCATCCATCTCTCTGTCTGTCTGTCTGTCTCTGTGTTTTTGTCTATCCGTCCATCTCTCTGTCTGTCTGTCTGTCTGTCTGTCTGTCTATCTATCTATCTGACTATCTATCTTTCAGTCTGTCTGTCTATCTCTCTGTCTGTCTGTCTCTGTCAGAGGTGTTTTGGTAATTGGCAGTACCTGTGGTCCATGGGGTAAGCGCTGTCAGGGGGTGCGAGGTGAGGGTACGTCCTGTCTGGTTTGGGGTTGGGGGCGGCGGTGGGAGACACATGCTGTCCAGGGGACACGGGCGTGCTGCAGGGGGTAGACACTGGGCTGGAGGCCTTCATTCCCGAGGGATGCTTCTGCTCGTAGGCACTGGAGACACCAGGGAACAGGAGCAGTTTAAGTTAGTCTTTCCTGAGGGCCTTCCAGGCTACTGAGATTATTATGAGACTGTTCTCGACTTTATTGCTGGAAAATTAAAAAAAAAAATTAAAAAAACATAACCGCTAAAGCTTTTTGTCTGCAGCGTACTGTAAAAGGCATGCTAAACTGGCGTTTCGAAAACGGCTGGAAATAATTAGTATTTAAAATATATTTCGATATCTTTTAAAATGTTTTTACAGTGAAAAATTCATTAAAATTTTTATAACAGCAGATTGTATGACATTTAATTATTTGTCTGGTGAACCATTGCAGAAAATTATTCTTAAGACTAAAGGTATTACAAATATAATTTATACAATAATAATACAAATAATTAATTCTAATTAAAATGAACATATAATATTTGTTAAAATATAAATTTAATTTACTGTTTATAAGTTTAGGGTCTCTTATGTTATCCAGGTCTGCATTTAATACAGTAAAGGCAGTAATATTGTAAAACATTATTTCAATTTAAAATATTCTATTTTAATTGTAGTTTAAGCATCATTACTGCAGTCTTCAATGTCACACAATTCTTCACAAATTCTAATACACTGATTTACTGCTAAATGGACATTTTTACCATTAATATTGATGTGAACCTTATTTATGAACCTTTTATTTGAAACATACATCTTTAGAAAGAGTAGGTTTACTCTCATATTTGATCAGTATAATAATAAAATTATTAACAAAATATGTAACAAAATCTAACAGACACTAGAACTTTTTTAACCATAGTGTATGTATATATATGATAGAATGATGCATATACTATGGATTTTTGATCTCTTGTGCAGGAATTGTTCACATAGTATTCTATGTCCCACAGTCCCCCACATCCAGCAGCTCACGTGCCACAATCGACAAGGTACCAAAGAGAAACCATCTGATATCTTGTCAGATACGAACCTTAACGCAATTACACTCCATTCAGAAACATTAAAAGACAAGGAAGGAACAGGCTTCTATGGGGCTCGACAATCTCCAAAGCACCTCTGAAGAGAACATCATTATCACAGAGGTTGTTGGTTCAGCTTGAGTGCCATCTGCAACACGAGGGCAGGTTGGCTCCTCCAGCGAAATAAAACATCCAGGCGAAATGTCATAAATTTAAAATCAAATCAATAGGAAGATGACAGTAACCAAGCAACCGTGTTTGCCGTAGACGCTTGTCCAAGTGGAAAAGCCATTTATTGCACTTAATGCGCCGTAGCGTAATTTCTTGTTTTTTTTTTTTCCGTGCGTGTTTTCTTCCCCCTTTCCAATTTCAGGTGGATCCCATTCAAATCATTTCGAACAGCACCTGCTGTACAGTTGCCTTTGAGTAAATAACTAAAGGAAAACTATTATTATTGTGCTTTTTTCCCCCATAGATCTTTTAAGACTATTCTTAGCTCAGGATGAAGACCCCATCTGCTTTAGGGCTGTTCTGTCAAATGAACGTCTGTGCTTTTATTCAGCCTTTAGTCACATATAAAAGGTGAAACACACACCAAGTGTAACACCTCAGTGCGGGAGCTGAATTTCTGCTGAAAATTCAGCGTCACGAGCAGCGCTATTAACAAACCCAACATTTGCATTCATAAATTAGGGGGTTTTTTTTCACAAAAACATCTGTAATTAGGAAAATAACACACCCTAAATTGACAAATAATAAGTAAAAATACTAAGTTAAACGGTAGCGTTATTGCAAATGTATGTAGACATATTCGGCCCATTTATCACTTAACTCTCTCACTCCAGATGCCGAGGCTGGATTTGCAAACCAAAATATGTGATGTTAGAGTCTCTCTGACAGCTGAAAGTATAAAGTTTAGAGCTGATTTTCACTGCTTTGGTGCAAAAACACTTGTGTTCACGCAGACGTCGCAGTCTAGCATGTCTAGCGTTCGACTAGTTACTACCGGTATTTTCTTATAACACTTGATGCATGCACGTTATACAATCATTTAGTGATTTAGAATCATTCATATACGAGATCGGATTATTTAATGCGGGATTCTGTGAATGTTACCTGATGTTATACAGGCACTTCTCCCCATAGTGGATTCTGAAGGGCCTCTCCTGACTGCAGGCTGAGCCCAGATCAGCACACGGACTGTGGGGCTCTCTCTTTATCCTCAACTGCAGCCCGTGGAACGCCACTGAGAAAGAGACAAACGTATAGATGTTTAAACCTCACCATATTCATTACTCGAAGATGCAGAAGTGTCATTTTAAACCGCAGTCATTCTCTCACTCACGCAAGGTAAAGTTGAGAAGACTACAGCATTTACATTTTTTCATGCATTCACCAAAAATCTGTTTGCATGCGAAAAGTTTGTGCTTTCAGCAAATTACAGATATGTAATAAAATACTTATAATAATAAATCTGAATCAATTTAGTAACCAAATTCCGTGGGAGCAACATTTAGGGACATTAAAGGCACAAAGTCAATTTAGTATTGTTTTTTTTGTTTAGTTTTTTTTATTGCCAAGAAGTATATTTAAACTGTAATCTTTGAAAACATGAAAAAAGGGAAGAAGAATAAAATAATTAATAGTAAGTACTTCATTGACTTGATTAAATTGGTTAAGAGTTAAGTTAAGAATATAAAAATCAATCTAAAGTAAAAAAAATAAATAAAAACGTAATTTATTTGGCAGTCTTCTGAAATTTTTAAATGGTCTTGTTAGGATGTGTCGTTGTTCATGATACTGGATTCTAAAAGTAGCTGTATGGATGAATAATTTATACTTGAGAAGACTTCTTGACGGACCATATTAAGAAGCACGTAGACAGACAAAGAGAAAAAAAATGCCATAATTGATTTTACGCAAAGGAATACGAGTAAACGAATCAATACAAAATCTGTTAGCATCACAGGACGTCATACGTGCAGGATGTCATTCCAGGATTGCAACAATTACACATTCATTGATTGGTGTTAATGGACAACATTTTCAAGAAGTCGTTTATGACATTTACTTTCTATTTTCTGTGTCCTTGCAATTTATGAAATGCATTAAAAGTACGTCTGAGTACGTCAGATGTCAACAGAAGTGGGCAACACCTTCGAAAAAACACCCAAAAACCTAATTGACTAAAATAAAGGGCTCTTATAAAATCAGTAGAACATCTTGAGTACAGCAAAATATTTATTTCTGAACTTGACTGAGCTATGCAAAATATTCACAAATTATTTCCATTGTTATGACATTAACTGAACATGCGCATTGCGTTTCTTTCCTTAAAGCTGCGCTCTAATAGATTTCATTTTCATAAATCAATAGTCTTTTCTCTGACGAAAGTCCATTCATAATGCTACCGAGCAACATTTTCACTGCTCCCCGTGTTACATAAAAGTGTATTTGGATACTGAACTGTTTCTAAATGTCATACTGGAGGTTTTTTTTCTGCGCTGATGGTCGTGCGTTTTCTCACCCTTCTCTCTTTCTCACTCTCACCTCTTCGCTGACTGTTACTCGCTGATAATAGATTCAGTCACACATTCTTCTTAAACACTGGGCTTGAATTACGATGGCCTTTACAAAAGGGCAAATAACTCAAATATAATCGTCGTTTGATCACACTTCCCCAGCCGCAAATCCCTATTATATTACTGTTTAAAACGATCTTTTACAGTACCACCACCATTAGGTTCAAATATGTACACTTTTAGTACTAATATGTACCTTTATGGAAGCAAAATGGACACTTTAGGTACAAAAATTGCACCTTTTGAAAAAGTGCTAGCCCCAGTGACAGCTTTAGTTCCTTTATTTCATAGAGTTCAGAGGCTGCATTTACGTGATCAAAAATACTGTAATAACATTTTAAAATGTAATTTATTCCAGTGATGGCAAAACTGAGCATTACTCAGTGTCACATGATTATTCAGAAACAAAGAGCTGCTTTAGTGCTCAGTTTTCAGACAAAATACTAATATGCTGTTACAGTGCTCAATTTCTGGTTTGTCAATTTTTTTTTAAACATTTGTGCAGTTTTTTAAGGGGGATGAATACTTTTGATCCATTTAATGCATCTTAAAAATATGAATTCCATAAAAAATATTTTTCAATATATATATATAGATACAGATTAGTAATCTATAGACTTCTATACAGATTACAAATCTTTACAAATATTTTCACAAAATAACCAGTTCATCAGGCCACACACGTCTAATGCGCAGCAGCAGTTTGAGAGGTGTATTTTCTGGCTCTGTTATCCCTGTATATCCCATTTGGAGGTGTTTTGTGGGAATGGACCACATGAAACGGAAGTGATCCACTGGCATTGTCGACTCAGACCCATATGGGAGGGCCAGGATGCCCGTTCAAGAGCCCAACCGCCATGCCCTCGCTCTACCTCCATCTGCCCGTCCCTCCTCTCCTCTGACGAAGCCAGCTAACACCCCACAGTTCCATCGTTTTTGCTTAAAAATACATATTGGAATGGAATGACACACACTTAAAAAAATACAGGCCCAAAAAAAGTGACATTTCACTACTCTTTTGTCACGGCCTACGCACACAATAAAGAAGGGATACAGGACAATAGCCCATTATCAGCAAACACTAGTATATTTTATTTGCCTAATGAGCTCGAGTTCTCTAGAAAGACAAAGCCCCCCTTTCTTCTCCCCTGCATCCTCAGTAGCAGAGTCTGTTTTGGCTCCTCTTTAAGACATAAGCTGGACTCGCTCCCCACTGTGCCTCATTCAGTCCATGCCACTTCCGACACTGGCACCGGCTCTGCCACGACCACTGCGCGCCAACTTTACTTCCTATGCCCATTTAAAGGCCTATTGCTTCTGGCTGCACTCGCTGAGAAGGTACACAACCCAGAGAACACACGCCGCTCGCGCTCTCTCTCTCCGTTTATTCACAGAAACAACGCGAGCAGCGCTCGGCAAATGTTCACACGAAATCGCCAAATCTGAGCTTCTTTTACAGTCAGAAGTCGCTTCGCAAAATACGAGCCGTTATTCGGCAGAGCTGCAGTAAAAAATACAAAAGTCACACTTACAGTTTTCGCTCTGAAAGTCTGGAACAAACTGCTCATCATTGTCGGGAACTTGAGCTGAGAGGAAAATAAGACAGAAAAGGGTAAATAAACAGGTTTTTCCTTCATAATTATTATATTAGTCACCCTAACGCAATCTCTCCTTTAATAAGTTACTTCCTCTCTGTAATTGAAACGCTAATTCTCAGACTGACCCATAAAGACATTTATTGGTTTAAAACAGACAAAACATATCCTCCAATTACGCCTGTAATTTCGTTTCGACTTCATTTGTTGGACAAAGCAGGCTCTCGCGTGTGAAACGCGCCCCTCATCCGTCTTGACATAACGGCGTCTTAAAATAAGTTTGAGAACGAAAAGATAAAATAAAACAAACCAAAAGGAAAAACACCTCGCCTCGTGATCCGACGCGCTTTACACAGCGCCTTCATAAGGATAGCCATGCAGCGAGAAAACACCTATTGTTCACACTGTCTAATTGGGACACATCCCCACTGGTGAATGCACCTGTACCTGCCGCGACGGCTGCCGTCCAAACAGAGCACGTTCCCCTACCTTTTCCCCCTCTCGTAGCTAATGCTAAAATAATGAAGCCTTCATACGGAGCTCAATTAAGCACATTCATGTTTATGTCACATGCGTTTGCACTCTTGCGAGACTTCTGTTGTTTATTGCCTGTTCAGCTCGGCACAAAGGCGCACCGAGGGCGGAGGAGAGCACGAGACCTCGCTGCACGGGGCTATTAGCACGTTTATTCCTCTGCGCTAAAATTGGATTTTCATTTTCACAACAACGGTAACAAGTCGCAACACGCACAAATCGACATTTGCTTTGTTAGAGGCAACAAGTTTAGCTCGGCTACTCGGGTTTTTCGGCTTTCTTTTTGGAAACGTCTGCGTGAATTGTAATGCAAGGCAAATCGATACGGAAGAACGTTTCACTTGCTTTTATTTGTTAAATACTATAGATGAAAGTAAAATTCTCATCCTTTTAAGTGGTTAATCAAATTTACTGGCGTACGTTTCATAATAAATTTTATTTTGTTTTTTTTTTTACTTCAAAATACTTGCTGTTTCTATGAAATTATGAAATGATCATGTCAGGACACATACGCTATAAATCATGCACAGTAAACAATTTATTAATAGCATCTGTAGGGCAAAACAATGGTTTGATAATTTTGTGCATGTGTGTGTTACTTCTTTACATTTTCAAAATTTATTTTTTCATATTTTACAACTTTGGACCGCACAAGCATTTTATTAACCGCATTTTGTTTCTGAGCTATAATGGTTAAAATAGAAATAAAAAGTACAAAAATTAAATAACACAGAAATAAAGAACAGAAATAGAAAATAAAATCTGTATATGCGTGAACTGACTTTCATAAAGTGTGACAACTAGCCCCGGTCTGTTCTACAACTTCATATCAGCCCCAGTTTATCTTTACAGCGTTTGTCAGTGTTTTGAAAAGGCCAGTCGAGCTCAACCGCAGCAGACGTCTTCACCGGGTTGAACTCCACCAGCGTTTCTCCGGCTGCTTCCAAAGCAAACACGAGCGAGGAAAATATTAAACAGTCCCCTCGACCAGATCAGAAGACAACGAACAAGCGCATTAAGAGTCAGAAAGGTGGCGTAAACATCAGTTGAAGAGAGAAAAGCTGAGAGGAAGGGAGAGACTGAGCAGCAGCCAGGATTCTCAGCAGGGTGAATGAGTCAACCTGTGAATGGGACAGCTGATCCCAGCACCACTCCTGAGGCTAGCTAAGGTGTTGGAGCATGTCCACCGGTTAAAGAAAAAAAAAGAGAAGAGCAGAAAACACACCAACTGCAGCCAGGCCAGGCCGCGAACGCCGCGGAGACTCGTAATCACCTCTCTGCCAAACAAAGAGGAAAAACCACTAAAAAAAGACTAGCGAAGACAGTAACCTTAATCCTGACGTGACATATTCAGTCAAGTCTTTTGTGAGTTTTTTAGACGTAATAAGTGACTGTCGGCTGTCTCTGGCCGAAATGACACATGTACGTCAAATGACGAGCCATCAGCTCTTTAGTCTACGCTGCCGGAAATTCAGTCCGTCGCTCATACGTCTTCCTCTTCTTTCCAATTACCTGAGCTAATAAATCTCTGAAATGAAACCGCTAGGTCTTCGTTTGGGTTCTAATGGACAGGAAGTCATATATTAAATCTATCTGCGATTTATCTCCAATCTTTGGGCGCTGCGGCTGATGGATGGAAGACAGGTTGAATTGTGCTCCTCACTGTAATATCTACTGCAGCTACTTTTTTTTTTTTTTTCCGCACACTTTTTTTTTTTTTCCTGCCGGATACACTAAAATATTTAAGTCATGTCTTATTCTTTTAGAGGCCCTGGGGTGGATTTGGCATAATCAAACTCACGACAAGGACAGTAAAGTCCGAAATCTGTTCTAAAGCGTACTTTTAATTTTAAAATCCACAATTATACTGCAAGCATTTTTAAATATATTAAAGAATACACGAGAGCGGTCTATTAAAAATTAAGATTCCCTTTTTTTATGCAGGTGGGCAAGTCCTGTTCGACACGTTAGATGTTTGGTTTTAAAAGGCGACCAGCGCACGCAACGGTACAGCCGGACTAAAGCAATTTTCAATGAAGTTATTTGAGACGATGCTAAATAAAAAGATACTTGATTAAGTCGGACTTTCATGTGGCATTCAAAAATTCAGTCACACAAGCCAGATGTAATGCGATCGCTAACAGAAAACAGACACACACTCATCTTCATTTCCTCTTTTTGTCCAAAGTGCACGCAAATGCATTCCATAGGCTGAAAGGCAGCTGGGGTTTCACAAATGCAAAGCGCTGGAATCGGTTTTACAAACTGCTTTGCATGATTTTCAGCTGTCCAACTACTTTGTTTTTTGTTGTCTTGCCAATTTGCAACCAAACTGCTTTTTGCAATAAACAGACAAAAGGCTGTTATGCCTGTCATGATTTGAGACTTACGTTTCAATCTTTTTCACAGCCTGTTATAATGAATAAAATCCGCAAAGCTTTTTTTTTTTTTTTTTACATTCTGATAAAAAAATGGAAACGTCACAGTATAATTGCAGCCAATTATGTACCAATATTTATAAACTAAAAAAAAGTTTTTTGAACTAATTATCAGATTCATTTGCATGCACGTAATCAGTCTTAAGTGTATAAACGTCCTCAGCAACATTTTCATAAATGTTAAAACATTTCAAAATCATTCACTTTTGCAGCCAGAAAAAATACTTTTTAGTAATGTTTTAGAACACTAAAAAAAATTTTGTTTTAGAGTTCAAATTTAACACACATTTTTGACATTAATTTTTAAAAGTTGAGCATTTAGAAAATTTTAACAACGTTGTTAACAGGTTAAAATCTAACATTTTCTAGACAAGAAAAACAAAAAAATTTTAACTTCGAAATGCTTTGCATTTACATTTTTTTAACGTAACACTGTAAGAAATTTGACATTTCTATCACACTCAAATATTTCCAAACAAATTAACAATCAACCAGAGAGTGAACCATCTACTAACCTAAAGGTCGGTGCTGCAAGCAAGGTGGGAAGAAGACACTCGCGCTTAACTCCTGAAGCATCACGTTTGAGTTAGACCACAAGCAGCATGCCTTGCCATGAGAAACAAAAAAATGCCAAAAACAACCAAAAAAAAAAAGTTGGGGGGGTTGAGAACGAAGCGCTCAAAGTTGAAGCTCTTGAAGCGGTCTACCGTCAATCCATCTATTTAACCGAATGAGTTACGAAAATAAAGAAAAACCTAACGTACGAGAAAGAGAGGGATGCGAAAAAGAAAAGGAGTGAGGGAGAGAAGGTGTGCGCGTGTGCGTGCGTGCGAGAGAGAGAGGTGGCAGTGTTGGTGGCTCGTCTGCCTTAGCTCCTGCCAAAAGCGGACGAGAGGAGAAGAGAGTGAGCGAGACTGCAAGTTCTTCTGGTAATTTGTGATGACACTCAAAGTAGAACCTCCTCGGTCTCCCCCTAGACTCCTGCTCTTCTCAAGCACTAATGTATGCATGACACACCAAGTGCCTTCGCTACAGATGCATTAATTGGACTGCAGATTAGGTCTGTAACTTGAGGCATATTTGCTCCCCTCCCCCAAATCCACCCCCCCTCCCCACCTCCACGCTCTCTCCGCTTCTTCAGCTTCAAAACAAAAGCTCGATCAACCAGCGAGAAACGCTGAGCGAGAGCGAAGAGCTTACCTTCAGCGAGCCAGGTCTCCTGAAGTTGGCTGAGATCTTGAAACAGCTCTAAAAAAAACAAAGAAGGCAGAGTCAGAGACGGCCAAACAACAGGTACAAAGCTTTAATTATGAGCCGTGACCCTCAGCGCCTCTCCACTCCCGGTCTCAAAGCCCTCCGAAGACCGAGGCGAGTGCAGCTGATTGAGATTTTAAAGCCCCGAGTGCAGGTGGCAACGAGCGATATTGCATTTTGGCGAGATGTTAAGAAGGCGTGAAATGAACATTGTCTTTTTCACCCACACCTGAGTGCTTACCCTCGGTGTCCAACGCCAGGTCAGAGTTAATGAATTTTCTCTTCCTGTCCTTCGCCGGTCTCGTGCTGGACGTCTTTCCCCGAGGATTCTAAGCAGAAAGCAACAGATCAATTGCCTCAGATGGAGATGGAGTGTGTCGAGTTTGCTTTTGAAAGGCATGCAACACACAACTGCAGCTTCGCGCGTCGCGCCTACTGCGAGATTTTGTAGTTAGTGGAGCTTTTAACTTTTTTTTTAAAAAAAATTGAATGTAAAACTTTTATTTTAGATACGATGAAGGCCTTGATCACCCCTCAAGGGAAGTTTTGATTTTGATGGACCCAACGTGTTAGTTGATTATTATTATTATTATTATTATTATTTTTATTTATTTATTTTTTTTTTATTATTATCTGAAGAAGTCTCTAAAAAGAAAAATTTTGGTAGTGACATCTATTTTTAGAAAATTTGAAATTTCAGTCTTCACAACATCACTTCTCATTTTCAAGCTTTTTTAACAATTATTTAGTCAAATGCATTTGTAACAGCAAAAAAAATTTTTTTTAAAAAATGAACCGCACTTCTTGTAAAAAATGTGTGAAACACAATTTTAACAAGGGAAACATTTAACACAATGTATTATACAAGGGACTTTACACAGTCCAAAATATAGCAGTTCTGGCATATAAGTAGTTTAATGCACAAAACAGGATTGACAGCTATTAAAAATTCATACTACAAATCAATGATTATTAACGTCTTCGAAATCAGTCCAGAAGTGAAGAATCGCACACATATAAATATAAAATGACAGACCTGTCACGTTACGGTTTAAAAAACAAAACAGATTCTCGTCATCAGTCAATTATAGGACAGATACATATTTACAATCACGGAGAGCGCTGATTTACCTTCATCCGACTTACATGAGATTTTATGAAAGGCACTTGTTGGTCGTGAAGTCCGTCCATCCTGCAGCGCGCCGTCCGATCACCCTTTGAAGTAGCAGACTGAGTTTAAGCGATTTATTAGAGATGGAGCACGAACCGCTGCGCTCTCGAGCGCGTTCAGCGGCTCCATTCATAAATATATCTTTCATTTGACCGACTGCATGCTGGCTATATAACAGACATTAAACGCAGCAGATCCGTGACACTTTATAAATAAAAGTTGCAAGTGTCCTAATGTAAATATATGTTTCGATGCTGCGCGTGCGTAACGCGGTGAGCCGGTCCTCCGAAGGGACTGGACTTTTGGAAACTCTTTTTTTTTCTGTTTCTAGTTACGTTTTACTGAAGCGTCGAAGGCGACGGAGAACTTAAAGCTTGCACTCACCCCAGTGAACGCGCCGCATTGACGCATGGACGTGTCGACGGACTGAATGAGAAAAGCGCTCTCGCGTCTCTCCTCCGCGCTCGAGTCAACACGCACTCGCTGCCTGCTGCTCCAGGGGCCTCCCTTCAGAAACAGCCGGCGCCCCGCTTCCCATTGGCTGCCACTGTCCTCCGCCGGATCGGATTTCCACCCGTCAATCAAGAGCCTATTTCACCGTTCCTTCATTAAAATATGCAAAACTGATATTGCAATTATAAGGTGTTTATTTATGAGAAACACAGCACGTTGTTATAATCTCTCTTGTGGCTATGCTTTGGAAATGATGTGCGCGCAGACATCGGCTCCCGTATATAAGGCTTACAAATGACCTAACGGCTTTCGACGAGCTGGAAAAGCTTTCAAACTTTTAAAGGGTGAAATAAACAAGCACAGGCTCAGAATGGACCAAAAATTGTTACGAGTAAATCTTGGACAATTTAATGTAGCGGTTCTCAACTTGGGGGGGCATGGCCCCCTAGAGGCCCTCAACAAACTTCCAAAGGGGGCTCTGAAATTATGGAAGCATATAATTATGCATAACGTCGACCTTTCAGAATAACTTTATTCCGAATTGTTGTGCAATGGGTTACGTATCCTGTAAAAATGTAAAATAATTAAATATACAATATATTATCGATTCTCAATAATTGTAACAGCAAGAAAGAATCATAAAAAATACAGAACATAGAATCACTTTTTTTATTTTTTTAAATTTGTGAGTCTCTGTGGATGATTTTACCTATTATTTGAATATTAGTGCTATCTATATAGGGTGAGGAGGATCTTTCCCCCATAACACCTATGGTTATAGATATGCTTTCACACCTTATCTGACCTTTGAGATGAAGTTCATTATATCCATTTACATGCAACATATTTAACACGTGCTAAAAGTGTCAGTCCGGCGGTTCCTCGTGTCAAAGCTCCAATCACATCATTAAGAAACATCCAACATGTCACTTTTGCAGGATCAGGTAAACCAGCGCATAAGCAGAGGGACTTCCATTATAGGGAACTGATGGAACTTAAAGTGACGTTTTAAGTCGTTCTTGACGCAATGTATATTCCCGGGAGCTTTACAGAAGGCAGGACAGGTATGAATGTTCATTCGACAGGTTAACGTTAAAAGGTTACAACCAGAGGGACGCATTTGTTGTCAGGTCAGGAGGTGAGCGGTTCCAGCAAGCTGACAGGTTCAGAAGGTCAAATATAGAGTTACAAATGTACAAATTACCTGGCATATTAAAAATGGTTGTTTTTGCTGATTTCAAAACATTTATAAAGGGATCAAAAGGTTCAATATATTTATATATATTTATATATATATATATATATATATATATATATATATATATATATATATATATATATATATATATATATATTTAACTATATCTGAATAATTATAGGGTCTTAAACAGCTTGATCTCAGTCCTGTGAAGAAAAAAAAAAATATGCACAAGTATTTGACATGGCACATTAATATCGATTCTTTTAATGACTTTGCACAGCATCATATACGGCATCATATACGCATGTTATAATAGGCAAGCATAAAGTGCAACACTCACTTTTATACAATATAAACTCTCAATTCATCTTGAACATTCTCTGTATATACGGTTTATAAATTATGGCAGCTATTTTAACTTTTTACTGCATTTTAACTGCTAAAAATGTCACGCGTCATATCTCGATCCAACATGCAAATTCATCAGGCAAGTTCATCGTCAGTTCATTGCACAAAGCACTTATTATGAACGGCGGGCTATGTGGGGGCGAGTGAAGATAAACCAGGTTTAAGCAGAAACTGAAGTTACCAGGATGTGTCTCACATCATTGCATGCTGCTATCACAAGAAAAGGAAAGGTGCAGTCGCACATTTGCTTTAGCTCTGGCAGAAGTGCATCACAACACATGAATATGCATGAGCAAAGCACCTTGTGACCATGACAACCACGTCTTGTAAACACAAAATACAACAAAATAGCCTTTCGATCTGATTCTTCATCAACAAGCAAGCAGCTTCGTCTTAAAATAAAACACATACAGGCATTAAAAAGCCCGACTCTGGACGAGGATTGTCTAACAGTAACCTAAAACATCCGTTTGGGCTTGTAATATAAAAAATGTTTGTCCAAGTTTATGCTTTTGGAAAATTCTCTTCAATGTTTAGTCGATCCTGCTTCAAGTAACTTGACTGTGATTAGTGTTTTAGAAAGTACCATTGATTTAGAAAACCAGTTAAATGATTTTTTGATTTTTAAAAAGCAACTTCCAAAACAATGAATACATGTTTATAAGAATCAAGTTGCATGATTAACTTTAGAACATGCTGTCATAGAAATCACCTACGGACATGGTATAACACCTTTTTTTTATATTGAAAAACAACTGGGTGCCAGTTTTCAGATGCAAAATAAAATAAAATACTGAAATACAAAATAGAATATTTTAAAAAGTTCTGGATTTTAACCCAGCATGCAAAAGAATACGAAAAGCTCACCACTAGACCAACACATTACATGTCTTAAGTTAAAAAGTACTTTGTTTTTCGTTTGGCCGTGTCTCATCTCACATTTGGCACCAGGAAATCCAACACTTCCTAAATAACACACCAAAAATAAAACTGTTCTGAAGTGTTTTACAGTGTCTATTATCCTCAAATCTCTCGGATTCCGATTCCGGTTCAAACCAAAACGTACCTTTTTAAACATTTGTGAAGCAAAACCTTCCCCAAGTTTGGCTTTTTCCTCCCAGCTTGTACTGCGTTAACGGCAGTTTAATCAAATAGCTGAGACAGCAAGCTGGTGGCTGAAGTGATCAGCTGAAATCTAGAGATCTGTAGCCTAACCGCAGCTGTCACAGAGGTTTTCACCATTCACGTGAACTCTACAGCAGGTGTAGCTTTGATCTCGGGTGTCAGTCTTTACTCTCTCTGCGGTCCCGTCGAAAGAAGGAGAAGAAGCTAGAGCTCTGAGGAGGACCCATCAGCATACGGGCTTGATTCTCATGCACGATTTTAATCTGTCGGAAAGAGTGACAAATATAACGAGAAAATGTCTACGTTACATGATATGAATTCATAAAGATGACCAGATGAGGGCAGATATATGTTATATGCACTGGCTTAATACACTAATAAAGGCACAAAACTTGCCAAAGAGTCACTCCAAGACAAAACAAAGAAGGCAACTAATGGACTAGAATGTGAAGTGAAAGTGTCATTAAATTCTTGTTTATTAACTCTGTTCCTGTCACATTTAATTGGGTGCTGAATTCCCTATTTGTGGGTCAATTATAATTCCACATCAAAGGTGATGGTAAATATCAAGCTCTTCTCTTTGAATTCACCCATTTGCTTTGTTCATGAAAGTATTCAAACACAGTAATGGTAATCAGAAGGTAAATGGTACTGAACACCTCAAAAAGAAAACCTTTGGAGCATTTAAGTTTAATTAAGAGGAAGAGTCAACATGACATTTTTTAACATATGGGGTGAAATCGAGAGTGTTCATATATAATGCACATTTATTGGAATCATGCCCTTTTTAATGTCTGCCGGGAACAATTTCGAAAGACAAGATATAATTAGGTGCTTATTTTTATGAATAATAAACGTAATGTTTCTCCGTGGACTAAAATGAATCTTTATTGCTAAATAATAAAAAAACTTTTTTTGGAACATTATTAATTTTTTTATTTAATGTTTAATTTTAGTGATAATATTTATATATATATATATATATATATATATATATATATATATATATATATATATATATATATATTTATATTTATATTTTTTTTTTTTGTTTCCACACTGATTTTATGCAATACAGAACAAAAAGACACTAATTTACACACAAACCTTCACAAGCAAACACAGATACAATCCAGCGCGCCTAAAAATGGATTAGCATAATCACTTTTGCTGAGGATAAGCTGGAACACCTGAATATTGACTGTAGTGTCTCAAAAGCATTCCTTACGTTTACTGACACTAATTAAGCCTTAACGAAGCCATAGGTTGCCATGGAGATCACCTGCTACGATAACAGTTTTGTTGGTGTCTACCTTTAACCACAGTTTTAATCTACAGGTACAAGTGCTCCTTCCAATTAATTGTGTTGTCATGCTTTTTGGATTCCAGGCATCGACAAAATGAAGTATATGTAAATGAACACTGCACTTCAGAAAAGATGCTTTCAGAGAAGGGAAACTTTAATTAAAAGCAAACAAAGCTTCGAATCTTGCAAATGAGGTGGTTGTTTCGGGATGGAGCGCATTTTCAGCTTTCTTGTAAAACGCTGCTGTGATTTTTACACAAGATATCGGGAGAATCTAAGACTGACCAACTAAATCCGGTTTAGAGGGAAACGCAGAGTGAGAAAAATGCTCTTAAAAATATTCCTACACTTCAACATTCATAAAAGGTTAACACATGCAATAAAAAGGACATTTAAGTATATAAAAATATTAAATGTGTATGCTATACTTACAGTGCATGGGCTCTGCATCCATGGCTCACCATCTATTTGCATAGGAAGGGCTTTACTGGTTCTGTCAATGGAACATAGTTATATGAAGTAATGTTGAAACATAAATAATATAATAAGTAGAACATATTTTTATTGATATACAGTACAGTATATATGTAAACATCAAGATTTTTTCATGCACCATTTTAAATATCTTTCTATCATAAGTCTTGTACACTTCAACAATGTGTTAAATGAACTCTGAATGAAGTCAAAGCACTGTATAAATATTCTGTTGTCTTTACAACACTACTCAAAAAGTTTTAGTCTGCACAATATTTAATTTTCTTTTAAATAAGTCTCATGCTCACTAAGGCAACAAAGTAAATACAGTAAAGCAATACAGTAAAAACAGTAATATTGTGAACTATTATTAGGATTGTTTTTTTTATATATATTTTAAAATATAATTTATTTCTGTGGTGCCAAAGCTAAATTTTCATTACTTAATGTGCTAATTTACTGCTCAAACATTTCTTATTTTAATTCACCTTTAATATATTCATTTTATTTATTTATTAATTGTATTTTAGTAAACATTTAAAAAAGACACACAGTATGTATGTATATGTATATATATATATATATATATATATATATATATATATATATATATATATATATATATATATATATATATATTATATGTAAACTGTCATTTTGGATGCAACAGCATTTGACAGCACTGATATATGTTATCATATATATATATATATATATATATATATATATATATATAGGGATAGAGAGAGAGAGAGAGAGAGAGAGATTTAAGGTCTTCAATATCACTTTTAATAATTTTTAAAAGTTAGCTGAGTTAAGTATTCCTAAAAAAAAATTCTACTATAGAAATAATGTTCCCCAAAAGCACTACTTCATTGGACAGGTAAACATTTCTAAATTCAGTATATTAGGAACACCACACTGGAAGATGGGGTTGATTTGTAATTACAATGAAATGTAACCTGATAATGATGGAGGAACACTGGGCCAGACGTCTGCCTGCACTCTTCAGACCTGTGTAGATCTGCCCCATCTCCATCGCCCCCTCCAGCCCCACCACCTCCAACAGCTGATCAGACGGGTCTGAGAGACAGAAAGAAAACTAAACGAGGTCAACCTGATCTGAAAAAGACGAGTTGCACTTGAGCAGATCTTCATCTAAGGAACTTCTTTCGCTAAGAGACATTTTCATTCACAGCATTTAATTACATAAAAAGTCTAGTCTGGTTGAAGTCTCTGAACTTACAATGACCTCTTAGCTATTCTGGATCCAGACAATGAATCTTGAATCAATCTGCCAGGATGCAACATAAAAAAATTTGCATTTATAATTTGTTTAGCAAAAAAACATCTGCTAAATGATACATACAAATTTGTAACGCACGCAAGATATTCCTAAAGTGAATTATTTAGCATTATCATTAACGTACATGAGGTACACCGTGTACACCAAACAGCCCATACCAGACAGCCCTCTCCCTCCAAAACACAAAACCAATATCAATATCCCTGTCAAAATGTGTTAGCCTGTTAAACCATCCGCTTTCTACCAAACGCTCAAGCCTGACCCGTGGGGGATGTCAGGGGGAAAAGATTATGAGGAGAAAGACCAAAAGAGAAGATGAGGAGCAGACAGTGGAGGTGTGTTTGGGCGGAAGGGGGGGAGCGTGTGAGAAGGAGAGAAAAAAAAAGCAGACAAGCTTGATTTGGAATCTTCACAGTCTGCCTTCCGCTCTAAAAAAGCATAAATTGTCACCGTTGGAGAAAAGGAGGGGAGAAAAAAACACCAACAACCCACAAACAAAACACCTATTAATTAGAATGCGACACTGATGCAAAGCAATCTTGTGTTCTTCCATATTTATTAATTTCTTTTTTGTTTTGAAGTTATGAGCATTGATTTTTCCTCGGTCGGAGGTCCAGTGTCGCGCTGGGACCATCTGTTCAGTAACAGCTCCTATGAGTCTTCCTCTCCTCCTCCACACACACACACACACACACACACACACACACACACACACGGTGTCATTCAGTCCACAGACAGGCAACAGTCAAACCACACAAACAGAAGTGAGTGCTGGCAAGGTTCTGACCGCTAGAGCAAGGTCCAGTCAGGTCTGTTGCACTCAAATCATTTCTATTTATGCTTTAGCCACTTTTGAAATCTTGGTGAGATGGAAAAAGAGAGGGAATGTGTGATCAGGAAATGTTGCAAGCAAAGTTCAAACTCTAACATAAGCACTATGGCTTAATGCACATATTGAACACGTATCTTCACATTCCTCCTCACATTCTTTAAAATTGCATATTACTATTCTAATCATATATTTGAATGCTAATATTTAATATATCTCATTTTATTCTAATGCTTACATTTATTCTATTCTAAATATTGCATTCAATTGAGATCCCCTGTGGGTGCTAAACTGTTACTATAAAATGTGTTTTAGCATGGCTCCAGCAATATTGACCAATCAGAAGCAAGGATCAGGAAGTCCATTCACATATTCAAATTAAATGTCATTTATTTGAAAAGGCCATTACAGATATACCTAATGGCAATACAGAAATATATATTTATATATATTTTTTTAATGTAAAAACTGAACACAAAACAGAGTTGGTTACAGTTATCTGGCAACCGCAGTTAACGGGGTAACACAAATTCTTGAATTGTTGTACCAAGGCTGTGTTCAACTGTTGTCAAGGAGACAGGCTGCGAACGAGGCCTTGCTGGGATTCGAAAAAGTGTGAGAAGTAAGAACTGCATGCGTTGAGTGTGTGTGTGTGTACACAGTCCTTTGACCACAGTGGCTCTGCTCTCTAAAAGGGTCAGGCTTGCAAGACCGTTGAGGCTGAGAGATCACACGGAGGTCTGTCATCAGTGATGGACAGTGTCAGAGACTGAGGGCATTTCTAAACACACTCTCTACCTACATTTTCAACTGCTCTGGATGCAAGCTGTCATATAAATTAAACGCTAAGCACAAGAAAATACAACAACAACAAGGTTTAGCTTTCATTTTAGCTGATGGAAGCACATGCTGCCCAAGAGTTGCATCCAAACTTCTATACTTCTACAATATATAGCATGGGAATATTATGTGAAAATAGTAGGTGAAAAGCACCCAGATGACCTACTACTTCTGGCAAGATTCTAAGTGCATATATGATGGACACTTTACTATCCCATGAGGCCAAGGAAGAAGATTTCTGAATGGCAGTCAAGTAATGCTTTTTAGGTCACATGACAGTAACAACATGCCTGATATAGTATGTCTGAATTTCATTCATGCTATCCAGATTTATACTATACAGAACAGTTGCAAAGTAAGTTTAAATTCAAATGTAGTACAGTGTTATTAAAATAATAAAACAATGGGCAACATTTAAATAAATGAAATTCTAAAAAAATACATATTTAAATAGATTAAAACTTATATTTATCTAAAATAATATTATTACAAATAAATTCACATGGCTTTTCGAATAGCTGCTAGTGAAGAAAGGTCCTTTTGTACACATAATAGTTAATTACAAAATATATCAGGGGTGAACTGGCCCAACCTTGATTCCCTGGGTTCTACAAACTATACTAAAAAATAAGTGCAGATTCACATGACTAGAATCCACAAACATAATTTCAGAAATAATTAATGTTTACAAACAGGTTTTCCTGAAGGCTTCAATCAAAACTGCTTTAAAACAAATAGCCCCGCCCCAAGCTGAAACGATTAGTTAATGTCCACTGCTTAAACAAACATTTTTTTACTCTCTGTATGTAAAACTATAATAAGAAAAAAATATTTAAAATCATCTTCACTTTTGAACGCAAAGCTCTCTTTCCTTTGCACATGCACACATACACACACACACACACACACAGTGTATGCACCTGATAATGGTGTTTTCTTGTCACCTGTTTTTTTTTCTGTGTGATTGAACAGCCCGTGTTGCTCATGACGCACATGGAGCGACAGGCGTAGGCAGGGCTGAGGTGCGCCGGTGGGGGTTTGAGGGGCTTTCGCACAGTGTGTCAGGGGACATCAGTAGCCCCAGTGCAGCCCACGTCCATGCTGAATAATTCAGCCCGCCTCCATTCCCTTCCACCTGAGGAGGCCTGTCTCCTAGCGTCACCAGCGGGGCCACTCAACTGCTCCCGAAAGGTCAGACTCTACCCCATCTGAGAGCCGGGCCTCAGGGGCTAATGCACTCCCTGTTTACCATCCAGCTAATGCTCCCTCGACTAATCTGACAAGCACAGGCCTCTCACCTTCAGAGCTCCTTCAGATGAAGCCGTATCTACGAAGGCTTTCAAAACCATCGGCGAGGCGCCCAGGCTAAGTGCCTTCTGTGGTCCAAACTTGGACCTTCGCACCAATCAATTGATCTTTTTTCCAGAGTAAATGGAATAGAATGGAGCGTGAAGGGTTTTGTCCTCTTGCACTCTTTTTTTTGGAAGCCGATTTTATTCAGCAAGCGCTCAGTTTCTAGCGGGAGATGCAGCAGAGATGCAGGATATTAGAGCAAACATGCATGATACAAATGGGCGCATTTATCAGCTGCTGACTCATATTGACTGAAATTAAAGAGTGCAAGGGGCTGGATGAACCGTAAAAGACGGTCTCAGGCTAACGACACCTGAGATAATGGATTGGTACTTGGGGTTTAACTGAGGTGGACAGATTAAAGAGTTTAATGAATGAGATACTATCGAGTTATGGCGTGTAAATGTACCGATATTGATGTACTGTACAAAACATGAATAAGTATACTCATACTAGAGGTTATATTTTATTTTCACCCATATTGACTGGAAAGAAAGCAGCTGGGCCAGGCAAGTAAACTCTTTAAACAAGAAAGTCTAACTGACAATCTCTTTCAAATGGGTGATTTCTCATCAGGGAACCTGGAATACTGTGATTGTAAGACTCGAACAGGTTCTGACGTTTCACCCTTCATTCTGCTCTTTGTGATCCCAACCGGTCCCATGGTAACGGCCCGAAGAGATTCTGTAAAACTACAATCAATGCTCTCAAAGCAGCACAATACATGGATTTTCCCCAACGTGGTGACAACCGGCGTACACATTTCTAGATTAGTGAATTGCGTTCTGCCTTTATGATTCTCCGTGGAGGGAACATCTAAGTGTTTATCTCAACAACAACAAGTCTTTACTGTTTTTTGCACTTTGACAGGATTTGGGTTAATGTCATTTGGCAGGGAACTACTTGTTTGGTATCTCACTTGTATCAGCAGAGCAGCATTTGCTCTTCTTGCATTAAGATCATTTTTTATTAGGGTTCATCACAATAATCTTTAGACCAAATTGTTGCTTATCCAGGCCAAAATGTAACCATTTTGTTAATTTGTATTCTTTTTCCCTCCATAAGAACAATAAAGTCTATTAAGCAGATTGTAAAAACTACACACATTGTTAGAATTCATAGCAAAAATTCACCAAAATGTAAAATGGGCTATACATTGTTCATCTGACTGACATGTAATAAATATTGTATTTATTAAAAAGTGCTGCAAATTATTAAAACTTCAAAAGTTCTATCTATTCTCTCACATTACGACTTTACACAGTCACAATGTGACTTTATATATAATATATGGATCTTTAAATCTCCTTATATCTCACAAATTGGACTTTATGTGGGATATTATGACTTACAACGTGATTCTATATATTGCAATTTTGACTTCATATCTCACAATGGGACTTTATTATGTCATATTATGGATTTATACAGTATCTTACATCAAGGCGCTGCATCTCACATAACTTTGCCTAACTATATTTTTTCGTAGAGAGAGGCTTTATTAGTCAACAGTAGCACAGTGTTATGTTTGTGCTATTCTGATCTCACAAACGTAACTTAAAGCCAGTGACACTAGTTAAATATCTACTCAAAAAAACAAGCAATATCTTTCATAAATGTGATCTCATAATATTCTGGCAAATTCTGTGATTAGTTTTGTGTGCAATGAGCATCAAACAGTCAGTGAACAGACTAGTCTGAACTACAGAGCACCAAAGGATTACAACTTAGCTTGAGAATTGTGTAAATTTTGTGTTGTGAAAAACAGGAATTTGCATGACTGATTTATTGCGGTCATTTCAGTACCCTTGAGCACAGCTAGTGGCAGCAGCAGATGTATGCGACAGTAAGCCTGCTGCTTTAGGAAGTTATTGAAACCCCAATCAGCCTGTTTTACCGTGGTACTGTTGAGCCTGCTTTGATTGGACAGGTCTGTCCACCAACGCTAGCACAAGCCATTACAGAGCCACTGACAATCCCAAACACTGACATTAAAACTGCATCCCTTCAGCCCAAACAAAAGCCACTCGCCATGATTCAATGTGTCACTGGTGAAATATTCATCATGAAAGAAAAGTTCCTCTGAAGTTGCCTTTGATTAATCAGGTATGAAGACTTTGCAAACCAGTAATGTTAAGGTGACCCTTAAAGAAATGTTCCAAGTTCAATACAAGTTGACAGCATTGCTGGCATAATGTTGATTACCACAAAAAAAAGTTGGAAATATGCATGTAAATAAATGAAATAAAAAATAAATAAACACCTCTATCAATATATTTTTAATGTGAAAGAGTAAGTGTTGTATACCTTGGACAGCAAAAACGAGTTGTTTGGGGTCAACAATTGGAGTCTTCTTTTCCGGAGACTTCTTCCCTATTCGACGGTGACCCCTCCGTCTCTTGCTCTCTCCCCAAAGGTTGGAACCACCGTGCATGCTGGGAATATTCAGGATGGCAATGCCCTCCAATGAGATGTTGCTGAGGTTTAGGGTCACACCATCACACTATAAAACATGAGAAAGTTAAAACTACAAATACAATACAATAGGAGGACAAATTAATAACTCAATAAATCAATAATGAATAAATCTATCACTGTTGCATTAGCACTAGCAAACTAAAAATAATGTCCTTTCTGTTACATGGGCCTTTCTAAAAGTCGTCAGTATTTTGTTTGAACACTATAAAATCTTGAAAGACATTTTGTCAAAATGTACTTTTTTTGCATTAAAAATAATACATTACAGTTCTTTCCAGTGATTCAGCAGGGATTGTTTAAGTGTTAGAAAGGTGATAAGGCATGTGGTTTCTCACTTATTCTCATTACCTCCACCTCAAGATAATCATGCAGCTTCTTGCAAGTTGCTGAGAAGGTCTCTGAGGTTCCAAACTCAAAGTACCAAAGCTTATTCTTCGTCCTGAAACCAACAAGTTGTGTCAGTTTTTTATGGATAGATTATTATTATTTACAGATAATGCAAATATTGAGTAAGCAGAGAAGCATGGTTTTAAATATCTAAGCAATTAACTAGGATGCAGAATATAAGGATATCAAGTTATCAGTCTCTATATTTTATTGTGCATGCAACTATGATTCAGATACTGATTTATTTGATGAAATTCTTATAGCTTCTATAGATAAATATCAGTTGTCATTTCTCAAACAAAAAATTCTTACTTTTTTAATCACAGTTTTTATAGTGCAGGCTAAAATATAATGCAGTTCAGTACAATAATATTCTTTTAAAGGTAATATCATAAAATGATCTATGGATAATTAAATATACCTAGTTGTTTCAATCCAGTATGTTCAATACGAAATATTACAAATAATATTATATTAATATTAGCGCATGGTAACTGTATCAAAATCAAAATGTTTAATAGTAATGCATGACCTAAAGAAATCTACAAAGACTGTCTAGTCCTCATCTTGGCATGAAAATGATAGATTTCCAGGATGACTGAAAAACTGAAGCACATGGTGCAAACCCCTACCATTACAGAGCCCAGCTAGGGTTCAGAGAGGGTAATCTAGCTGCCCCTTCAATTAAGAGTAGGCTGTGGAGCCGGACCCCTGTCCCCCACCTCACACAAAGTCTCTCTGGGACCAGGATCATGATCAGTGACCTCACCAGAACAAACCACCATCTGCTTTCATTACCTGCAGACACACACTCACACACACCTGAACCTTCTACAGCAGGGACCAAACAGCAAGGTTTTGGAGATTTAGAGAATTACACAAATCTAAAGCAGAAAAAAGGGATCTGGTAAAAGGAAAACTCTTTGTTACCTGCATGAAAACAATATAAAAGTGAAAATGTGCTTAAAATGTATTACCCTCAGACCATCTAATATGTAGATGAGTTTTGTTGCTTCATTGGAGCATCGCATGCTCACCAACGGATAATCTACAGTGAATGGGTGCCGTCAGAACGAGAGTCCAAACAGCTGATAAAACCATTACAATTACCCACAAGTAATCAAGATAACTGCAGTAGATAAATTAATGTCTAAATTAAAAATTACCTTCAAAACTTTTTGTAGAATCATCTATCCATAATATTGCTTTCTCCAGTGGTAAAGTCATCTCGTCTGAATCATGAGAGAAATCAAATCAAATCAAGCACCGATTCGAAACAAAAAAGCAACCTGGTCTCATAAAAATATGTATCTCTGTGCACTTTTTGTATAACACCGTTTTTTACATACCTTACTGCACATTTTGCTGCAGGTTTCAAAGAGAAATGTTCACTGAGTAGCACTAAAACACTGTTCAATATGTGACCCCTGGCACACTTGTATTAGCTTTATTAGCACTATGTATTGTGGCGCAGAACTGAAATATCCATGGACTGTTGGTAAAAGTTAATGTTCTATAATGCTGGAAATAAGCCCTACAACAAATCCAAACCTAAACCTACCTGATTGTGTAATGCAAAACTGATATACAAATGCATTTATTGCTGCAACTGTGCCATATCAACTTCCTTTCATACATGTTTGAACTTTTTTGTCAAATTGTAGTTACACAGGATTCGAAATGAAGCTGGATGTGTGTAATGCTCGTTCAAAAGCATTCGTTTTCAAATCTCCCAGCATACCAATATTGTTTTGAAGTCATAAAGGTGTTAGACTTTTACTGCCTCTAGTGTTTTGGAAGCTGCAGCGATATGTACTTCGTTTGTATTCTCGTTCTGATGGCACCCAATCACTGTAGAGGATGTACTGGCGAGCAAGTGATGCACTATAATTATAAATGTCTTCAGATATGTACTAATGAAGAAACGAACACATCTACGTCTGATGTTGAGAATATTTGGAGTAAAGTTTCATTGTTTGGTAAAGGAGAAGATCGACAAGCAGTCATGATGTTTCTTAGCGCGGCAGTTTGTCAGCTTTTCAGCAATGCTATTAATGAAAGAAAAAGAAAAAGCATTTCGAAGCGCTATCTTTCTAACATCAATATGTGCCTCTGTAATTAAAGGGGAGGTGAGAGGTATTTTTCACCTAATTTCACACAGAATGGATTAAATTTATATTAATGGCAGCAGCACTTCTTAAATGCCCATAACTTGAATCCGACCAAAGTCCTGGCATCAGTCGCAAATCCAGAACAGATTATCAATCAGGAGTCCGCGCCGGGGGGAAAAACCTTTTAAAACACGCTGATGTGCAGAAACTGCGCAATAAAAAATGGCCCCCTCTTCACTGGATCCCAGCCCCAACAACCTAGATCTATTAGTATAAGCAGGACAACAATCGCTGAATTATTGATTTCCTCATTAGACTTTTTGTCAGGACCATTTAGTGACGTTAAAAATGAGCTTTCATTAGCCACTTGCAGGAGAACCTCGCCGCCTTTGATTTATAATGTGCAACATGGTCAATATACGGCAGAACGGATGAGGAAAACACGGCGCACACGCTGAGATCGGCCTCCGTATGTAACCACACACACCTCAAAGCACAGATTACACGGACACACACACTTCTTCATAGTGACTGAAAACTCTCCTCCCAGAGAGTACTTACAGTTATAGCACAGATTCAGTACATACAGAATGCCTGGATTAACATATGGACCTTTAGGAAGGGCTACTAATTAAAAGACAGCAAATTAAAAGCTGCGTTCAAACCCAGAGCAGAACGTTGAGTGATGTTTTTCTAAATGCGAAGGGTAAAAACCACAGGTAAATGTCTGTGCTGTGAAAACCTTTGACTGGATCTCTTACTAAAATTAGTTTTAATGTAATAAATTTGGTTCTAAATCAATATGCTGTATTTTTAAACAACTGGAGAAAAGTAAAAAAGTTTAAAAGTTAAACAATTTAGTCCATAAGACTATTCTATTTATATATATATATATATATATATATATATATATATATATATATATATATATATATATAAATAAAAAAAGAAATTAATCTGTATTAATTCCGTCTAACAATAAGGTTTTTATAAAAATTTTGTTACAAATTCCGTCTTCACATTAATGGAAAAACAACATGAAGACAGTATATTTTGAGTATTTGTGTAATTGATTTTTAAAAATCGTTTTTATTGCTGAAGGTGAAAAATTAGACAAGAAGCAGTTGTGAGTAGGGTGGCCCATATATGTTCCACATTGATATAAGAAAGTATATACAGTATATATATATATATATATATATATATATATATATATATATATATATATATATATATATATATATATATATATACACACACACACATTATATATATATATATATATATATATATATATATATATATATATATATAGTTAAATTTTACAAATTTCAGAGTTAACATAACTGCAGATCTCAGACAATGTATCTTTTTAGACCTCACCTCCGATTTCCAGTACTGCAGACATTTGAGCAAAAGATCAGGATAGATTGAACCACGATGGCTCCTTAGTCGATTCCCTCCACTTAACCTAACAAGAGTGCTAAAGCGACAAATCAAGCCGATCCCTTTGCTCATTAGGTAATTAGGAGCATCTCATCTCTTCAATCGGATTCCCATCTGTTCCGTTCCCTTTCACCGACGCACACAAGCAGGGCTGATAGACGGGGTCACAGCTGCACTAAAGATCTATGCACACACTAGGAGGGGTGGAATGAAATTTTGGATTATTCTTACATGGAAAAAGAATTAAAGTGTACTAAAAGTACAAAAAAAAGTATATAAAGTGTTTCCAAATCAAAATGGTGTATTATGTGTGTTCTCAGTGCTACCAAAACAAATACTAGAGGCAAGGTGTCACTGTGGCGTTGTCGACCCGAGGCGACTTTCTGCTGCGTCTGAGGAAGGCAAACATGGTCTCGTCATTGATTTTTTTCTTTGACACCTAATCTAACCTGCAGTGATGTACGACCTCATTCTCACACTAATTTCTTCTTTATCTGAGGTGATAAATATCACATTGATATAACTAGCTCTGTCAGTACTACTCCGATGCGCTGATTTGCAGAACATGACGCTACAAGAACAAGAGCAGGAAGACAGAGATGCGTGCTTGTTATGAAACCGTAACCTTAAGCATACCACAGTGATATTTTTGTTTTTCATAATATTTTGAATGTTGTTATTTTATGGTTTCAATGTTTTAGCAATTTAGTTGCGTGTTCTTGTCATTAGTTATATAGTATATTTTATATTATATATATATATATATATATATATATATATATATATATATATATATATATATATATATATACATATTTCAGGGTTAGTTTTACTTATCTTAGTAGATAAAGCTTAACCACATGAACTAGCTGAAACAAAAGTAAAAAAAAAAAAAAAATATATATATATATATATATATATATATATATATATATATATATATATATAAATATTTTTTAATTTTATTTATTTTTTTAATATATTTCATTTTATTTAAAGTGTAACATTTCATTTTACTGTATTTTTGATGAAATAAGTGCAGCAAATCAATTCTAAGTTTAATTAACATGCTTGTATGTCAGACATAATTTTTTTAATAAGTTTGTGTATATAAAAATAAATAAATAAATAATAATAAAAATATTGAATATATATATATATATATATACACACAATATCTGGAAAAGCATGATGATGTTCATTGTAATTATATATGTATATTCCTCATTTTGAAATATTTCTGATTAAAACTTTTAAATTGTATAAAAATTTTAAACATACTGTGTGACATGACAATGCCAGACGTTAAAATAGTGCTGTCAGGATTTACTTAAGATGTGCAGTAAAGAATATAGCTGCAGGTGTGGAAACTGTTATGCTTGTACCTGACCTTGCTGAATATGCATTTGTACAGTTTCCTTTCAGACACAAAATTGATGGGTGGAGAGTATTAAAATAAATCACGCAATGCGATTTACCAATGTATGCTCTCAACAAATTACTGGTTTTTGCGGGATTATTTAACACCCAAAAAAAGCATGTCTTAAAGCAGGCGGTAATTTGCGCTGCTCTTGGTAGATTGCGCTGGTCATTATGGAAATGAGATGTTGCATCTGTGTTCTTTAATGTGCACCTTGTCAGTAAATCACATGCTGAATTTTCCCGACCATCACAGCTTTCACAGGATTGTGCTCTAAAGCAGATTTACCCTTGTTTAGTAAATCTGGCCTTAAGTTTGAACAGTTTAGTGTGTGCATTTAAATAAAGAAGAAAAAAACTGTGTTCACTTAAACATGATAATTTACTTAAATGAGGTTAAACCTATATGCCTTTACACCACAATTCAAAAACTTGTGGCTAGTAAGATTTTATTTTATTTTTTTAAGAAATTTGTATTTTTATTCAGAAAGGATGCAATTAACTGTTGCTTTAATAACTTATAAATGCAATAATATTCAATTAATCAAAAAATCCTAAACAAAAACGTATCAGTTTCCGCAAAAATATTAAGCTGCACAACTGTTTTCAATATTGATAATAACAAGGAATTTCTATTGAGCAGCAAATCAGCATATTTCAGGAGACTGGAGTAATGATGCAGAAAATGTTGCTGTGATCACAGGAATAAATTCTGTTTTATATTAAAATAGTGAATACATATTCTTAATTGTCGTGATTAACTTTAATCTTAATTTCAAAATATATGTTTTTACTGTATTTTTAATGAAAAAGTAAAAATATTGTAAAATTTCATGCGACTTGAACACTAATGTAAGGCAATTTAAAGGGACGGTTCACCCAAAAATTCTAATTGTGTCATCATTTTCTCACTCTGATTTCTTTCCATGTCTCAGTGACCTTCTTTCCCGTCATTGCAGCTTTTATGGAATTACTCTCTCGCTAATTTGCTCTTGTTTAGTAATTCTAGCCGTAAGCAATACGGTTTACTGTGTGCATTTTGGAGTGAAATGCTTGACCGTCTAAAGCCAGGGCTGTTATGTGAAGCAGGCTCTCCTGACTCAGGGTGATGGTTAATGGCTGGAGAGTGTGAAGGAGGAGAGGTTCCCTGACAGCTGGCAGCCCTGCAGGAGTCAGTGGATCCACATGGGGCTGTGGCTACTGAAGAGGTTGCCGTGAAGGCGGAGGGGAACTCAGCAGGGGAAGCAGGCCTTTCTAGTACCGCTGGGTTTTATCTGACTCGCTGTACTGGTCAGAGACTCAGTGCACACAAAACTGAACTCGAGCCTAACTACAGCTCTGCGTAATCTGCGCTCGATACCCGACAGTCATCTGCGAGCATGTATACACTCAGTCTCTGGTACAATAAGGGCTTCCCTGTGGAATTCTGTTCCAGTGCGGATGGGGAATGTCTCACAGGCCCTGCAGATGGAGACCAGCATCTGCCAACTGAGCCTAAGAGATGCAACACAGGTAATCAGATGACAGCAAGTCCTGGCACGTCTTCAACATGAATGAACTGAGACTAAACCAGAGAGGATCTGGCCAAAGGCCATCGATCTGAAATCAGCAATGAGCCCACTAAGACACATTGTCAGAATTTCAATCTTTTATATAATGAATGGTTTTTATAAATGTTACTGTAAGACCTTAAAAAACGTAAAAATGATAATTTACTTAAGGCTAAACCTATATATCTAAATGAAGATATTTTGAATATTTGTTAAACATTTTTCAGTTTTCCAATAATTCTGTCGGTTATAAAACAACAAATGGAATTACTTTTTCAAAATATCTATTACAATTTTGTGTTTTTTCACCAAAGAAATTAATTCATAATTGGAACTACATTAGGTTTAGTAAATACTTACTTTATTTCAATTTTCAAATAAACTATTAGCTTAAGAATAGATGCTTCAGTTGGACCATTTCTGCATAAACTTTCAAGCCAAACAAAAAAGTCAATGCAGGGCAGAAACCATTAACTGTTGAGAAGGACAATATTCATCGTATACCTATGGGTTTTTTAATGACTGATTCTGAAATATCCCTAAAAGAATATATGCTATGCTGTGACTTTTTTCCATTGTGACATGATTGTGCAAGGTGTGAGATCTTCTAACATTCAGTATGTGAAGTGGCGAACATCAGGTGGAGTCGTCAGCTATTTCTGTATGAACGCAGTGTGTGAACATGAGGAGGTGGAGCGGGGAGGGGTTTGAAAGTCCAGCAGGGATGGGGACAGGGCCACAGGTGAGATCTCAATAAATTACACTCTGAAGTGGTCATTAATTATAGATGACATCCCAGTCAGACCAGCGATTTCATTTGAAATGAGGAGCAGTGTGCATAGCGGTGGTGCCCAGGGCTCTGCTGGGATGGTTTACGTATATGTGTGTGTGTGAAAGAAAGAGAGAGAGCAGTGGGTCAAACAGTCTTAGCTCTTGCAATAGCTTTTTGATGAGGACCCTCATTACACTAAACGGCCCTCTATAGTTCAGCCTCCCTCTGACTAGAGGAAAGGTTAAACAGAGAATAATTAAAGAAGAGCGCCTCAGGCTGAGCTTGTCACCCTTAAGGCGACACTTTGGTCAGCGGTAGGCTGTTTCAAAGACGGCTCAGTAGAGCTCAAGTATTCTACCTAGTCAATATCATATGAAATGAATGGCACATTAATGACACTTTCATTAATTTCACACTTGGTGAGGATGTGGAAATGCCGGCAAGGAAACAATTAACAACTGTAATACTTGAAATACAAAAAATATCTAGAAAAAATACTTTCAGTAAGATTGATTGATTGAACTCTTACGCTTGCTAAGTTGCATTTATTTGATTAAAAATACAGTAAAAACTGCAATACGTAAGAGGTATTACAAATATTAAAGTTTTAAATAAATTGTTTTCATTATACTTTTTTTTTTCCCTGAGAGATCAAAGTGGAATTTGTTTCAAGAAACTTTTCTTATTATCCATGCTGAAGACTTCTGTGGAAACAGTAATACTTATTTTTTCTGGATTCAAACAGGATTCCAGGATTTCAAAAAAAAAGTTAATATAGTGAATGAACTATAAAACTTTTATACATATTATTATTATCGTAAAATCTGAATAAGTTCACATGAGATCTGCATCAAACGCTTTAAGATGTGTTCAAATGCCAATCTTCTATTTATTTATTTCTGTTTTATTTATATGATAATTTATTATTTATATGATATTACTTCAAATTAGCCCATTTTTACTTTGATATTTTGGTGTAAAACACGGCTACAGTACATGTGGTTCAGTACTTTCGTAGGCCACAAACCACAAGGTCACAAATCTACAAAGATGCCACAAAACACTGAAGTTCACAAAACGAAGACAACTGAGACCATTTTTTTTTCTCCTTTTTCACATCATCTTGAAGACAGAGATTATCTTGGAAGCGCATGAACGATCAGTGACGAGAGAGAAAGTGTACTTTAACGAGTCCATGCGACGCTGCCACACTGATTGTCTGCTTTTAATCCTCGACCTCATTATCACCCTCTGGTCTTACTCCAGCAGTAAATTAATCTATCTGCAAAGTGTCAAATCTTCTCACCTTCCTCCTGGTAATCACCCGAGGTGCAAATAAAACCAGGGAGCCGGGTTCGCTCAAGACCCCGCGTCCGTTATCAACAAGATGATGCCGTGTTATAATTAAAAACCAATTGGCCATTGTTGGGTTGCTCATTAAGCCGATCAAATATTTGTGTCTTCACTAAGGTCAATGCAATGACATACAATAACAGGCGGTGAGAACTGGGAAAAAAAATGTTAGAGAAGGGAAAAGTTGCACAGAGAAAACAGCCAAAAAGTCATTAAAAATATGCTAATTTTTAAAGCCACACCATTTTAAGAAAGAAAGGACTGTATGAAGTAACAAACAAAGCCCAGTCAAGAAGTAAAACTGTCAACACTGATACCTTCCTTAAGGCTTAAAAGAATAGTTCACCCAAAAAATAAACAATTTGGAGAAAATCTACTCTCTATCAAACTATCCGAGATGAGTTTATTTCTTCATTGGAACAGATTTGGAGAAATTTTGTATTCTATCACTTGATTATAAATGGATCCTCTGCAGGGAATGGGTGCCGTCAGACTGAGTGTCTAAACAGCTGATGGAAACATCACAATAACACACAATGAAAATTAAGATGTGTGTTAAGACTCAATATCTAAACAGGTGCCAAGATATCTTTCATACTTCTTGAGTTACAAGCGTGCAAAGAAAAGAACCATTTTTGAATGATCATTATTGGCGCAAAGTGAAGCAAAAATTGTTAAAGTGAACAGAGTTTACTAACAGGAATACCAATCCTGTGTAAAAATAACACTGTGATGCTGCCATCTTTTTAAAGTCATTTTTACTCTCCCGTAATTTGGTTCTGAATCATTTAGACCACTTTCTACAAAACAGTGGACTACTCATCTATGACATTTCATATTTTGTCTTTCATCACTATACATCTCTGTCTTTCTTCAGAAAAAGTATTAGCAAAATCTGAGCCGGGACCTCTGGTTGAGGTGACAAGGAACGACCCTATAGGAAGCATTATTATGGACTATTATTAGAATTAGAAAAGCATGAATGGAAGCAATGGCTTGATTTTTTTTATTTTTATCAAAACAAAGAGTTTTCACTTCACAAGATGGACTAGAGTCATGTGGATCCCTTGTAGATTATCGTGTGTTTTTATCAGCTGTTTGTACTTTCATTCTGATGGCACCCATTCACTACAGAGGATCTGTTGGTAAGCAAGTGAAATTTTTTCTGAATCTGCTCTGATTTAATATCATTAATTGCGCCCAAATCTGTACTCAAATGATTTCAGTTTCTTAATTCATGATGGCAGTGCAATTCATTAACACGTTAACACACTATTTATCTGATAGAATTCAGAAAACCATGCCAAATGCACTATATACAACTGGAAAAGGTCCTATTTCACAGAACAACCCCTGGGTTAAGATATGTCAGTGTCAATAAAAAACCCTCCAGTACCATTAACTGTAGAGAGATACGCATTGCCTTCTCTTCGCTAATATGATGATATATTAAAACAGCGATGTATTTGTAAAAGATAAAAGGTTCAAGAAAAATCCAACAGAAAAATCTGCAATACCTTCCTACATCATACATTATTGAGGGAGAAAAGATACTATGTAATAGAAAGATCTAAACCCATTCTCTCATGTGAATTATTTATCAAACTCAAATAACAGATGGTATAATTTTCTTAAAATATCTTAATCATTATTCAAAAGACACAGTGGTATAAAACGGTTCCTGTACACATGCTTTTGTGTGACCAGAATACGGTTTGATTCTTTATACGTCCCACACGGATCTGAATCAACATAAACACAGTCCTATAAACAGAGGCATTTGTGTCTGCTGACTCCTGACCAACCCTTAATTCCTGAAATTAAAATGTTATCAGCTCACCAGGTTTGAAATATAGAACCGCACGTAGAAAGTATAATTATCATTTGATTATTAAAAGACTCTCCTGAAGGTCTTGTGTCATCACGGTGATGGAAAAATGATGTCAAACTACCCAAGCAAATTCAATTACCCAACCAATTACTCGGCTGCGTTCGTACTGACTTATTGGGACATTAAATATTAATGGGAGCATAGATATCAAATTTGCTCATCATTAGAAGGTGCACACATTGTGGGCTAATCACAGATGTTCCACATCACTCAGATCCTTTTAGCAAAGAATAAAACACTCCAGCACAAAGGAGCACCTACATCTGTTGCTCAACTATTCATAAAGCTCCTAAAAGAACAGGATTTTTATGAAGTAAATTAATTTTTGGGTCACACTGTTACTCCAATAGCAATATACAACAGAGTAAAGGTGGAGTGTATCATTTCTGTGACACTGGCCTTGACTAAATGCAAATGCAAAGTAATGATTGTTTCCAAACAGATTTTCTGGCCACCTATTGGTCAGACAAATTGAAAGTCCCACCCCAAACTCACGTCATTGGTTAAGCCATGTGTTGTTGTGTCAGGTCAGTCTTTTAAAAGCATCATAGTGTTTAGATTTCAGGGAAACCTTTATTTTATTGCACTACAAAATTTAACAAAATTGTGGCCACAAACAATTTATTTCAGCTACATTTAAATAAACAAATTTAGTTGAAAGTTAACTTAGCTAAAATAAATTAATTGCATACCTTAAAAACTATTTATCTAAAATTCTAAAATCTAAATATCTAAAATTCAATTATCCATTTTTCTAGTGTGCAATGATTATATTACACTTACTTGTCGGGTGGAGAGTTGGTTGTATTATGCAATCAGATTTTAAAAAATTAAGAATTTTTTGTATGAGATTATATTAAATACTTTGAATCAGGCTACATTTATTTTTCTATTGATTACATGAGTATATATTATTTACAAAATATCAACAAACTGTTCATAAAATTCTATAATCTATCAATCTATCAATCGATCCATCCATCCATCCATCTGTTATTCAGCTACAGATCAAGCTTTAGGAATCCTTAACAATGCAATCCCACGTCTTCGTCTAATTTTAGAGAATAAAGGCATGGCAGACGTCTCAAAGACACACCTGAGGGGGAAGGAGAGTTATCGGGGCATTAACTCACTGTAAACCCAGCAGACACACTGGCGAGCTTACAGATTGAGATGACAGCCAAAACAGTGGGAGTTAAGATGCAGTGTTGGTGAAGTGTTTGGTGTTAACACAGAGATAGAGAGCGAGCGGTACCTGCTGTTAAACCTTTCTGGATGTTTCTCTCTCATAATGTGGAATCGATGAGCGATGGATGCATCCTGCGAAAAGGAGAAAAAAGCAAATCAGATCAGGATTTTATGCACACCGATACGCCATCGTCGCGAGCTTCTGACAATGGTTCGTTAGGAGCCTTTGACGTATTAAAACTCGCGCATCGGATTCTCTCATCATCCTCTGTGCATCTGGGTCTCAAAACCTTGAATTTGTCAAAACAGCTGTGTGAAGATGAAAAGACAACAGATTGAGGATTGTATTGAATAGTTTCATGATGGTTTTATCACGGATCATTAGCTATAAACAAAAGCCCTGCGTCAGAGACGTCGCAGATAGAGACGTGTTTATTTTAAAACCATATGAATGTATTTTAAAACCAGACAAAACTCTGACGACAAAAGCAAAATTCCTTCCCCCACACCAAGCTCAAATGACAGGCCTGTTCGCCCTTACACACGACTGGAAACAAGTTTGAGCTCCATGCATATGCATGCGTGTTAACAGATAAGGTGTTTGCGATTCTTTGCTGGGGTTCTAGCCAACAATGATGAGTATTGACAAGAGGACTGAACACGTGGTTCAGACTAATTAATCGCACACACACACACACACACACAGGCTGCCGCGGCTCTGCTGGCGCCCGGCACAGGTACTCTGATATCTAGGGTTAGAGGCTCAGATGTTCTGCTTGCATGTATTTTGTGTACTGTGAATGTTTTGTTGCTATGGTGGTGTATGGAGATGGTGGTTGAAATGTAAAGTGACTATACGTCCTGATTGAGGAATGTGGATTCTGAAAGCCTGATCATTTGTAAGGACGAAGAGGAGAAGCATGACAAACATGCCACATTTACACATATATATATATATACATATATATATATATATATATATATATATATATATATATATATATATATATATATATATATATATATATATATATATATATATATATATATATATATACACATATATTCTTCATTCAGCAGAATATCACAGATTCCCCCCATTATCAGCAAAAAAATGTAAATAAATGTCTGCCCACTAAATTGTATTTTTATCATTTGTTTCAAGTTTTGAAAAATTATGAAGATGCCTAGTGAAGATGAATTTCTGATAATTAATCTATTACACAAAACCATCTAAGTTTTTATACCAGTATATAAAAATATACCAGTTTTTATACTTTCCTAACAAGGCTTAAACCCGTCTCACCACATCCTCCAAAAAAAAAAAAATACTTTACAAATCACATAAAAAAAAAAAAATTAAAATCATTAAAACAAACATACAAAAAAATTAAATACAGGAATAAATTGTGATTTTTAACACATGCCAATTCTGTTGAATCATCAAAAGCAAATTCTAGCAATGGTATAGAATTGTAGAACCTATGCAATTATTAGTGATAAATAAATGTAAAATAAAAAAATAGAAAGCTTTTACAAAGTAATAAAGAAATAAATAGTTTTCATTTTTCATTTCAAGTTGAAGTACTAAAATAACTAAAACCTAAAACTTTTAAAAAACAATAAAAATACAACAAATTTACAAAATATAAATAAAATCTATTATAAAATACAATATAAACATTTAATTCTAAATATTAAAAACAACAACAACAAAAGTATACTAAAAGGGCACTGCATAGAGATCAAAGGTTCACAAAAAATGTGCCTCAAACAGGTCATTTCCACCTGACTAGGTATTTTGGGGGGAAATAAAGTACGAGCGAACTTGGGTGTGCTCAAACAGAGATTAAAAAACTTGCTGAAACTTTCTTCTTCCTCCAAGAGGGCCTCCCTCTCTTTTCCCCCAAGCCCCAAACACACTGTAAGGAATTTGTGAATCCAGCCCCTCCAATGAAACCACCTCCACACAGAAGACCCCCTGCTAGCTCACCGCTAAAAAAAGTCAAGTGTAAGCCAAAAAAATCAATTCCTTTACTGTTGACATCTTTTAAACCCGGCGTTAGTTGCGGAGCAAAGGGAGGCCCGGGGTCCCACCAGGCTCTGTCTTCTTCAACGCAGAACAAGAAGAAAGGTTAAATGACAGGTGTATCTAAAAGATTGTATTGCTCTTTTCTTACAAACCGCACAATAAATAAAAACATGAGAGCAAAGGCACAGTCTCCCCTCGGCCTGGCTCTGGTTTGATGCCCGGCGCTGAAACCAAGGAGCTTTCAGAGACGTCATCGTATCCGGCGTCCATGAGAGAAAGACAGAGAGAGAGCAGATTTCCTTTCATTGACTCTAAAGTCAAAGTTGCAGCAGTCAGTCACTCGCTATCTTTCATCTGCCGTTGTCCACCCCTCCCAGATAATTACCACTGCAAAACTCTCGTGCCCAAATTAATAAAGGGACATGTGTAATGTTCTCTCATAGTTCACCATTTAGTCCAATTACGGCTTGTCCAGGCAGATGATGTGCCTTCAGCGGGAGAGTAATGACTTTGACATGAGCGCAGGGTCATTAGGAAACAGACTACATTATCTTAGGCGATCCTGTGTGATTAGGGACTGTCTCTAGCTTCTGGCTCTGACCGAAATGATAACACCCCCTGTCTAACGGAGAGGGATATTTCAACTTTGGTATTTAAATGGTACCTAATTACCCAAAATATCACTTGACAGGGTGATCAGTCAATGAGACAAGCGTTAATATGAAGAACAGCTTTGATTTGAGAGAGTTTTTGTTGATGCGTTACATTTGTTTTACCAGTCCTGTTGGTCTTTGGGTTTAAATTTGAAATTCTTTTTTTTTTTTTGTATTTTTCTGTATATCTTCTAGGCTGTTTATCAGCATTCGCTATGAGAAGTAAATGTTTGCTTTTTCTTTTAAATTGCTAAAGTTTTCCTTTTGGCAGTGTTTAATAAAAAGCCTTAAAATTATGGTCTCAAAGTGTAGCAGTCTTTAAATTAAGTTAAATTAATTAACAGTAGCATAGAATACAGTAAATATGTTGCTCAGCTTTTTGGCTTGTTTTATAAATGTCTAAAAATCATTAATTCTTAATCATTAAAAGATACATTCTTGAAATGTGTGATTAATTGATTTATGAGAAGTGTATCAAAATTAAGTTTGTTTATGCTTAAAACAAAAAAAATTATAAATAAATGGGTTTTTGTTGAGGCCTGCTCAGATATTTGTTTCTTATTTAATCATAAATGCGCTTCATTTTGTTAAATTTATTTCTTTCCATTTATTATTCCTTACATTTAATTTAATTGGCCTTCAAAACAGTCTGCAGAAACCCTATCTTGTATAATGACAATTCTAATGACATGGTGATATTTTAAATTACAAATATATTTTACATTTTACATATTTTACAATTTAATTTAGACCTAAAAGTTAAATTGTTGAGAAGCTGAGATACAGATATTGCTGTAAATGTTTTAAATTACCCCTATCTGTTAAAATGCACCATCTTGTCTCGCAACAGCTGCATTTGTTGGCTGTTTAATTCTTAGAGTTCATATACATAATTATGGAAGACATTGTTTTTCATCTGCATAATCTGCAAAGTAATTATGAGCACGACTTGCTCTGTAATCTCTATTGGTTTTCAGTTGTTTTCAAAAGGAATTTGTGTTTTCTTGTAAAATGTGATAGGAAAAGTATCACTTGATCCCACTGAGATTTGCACTTCTCTATAATCCAAACAAACAACTAAATTTGTCAACACATTGAACATTTAATTTCATTAACACGGTACTCTAATATATTGCAGCTGAATAATTAATGAGACAGAGACCGATATATGTATATATATATATATATATATATATATATATAAATCAATTTATAACATGTTTGTAGTTTTAAGGCATGAATAAAGTCATCTATCTCTCTATATATATATATATATAAGAGAGAGAGAGATGGATCTGCAAGGGGTATGTAAACTTATGAGCACAACTGTATATATATTTGTCTGTCTCTGTCTATCTATCAAGGACTTATTTTATGTAAAGGTGAACATGGGACTGAATGTTTCATAAATCAATACTTAAAGCCATCAATTCCCTTATTAACAAGATGACATTGACTAACATTTGCCCAAGCATGTCTCCCTCATTACAATTTCTTTTTTTTAAAGATGTGTACAAATCTAAAATAAAACAGAGCCGTCAAACCTGTAAATGTCAATTACCGTATTTCCCTTGACATTTCTGGATAATGGCTGACATGCGGTCGCCGTAATAAGCATCATTAGATTTCAGACAGCCCGAGATGCATCAACACACGACGTGTTTGATCGTCGTTCGGTAAGACGAGAGCCATGTAACGTCTATGGCATATTTCATTGTCAATTGGCAAGCTTCGCTCCTCACCGCAGTGATGAGGGACGGCTTTGTTAATGTAATAGATGCTCTTGGCATTTCAAAAAGCACTCAGCCCTCTTGATTAGCTCATTTAGTCTTATTACTTAGGGGCCTTATTCACTTCTTCATTCATAAACTCCACTCACAGCCATCACATACTGTATCACGGTTAATAGACCAGACTAGCGCACCGGCCAGATGCGTGTAAGTGAGTCTCTCTATGTTTATTGTGGGGGAAAGAGTGGAAGTATGTGGATTGTTAAGGAGCCTCAGGGGTCTTTTATTGTTTAGACTCACCACGCCAATAGAGAAGTAATTGTTCACGATGCTGTATGGGACTGGATCTCCTCTTTCTTCTTTGTCTACAGGAGTGATGTCAATCTTCCACCTGTCCAGCATCACTTCGGTACTGTTCTCAATGTCCTTGAGAATCTGTAAAATACTTTCTCCGTCATAGCCTGAAAGCCAAAGGAAACATTACAAGTTACTCCACTGAGGTGTTTTGGGTTTGGATTCATTGCGCTCCAGCTATTTATAGACAAAGAAGTGTGACGTATTAGCAATATTCAGATCTAAGTAGTTATGAATGAGTAAAAAAAATTGTGAAGATACTACAGTGATAATATGCGATAAGCTTCCCAGTGTGGCTCGCGGTGTGGGTTTAGGCTTAAGGATTCGCACAAAATCTCATTTACAGTGTCAAATTAAAATATTGAAATGACTTAAATTACCTCCACCCCAGCGCAGACACCTTGCGAGGTCATTTCCTGTGCCGAGAGGAAGTACACACACAGGGGGATTCTGTTCAAAGTTGGCTTTATCTAAGAGAGAGAACAGTACTTCAGAGAACAATAGGAAAACTTGAACATGACATGATTCCACTGAAGTTGCTTTATAATGGCAGAGGGGAAAATATTACTTGTTTCACCTTTTCTCTAGAAAATAAAGCAATATTAAATAAAAAAGGGCTATTTATAGAAATTCAACTGTACTATACACAGTACATAGTTTATACAGGGTTAAAATCTGCTAAGGGGTAATAGTGGATATTTTCACTCTAATTTATATAATAAACATTAACTAAGAATGAATAATACTTGAACAGCATTTATTTATCTTAGTTAATGTTAATTTCAGAATTTAATAATGCATTATTAAAATCAGACGCGTTTGTTAACATTAGTTGATGCACTGCTAACATGAATAAACAATGCACAAATTAACAAATATTAATACATAGTGTCATAAATACATTGATCATTGTTTGTTTGTTAATAATATGCATTAAGAAGAAGAGAAAGAATTGGGTGGGTTAAAAGATTAAGTCAGTGATCAAAGTATAACAAGTATAATAATTTTGCTGAATTCTCCAATAAAAGGTGATATATTTCATGATTTGTTACACTGAATTACGTGTTTGCTGATTTTGAGCTGTACACATATAGACCTTACAGACCACAGTGAATATATGTATATACATGAACTGTATAATGAAATAAATAGCAATGTCAAAGCTACAGTGGTTCTCCTCTGAATACACTCCTCTGAAAGCATCCAGTCTATTACTCTGCCTTTGTTTTGATTGATAAAAAAAGGAGGCAATTTTTGACACAAATAAAGGATTAAATGAGGATGCAGTCATCTAAAACAAAATCACCTGCGGAGACTATTCTTCAGATGATATAAGTAATATGCCATTTCTTGAAGAAAGATAATCATCCTATTTGTCCTGAAAATACAGGTACGAATGTAATAGCTTTAGTTCTGTGAAAAATAAGTATTTGACTATTTCGACAAATATAACAAAATCACTTCTATACAAAAGAACCCCTGAAACAACAAGAAAAACCTTTTTTCGCAGCATTTCCTCAAGATGTCTTTATGTTATAAAGTTTACTTTAGCATGTTGTTTTTATTCAATCTAGAATGAAAACTTCCCGGATTTAATTCACAACACGGCGCAGTATGGAAGCCCTCGTGCACATGCCTCAAGCTTTTAATTGCTCTAAGAAACGACTCAACAAGAGGTCAAAGTAATATGTGGGCGAATACAGTTGTATTTCTGTTTTCACCTGAACTCACCTATAACATCAAGAATCCATCCAACAGTACCATCTCCACCACAGGCCAGGACTCTGAAATCTGGAACATCTCGGAAGAAATTTAAGCTAAAATAAAAAGCGTTTACAGAATTAGTGTTACAAAAGCAATATAACCATAAATTTATACTTCCACAACTAAATACTGTATATGCACGTATTTAATGAGATATGATTTATTTTCGACAGTACACATAAAAAGCTGTAAAACAGTGAAATCTTTTTCGCTGTATCGAATTATGAATGAATCTTTTGTTTAAATAACAAATGCAAATCCATCTTTTGAAAAGCCAAGCCTGTTCAGAAGCTAATCAGATCTACTAAGACAATGTTCATTGCAGCGCCTTCCGTTCCTTCACAATAATAAAGCTCTAACGACATGAAGGGACCTTACATGGTAGAATGGTGCACAAAATAAGACTCTCAATTACTTTACTTATTGGGACATGCAGGCTTGGCAAATCATATTAGTCAGCAAAAACAGATGACCCATCACATGAAAAAGCAACTTTGAGGATGTTTGAGTATGAAGAAAGAAACACTCAGTTTGCTCTAATTGTATTAGCAGGGCCTGTAATTGACAGACAGCCCAGAGCAGCGGCTGACTGTCACCTCGACGAAGCAATGCCACATTATCATCACATGACTACGCCAATGACCTTGTGTGTTATTTCGACAGATGTGACTGTGCATGCATAAAGTCAAAAGCTATCTTTTCCAGCAGCAGAGAAACATCAATACTTAGGATACACCTGACTTCAAACGCCATAATCAATAGGTTTAAAAGCAAATTGGACGACAAGGTCACTAACTGGTGTCTGGAAAACATCGCTCGGCGGGGTGCATTTACGTAATCGTAAAAATCTGGGAAAAAATAAATAAATATCAAAGGCCAAGAGGAACAGAATCATCCTTTCCAAAATGTGCCTACACTAGCAAAAGTTCAAGTAAGTAGGTCAAATCTATGCACTGATTTTACAATGAATCGTGAATCATTTGTTTTGAAATACTGATTTAAAATGCTAGGAATACAATGACTGTAACTTAGATTTCGGTCAAAAGTACAGTGCAGTTCAAACGTTTGGTGTTGATTCGATTTTTATGTGTGCATGTATGTATATACGTATGCATGATTTATTTAATAATTATTTGATTTATTTATTTGGCTCACCAAGGCTGCATTTGTTTAATTGAAAAGACAATACTAACTGTAAATAAAATTGTGAAATATTATTACAATTTAAATTAACTGTTTCCTGTTGAAATGCAATTTATTCATGTGATGAAATGCTGAATTTTCAGAAGACATTGCAGTCTTATTTGTCTCATGATCCTTCAGAAGCAAATCTAATTTGCTGATTTAGCTCTCAATGAACACATTTCCTTATTATTATTATCAATGTAGAAAATTGTTTTGTTGCTTAATATTTTTCCTTTCTTTAACTGCATTTAAAGTAGTTCTTCTTTCTTCTTTTTTGCCCAAGATCTATAAATGCATTAATAAAAATGCATTAGTGCTGTCAAACGATTAAATCGATTAAATTTATTTTGTATACATAAACATACAATATATATTTAGAAAATATTTACATGTATATATTTGTATTCATGTAATTGATATTGTATATAAATATATTTAATAAGCAAATATAACACATTCGTTTTAAATATATACATGCATTTGTGAGTATTTATATATACATAATAAATATACACAGTACACACACATATATTATGAAAACAAAACCTTTCATTTTTGAATCCGATAAATCACGATTAATCACCTGACAGTACAGAATCACCTCACTAATTAAATCAAATCAATTCCAAATTGTTTCAAATGTGAATCAAAACCTACAGTATGACTAGTGAATGCAATCGATTACCGCCTACCCAAACATTCACACCCAATAACATTTCTGTTTTCTCTATTGCTCTTTGAAATTCCATTTTCAAAATATAGCCTCATTGAGTATTGTCACAACCCTCACGGCTGTGCACTTAACTTAAAAGTGACCACGCAGCTGGCATACTAATAACAAATTCAGTCAGTGATCACAGAGCCTCATGGTTGCGTGCATTTGATTGACACCAGCGATGGTATGCGTGATCACACGAGGCCCTGAGAGCAGCAACACACCAACACTAACATGAATCTATTATTACCAGCTGACTGTCAGCACTGGAGACTTCCACAGCCTGACTTTGTTCTCCGCTGTGTTTGTGATGGCGGATCTAACCCTTTAATAATGTCTACATTTACAGCTAAGATGCAGAGCGAGATTGTCATGCATGAATTAGTGCACTTTATTATCAAGCAGTGTCTGCATATACAATGCATTCTTAACGTGGGGTTGTCAGAGTTCTTATGATCATAAAGCGAGAATGTGGCACAACAATACGTTTCCCAGAAAGCTAGACAGCAGGGAGCTAAATGCTTCGGCTAGAAGGATAAGAGAAAAGCCTCTCTGGAGGGTCTGGAGAACTGTCACTCACCCAGGCATGGGGCCGTTCTTAGCCAGGTTGTAGACTTGACGGGGGTTCAGGAGGTACTGAAACTTTCGGAAGATCCTAGAGAGGGCAGAAGTTAGAAATAGAAACACTAGTAAACAAAAAAAAAAAAAATCTTTCAAATAAAAAAAATACAAGAAATTGTTTTTAAAATGCATTTATTTTGTGCTTGGAAAATACATTTATATATTTATTCGATTAATAAAAATACACTGAAATTGTACTGTTGGTATACTAAACTTATATACTTAAATTCTAGCTAATTTTGTACGTAATGCGCTTTAATTGTGTGGAAATAGAGCTGAAGTACAACTAAATACAAAATAAATGCTGTATATTTGATTGTGCTAAAAGTGGAACTGTTGTATACTTCAGGTACATTATGCAGGGATCATACAATCCAGACATTAAACATGTTTTAGACACAAAATTAAGAAATGTGGATTGTGATATCAGGAAATACTGAAGTTAAAATATAAATTGTATATCAATACTTCTTGTGATATGTCAACAAATATGTTTATGGATTTGAACGTAGATTTAGACTTAGTATGAAATAAATATTTGAGAAATAAATTGCAGTATTTTTTTAACAATGATTTAAATTGGTATATACTGTATTTGGTGAACTATAAATGGTTATTGCACATTTTATATCATTTTATTGAGAAATATGATTTTTCAAGTACAAACTCTTAATTTTATTTGTATTATATTATAATAATAAATACAAACATTGTTAGAAGTACTTACGTGACATCACTTAACTTTTTTTTGCTAACTTTTACTTTTGTCTCTTTTGTTTTCACAATTATCTCTTTTTTTCAGGATTATCTTTAATATGACTATATTTTATTTAATTAGTTTTGTTTCTTCTTATTTTTAGCACTAATGTAATTTATGGTGTTTTTCTGTCAATACTTACTATTACCCTGATAGTGTTTTATTTTTGTGTTTATGATCCTGTGCTGTGTTCTGAGGACAGGCCACTTACTGTATATGGCTTTCTATTTTACTGCCTGTATAATTATGGCAATTTTCACAAATTTTTTTACAATACATTTCTGGCAACCACAGATGCCATTTCTAATATAAATTTACCATGGATATATTTTACAGTGTTTTTTTTTTTTATTACAGTGATTACTGAGGATTTTGTCATTAATATTAGCTATTACAAGACATTAGCTATTCAAGAAATACTGGTGATCAGGGCCATCTCATCTAATATTGTCCGTAAAGAGGAACTGAAATCTGATATGGATCTTTAGGATGCCAAAAATGGATTTTAAATGGTAACTGATTTGATTAGATCCTCATTTAGGTTGCCAGAAATGGATGTGAAACTGTAATTGTAACTAAAAAGAAGTTTCATCAACAACCTCGAACACATTCAGTGCATTGCTAATTTGACTGCAACTGGTAAGCACCGGTGTCGAACAAACTGTAGTGATGCATAAATTATGCAGAACGATTCAAAAACAGTTAAAACGCTATATGAAAATACCGAAGTGTAACTTTCTTATTAAAAATCTGACACCATCTTTCACAGATCTCACCTTTCCCCTTGTTTGCCTCCACTTTTAGGGTTGACAAAAACCAACAATGGATGTGTTCCGTCTAATGGCGTGATCTATAGATAAAAATGATAAAAAGCATTATTGGGTATACCAATCTAGAAACATTTTGAAGTGAATTTAGCTTTTAAATCATCTTTATGATTTCAATTTGACTGACCAACATAGCGCACAAAACATTATTTAATTCTCAAATGTACATTTAGTAATACTATGCATCTCAGCAAAATACACAAATTTGTTCATTCTTAAGATTTTTCGGAACCAAATTTTCCTCATTTTCAATCAGCAATGAGATAATTCTCTCCCCATTCTCTCATAATTGCAAGCAGAGTTTAACATCACGTTGGCATTAATCAAAAGCATCTCAGAATGTACTCTCCGGTACAAAAAGTCTGTGATGCGCTACCCGTGTAAAACCCACGTCATGACACGCAACTGGCAAACCTCGGTAATCAGCTCCATATTTAGTCATTAATGACAGTCTTTGACCATGAGTCACTTTTCTGCATGGATGCATGATGATTGTGGGGTTTTGGAGCGGACGACGCACGCACAAACTAATCCAGGGAGTGTGAGTCGTCTTCCGGTGGACAGTGACACAGATGAAGCGCTTAAAACAGGACCCATCGAAACAATCCCAGCAGGCCCAGGTGAATTAATGAGCCGCCCGTCCGGTGACGAGTGATCCATTACTTCCTCTAATTATAAATAATAATCCTGATTATTACACTGGTTAGCCGCCGCCAGCCAAGATGGATGACCCAGGACATGATTTGTCTTTTTTCGTTCTGTCATTACTATGCTCAGACAACACCCAATCGCAGAGGGTCACTGCTGCCTAGAAGTGTGATGTTGAGATACGATTGTAATTTTAAGCAAAACTTAGTTGATGCCTCACCAAGAAATTAATCTGTAAAATTATGTTAATAGACTTTTTATTTATATACTTAGATTCTTGTTTAATTAGGAATGAACAATGCAGATTTTATCAAATTATATCAGTTATTTTAATTTTTTTCTTTTAAAATGAATATGCCTTGGTTAATACTGGATATACCGTTAAATGTAAATGTAGCAAATATATTTACTTTTAAAAACACTTCTTTTTATACTCTAACTCATAATGTTGCAAGTAGATTCACTTGTGGCATTTAAAACAATAATTTTTAGTTTTTATTATCAATGATCACATTTTTGTGTTTTTCATTATTTTTATTATTTATTTAGACATAAAAACAGAACATGAATATATGCTTTTATACAGCAGGGCATCATTAAATAATTACAAATAATTAATAAACAATATTAACTAGTAGTAGTAGCTTATTAGCATGATTGACTATTATTAACACATTGGCTGTTTAATAGGATTTACTGCATAAATTACGCAATAAATTCTACATGACCAAATTCTACATCCCTAAAAATGTATTTGCTTATTAGCATGCATATTACTATTATTAATAGTAATTAAACAAATATTAATGCCTTTTCCCTGATCTTACCCAATACCTAAACAACTACTTTACTAACTATTAATAAGCAACAAAAAAAATGTTGTAATTCATTGAGTTAAAAGTCATAGTTCGTGTAATTGATTCTAAGGTGTTACCATCCTACCCAGTACCTAAACTTAACAACTATCTTACTAATTATTAATAAGCAGCAAATTTGGAGTTAATTAAGGTTGTAGTTAAATGTTTGTTAACAGAGAGAATTGAAATAAAGTGTAATCAAAAATGTATATCAGTGCTTCTCTAGTTCAAATGTAATTTTAAATCCTGTTTAAATTATATTAGATCATAAAAGACGCATGCATGAAAAGCATAAAAAATAGCTAAGTCAACCCAAATGTAAGTGTGTGTCATTCACCTGCAGCCCCTGTCCATCCACTGATACCGAATTGGTTCTTTGTATTTTCCCCCGGCCTCCTGATTGGCTGGAGTCTTTTCTCAGAGTTGACTGTCTCTCCTGCAGTTAAAGGTCACATGTAAAGGTCTAAAAGAGCTAAGCTTTATATAACAGCTGAGTCCCAAAATAACACACGAAAAGAAATACGACATATTACCAGTACAACAGGGCATATAGCGTTTGGGGGAAGTATGTGGTCTCTCAGCGATCCGCAGTCACATTCGGGTTTGACGTGAGAAGCGCACTTGTTGTGTAACTGCGAGACAGAGCAAAACGTAACTTCAAAACAGAAAATTCATCAACGTTTATTAAATAATTACAAAAACGGATAAACTCACAGTGATCTGGCACCAGGCACAATGAAGGCCTGTAAGACCCTGGTAACACTTAATAGTTTTGTGACATTTATCACACTTGCTTGGACAGTTTCCCTCAACCCAGAAATGATGCATAATCTATTAAAAAAAAGCTTTTGTTAATACAGCGTGCAAATAAATACATATATAGAGAAAGAGAGACAGGAAGAGAGAGAAAGTATATTACAAATGAACATGGGCTTTGATTACGACTCATCGCTGGTGTATTCAGTTCTCTGTTTAAACCAGGTTAATCATGTAATTAGCAATGCTTAGAGAGAGAATTTCTTTCTAATTTCATTAGCTGAAAAGAAGCCCTTGCTCTAAGCCCCGTGAAGCATTGGTGATCCAAGCGTGCTGGTTTTTAAACACTACAATTCGACGCACCTCTGTGTTTTTCTTAGATTTGACGTATGTTTTGATGCAGGACAGGGGGGCTCGAGCCACACATCTCTCATGAACGGTGTACTTGCAGACTAAAACAAACACAAAAAATGTATTCATAGTGCATTTTGTATCGGTTTTGATCATTTTTTATGTATTGTAACACAATTTAGTATTATACTGTCTACAGTTGGTTAATGTCAACATTTATCAATATATTAATTTATAAATATAGTACAAAGCATGTTACTTCAAAGTCCAAAAAAAACATTAAATACAAACATTTCTAAATATTAATTTCTATTATGAACTTGCAACCATCTTTAATTGTTTGAATGTCAATGTTTAAAAATTATATATTTAATATATTACCTTTTATTAGAAATTAAATGAATTACATGATCCCAAATTGTACTTGTTCATTCGCACCTATAGCATAAGGCGAAAAATGATCAGGTGCCGGACTTACAGGAGCAGCAGAGGCCTTGCTTTCCTAATCCAATCAACATATTCAGACACAGGTTACAATAGGCAGGTTTACTGAAGTGCTTCAGTCTCCACACATGCTGCCCGTCATCTTTTACATTCTGCAAAAAAGAGAGAGTGAAAAAGATCAATATAATAGCGAGTGTAATGAGTGGAAGACAGCTATGGGGACGTGACAAGGATAATACGACTATGTCAACCGTGATGAAAAACATTACAGCTAATTACATAAAGGGTATTCTGGAATCCTGCTGAGACGAAGCAAAACTTGAAAGGAAAGGAATATCTTTTGAAAAATGTTGAATCTGCATCTTTAACAATCTGGATGGCACGCAAAATAAATCAGGCGCCATAGCGCTAGTGCAACCGAAAATGCATTTAAAATTAGTCGAGGACTCCATCTAGTGGGGAAACAGTGTAACATCTCCATTTCTCAACAATGATGCACAGTAACAGTTATTTTGGTTTGGATGAATGGATAGTTGAACTGACAGATGGACAAGATGGAAAAATAAACGCATGATATGAACACATAGATATGTAAAGCTTAACAGATAATCACAGTTTCGAGTCCCAGCAGTACTAGCAGAGGAATGGTGGTCAGGCCACCCTGGACCCACTCCTCGAGAGAAACCATCCCGTCACGGTCGTAGTCGATCTCCTGCATCATCTCCTCCAGAATCTACACCCCAGAAGTAATGATGTTAGAATATCTTCAAATTTGGCACACACTGTCCAGCTACGGTCAAATGAAGTGTATTTTACCGGCTTCAGTTCTGTGACGTCCCACTCCAGATACTCCGCAACAAGCATCATCTGAGAGATAATGTGCTCCAGTTCCTGTCCGAGAGGAGAAGACATTTTGTGAACGACATCGCTGTACACAGACAACACAACTCTACACAGAGATGTAGTGGTGGGATCCTAAATCCTGATACATCTTTTAACTCAAAAACACTGCTTTTTTCAGTTACAGATTATTTATTTCTTCTACTTGTAACACGTTCATATATGAACATGTATAAATGTGTATTTAGGTACAAATGCATTTAAACACACACATATAATTGTGTCAGTATATATATATATATATATATATATATATATATATATATATATATATATATATATATATATATATATAAGATTACTGAAGAACAGTTTACAGTTAAAATACTTTTTATATTTATTTTATACTTTTTATAGTATTACATGAGTAAGCCATCTATTTTAAAATTGCATGCTCAATTAAGCATTAAAGCAATTAACCTTTGCCAATTTTTTTAATTGTTCATAAAGTTTCTAGCAATTGAAATTAAATAGAAATTTCAAACAAAATTTTTAATTGTTTAACTAACTTGTCTTGAAGCCGTCCTTTTTATCTCTTTTTTTAAAGAAAAATGTCTGTAACACAATCAGGTGTCATTTGTTAATTAGTTAATGTATTAACTAGCACGAACAAACAATAAACAGCGCATTTATTCCACTATTTATTCATCTATGCTAATGCTAGTTAATGAAGGCGCAGTTGTTCATTGTTTATTCGCGTTAGCTCACAGGTCATTTGCTAATATTAACAAACGCAAATTGTGATTTCAATAATGCATTAGTACACGCAAAAATTAGCATCAACTATGATAAATAAATGCTCTAGAAGTATTGTTCATTCTTAGTTCGTGTTTACTGATGTTATTAACTAATGAGGGGTTACCAAAAAGCATTTCAAACAAAAAAGAGCGAAATTTATAACCAATCCAAGCCACTAGGTGGCGTTTTGATGTTATTACAACAATAATAGACTGCTGGAAATGATGAAGGTCTCACCTTACTGTCTAAAAACCCGTTCCCATCTGTGTCATAAAGTCGAAACATAACTGCGAAAGAAACAAAGAAATGTAAAAACAACTGCAGTAAACAGTTCTGCATCTAAAAGAGTACCCTGACAAGAAAATGGCTCTGTATTCTTAACGATATCTGTGAAAAGAATCTAACAATTCAGAGCGCAATCTACGAGGCATTAAGTGAGCGTCGTCATGGAAACCAGCAGCTCAGCCAATCCCAGAATCTCCCAAGAAGACAATTCAATCCAGCTCAGCACGATTCAGTCTGAACTAGACCGTCGCGGACGATTTTCATTCAAACCGTTAGTTCTTCCTTGCATAACAGCGTCTCAGAGGCAACATTAGTCATTATCAAGAGCTTATTAGCATACGAGCAGCCCCTAGCAACAGGTATTGAACTAGCAACCTGGAATTACAATCAGAAAACCATTGCGGATGTGACAAAAGCTGCCGGTAGGTGGCAGCATCGCCCCGTGTTTTCTCTATTATGAAGCCAATTATGAGAGCTTCTTTAACACCATGAAGACTCGTAAGTGTGCATTTTGAGTAAAACTGATAAATTAGCAGGAAAGGTACAGCATAGAAAGTAGTCTTACATTCTAGTTTGTCTTCTGGTCGTCCACCCTCCAGGAGAGAGAGATAGCAGATCATATCCTTCAGCTGGACTGAACCAAGAGATTTGGATGGGGATGACACCTTCGGCGGCGTGCAGCTTCCCTTTATGAGTTTTAGACCTTGTAAACCACAGTAAATTGTGTTTAACATATCACTTTTCGCAGAGCGTTTTGGCTAGAGATCCCTGGGAAATAATTAAGAGATTTAATCACTCTATTTTTACACTAGGTTTGGGAAATAATGCCGTTAAAGTTTATTGTTTTTATGACAAAGCTATACAATTAAAATCAAATAACAGGAACAAACAGAATATATTTGCTTTGCGTGCATATATGTGGCCAACGCTATACTGTAACGCCAAACTTACGGAGTGAGCCAGATTTTTTCATTCTTTTGAAGAAATTTGCTCAGAGACCGCCAAAATGCATTAAAACAGTACAATTGCGAAACGTTGCTTTAACGTAAAATGTATTTTACAATGTCATTTATGACAAAGCTTACCCTGCTGAGAAAAAAAAAACAGCTAAGACAAGCCTGGCAGGCTGGAAATGTGGACAAAACCCCTCTAAAACCAGCCTGCTGACCAGATTAAACCAGCTAAGACCAGGCTAGGCTGGTCTTAGCAGTTTTTTTTCCAGCAGGGTAAAATTCACCCCAAAATTAAAATTATGTCATTGACGTTAATTACTAAAAGTTCCAAACCCGAAAGACCTTCGTTCAGCTTCAGAACACAAATTAAGATATTTTTGATGAAATCGGAGAGCTATCTGATCCTCCATAGACAGCAACACAAATGAAACGATCCAGGTCAGTAAAACAGGATGTGACATCTCAACTTCAGCGATCAGTGTAAATGATTTGTTTTGTTTTGCCCCCCATCTCAGGGGAGGAGAATGGTTAAGTAAATTATGTAAATTATTTTTTGCGAAAAAAAAAGTGATCTCCTAGTTAAGTCTCCTAACTGAAGTTAAGCTACTGATGTCACATCCTGTTTTACAGATGCAACGTTATTTACGTTTCTGGATCTGGATCATTTCAGCTGTCTATGAAGGGTCAGATTTCATCAAAAATATCTTAATTTGTGTTCTGAAGATGAACGAAGGTCTTGGAACAACATGAAGGTGAGTACTTAATGACAGGATTTTCAACTCAATTTTTAATGTTCAGCAGTCATTACCCCACTTTTCAGTATCACTTTATCCTACAGAAATCCCTCTAATATCCCGATTATTATAAACATTTCAATAGTAGAGTAATCTGATTTAACAAATGTTTTCTCTGAAGCAGTTTACAGTGGTTTCCCAATCAGATATTACAGTATATTTGTTTTTCTCTAAAAGTTTAAACGAAGGTTGTTCAAGGGCAGAATCAAATTACCCATGATTCTCTGCTTGTCTGTCATGGAGGGGCTTGGTTTGGGGTCTTTGTTGCAGAAACTGAGGAAGAGATGCTGGCAGAACTCGTCGTCAAGTTCACTCTCCAGGAAGGTCTCCATGAAGAGCTTGAAACCCTCAAAGTCAATTTCCTGCCGAAGGTGATTCACCCTGTTGTTACTCTGTTAATATTTCATACTGACCAAATAACCGCGCAGCCAGGCTGTAAAACCATAAAATGACCATTTACCTGATTGAGGATTTCTGGCTTCTATGCAGCACAAAACGACAAGTAAACGGATAGCAAGCGATTATGGAAACTGAAATGATTTCTTTACCCAAAAGAAACATCATATAGTTTAACGGCTTTAATAACCACTGATATTATATCATCATCATAACATTCAGTGCAGTACAGCATTCTTAGCTCAGCATGAACACTGCAAAACAGTGAGTTCGAAAGGCCTTAAAGAGTTGCAATACCTCTTCAGGATTATACTTGGCCAGAATCCCATCTCCATGAAACTCCTGGAGAACATCTTTTAGTTTCTTAGTTGTGTCTGCAACAAATGGGTCAAACAAAAACATTAATTTTTTTAAATACTTTAATTAGCGCTCTCAAACAATAACATCCAAAATAAAACTTTTTATTTACATAATATATGTATTGTGTGTATTTATAGGTATACATATATTTTTAAATACTTTAATTAGCGCCCTCAAACAATAACATCCAAAATAAAACTTTTATTTACATGCATGTACATATTTATTTATATGTTTATATATGTATATACAGTATATATTATAGAAAAGATACAAATTCTAATTAAATTATATACATGTACATATACATAATATATACAATACACATATATTATGTAAAAATTTATCGCATATGATGTGCTTCAGAAACATTTCTCACTAGCAGTGTTGAAAACGGTGCTGTGTAATGTATACCTTCTTTTTAATTAAATCTTTGATCAGATCATCTCTATCAGGAGTCCTTTGATACTATAGCTTACAAGCCCGTGAGGCTTTCAGCAGCAGAGAGCTTTCATATCCCTCCTCCTTCTTCACTAATGACCCATATTGTCATACTAAGTGCTAGCCAATCAGAATGAGAGAAGCCATGGCCTGGCACAGGAAACACAGGGCTCCGGGGGTATCAATTATTCAGATTACTCAATTAAATGCAGACGATCTCTGTTCTCTGCATACGTAATGAAAGATCCTCTCGTTGACAGCTGATTTGTTATGTATGAATGCGGGATTTAGGGTAATCAAAAGGGCGCAAATCTGTATCTTCATCTTTGCGTGGTTGGCTCTTGAATTGGTGTTTAATCGAATCTTTTATTATCAGGCTAAAATAATACTTTTATCTCTTTATCTTATCGGTAAACGTAATAAACAACAGCAAAAATGGGCAAACACCGGGCTTTTCTAACCGTTTCCTCAAAAAGCGATTATAGATGACACTTCATTCAGGATCGCTGCGGCGCTAGCACTCAAAGGAATCAACGTTCATCATGGATGGATTATGTATTTAGGGGAATTAATAACCGTCAGTCAGAATTTTCTCTCCCCTCATAGTCTGCTACCGATTGGATTAGATCGAAGTCTTAACCTTAAGCTCCAGACAGGAAATGACATTTCCTTAAGTGACACATGCACAAATGCAGTTAAATGGTTCGATTTTTATTCCAGTGAAATGGCAGCCTGTCAGCGTGTCTCCTCAAGGATATTTAGCGGCTCTTTGGATCGAATGAAGCACGAATTGAAACAGTATTATCTTCCTATGTATTGATAAACAAATATTAGGCAAATTCGTAAGAATTTAACAGGAGGAAAGCCTTACATTGTGCATAGTCTTGAAGAAGAGAGAATTCATTTGGACTCAAAGTGACCCACTTTTCTTCATTCGACATGCCGTCCGGTGTTTATCTGCCTCTGTTTACATACATAAAATCCAGCAGCTCAGCCTCTGAGGAGAGAATGAGAAAACTGTCAGTCATCTTGTACATTTTACGAAGCTCACCTTGTGTAATATAGTCTAGCTTTATTTCTCAGTTCATGCAGAAAGTCCTGTTTTTGTGATTCTGTGCTACGTCGGTTATTACAGGAACAACAAGAAGAGTTCGTGTCACGTGCCATCGAATATTTTTAACATGCAACATCATGCCAGTTAATACTGAAGTTAACGTTTGACCTGACACTGAATGATGTGATGCCCTGCTTTGTGTCGTACAAGCTGCTTTGTTCGTTCCTCAAGGTAAGAGAACACTACCGTTCAAAACTTTAAAATCAGTAAAAAACTAACTAAAAATATTCTGCTCATCAAGAATGAAAATGAATGTAATTGGTTGCAAACAATTTTAGCTACATGAAAAAAAAAAAAAAAAATTATATATATATAGATAGATAGTTGACTGATATATATATTAGTCAGTCAACTAAATTTATTTAAATGCAGCTAAAATAAATTGAACTTGAAAAAAATAGTAAATTCAATTAGTAATTGTTTTCAGTGAAGGCTGCATTTATTTAATCAAAACTACAGTTACAACACTAATATGGTGTCATATATTTACTGTTGAAAGGCTTAATATTTTTTAGAAACATTTTAACAGGATTATTTGATGAAATGTGTCCTTACTGAATAAATGTATTAATTACCAACCCTAGATTTTTTGGGGAAAAACAACTTCATTTACCGTATCAGCCACATTTTTAACTTAAAGAAGGGGTAACATGCACAGGAGTTCTTTACACTGTTAAAAAGTTGGATTGTTTGAAACAATTTGGACATATTAAAAGAATTGTACTTCGGGTTTGTTTTTTTCTATCGTAGTTCTTCATGATATAGTCAAGAATGAAACTCTTTCTCCCAAATCATGCTCCCGAGCGGATCATGTTCATCAACGCACTTCTTTCGGCTGCACTGCACGGGACTCGCACGGGAAGTAGGCCTAGCTTTCCAAAGAAGTGTGTTTTTTTGGTTTTAAGAGAACGATAACCTTGTTATGTTTTCCAAAAAAACCCAGCATTACTTGAATAGCGGATGCCCTTTGTTTTTCACAAGTGTGTTTGTTCACGACCGCTTTATAAACAAGCCCCAGTGGATTTGCACATTGTTTGATACTAAAAGATGGAGCGGTCCCAGCTATAAAAGATCCCGGTCATGATTCAGAACTGCAGACGGCATCAAATGTCTGTTTTGCTGGCAATTGGATCGTCACTCTTTAGCCCCGCTCAGACGGCATGCCTCCAGGAGCTCAGCTTTTTTCAGAGAAATCTAAAATTTATGATGAAAAACTGCAGATGTGGTTGCTGGAATTCTACTGTAAAAAATACAGTAACAGCGTTTTTGGTGTTACGGTTTTAAGTTAAATTTACAGTTGTGATAAGTGATATGATGTTAACATACCTACTAAAGTGAACATACTGAAATCTGGTTCGAACCTTTGAAATAATAACAATTTAGAAGGTTCTCAGTCATGGTAAATGTATGGGAAATATGCAATACACTTAATTAACTTAATTAAAAAATTAATTTAACAACATTAGATGTAACATACAAGCCTAATAAATATAACTGATAAGAAAAAATAAGAAGAAAGAGTCATTCTAAAGAAAAAACTTCAAATTCGGACAACATTTTAAATGCAATTTAAGTTTTTTCCCTGTAAATTTTACAGTAATTTACTAATTTAGTCATTTGTTTTTATTGTAGGATTTTCAGAGTTTTTTTCTGTTAAAATCATGCTCATTTTTTACAGTGTAGCTACTCAAGATTAACGTGAGATTGGGTGAAACTGTGTTATGCCCATTTTAACATCCAGACATTTTTGATTTATTCAAGAAAATATTTTAGAAAAAAACAAACAAACAAAAAAAACCAGCAAGTTAAAGTGATATTACTAGCTGGTATTCTGTGGAGGCAATGTAGATTCCAAATTAAAAATGTATTAGGGGAGCAAGTATACAGTTGATGTTATACACAGATACTCCTATTATAACCAATAACCATAAACAAAAAAAAAAAAAAAGTATAATATTTTGTATAAATAAATGTAAAATAAAAAGTATACAAAAAACATTTTATATGTGGATTTAGACGTTATAATGTACAGTATTAAAAATGTATATTAATTTTAAAATGTGCTAAAGTCTGCATTTAATAGGTTATTAACGATCAACTTTAAAATGAAGTGTTAGATGAGGAGAAAGATCATCTTGATGTAAAAATACAGCAAAGAATATTGCATAATTGAAAAAGAATGCAAGAATATTGCATAATTGAAAATCCTATTGATTATTGATTGATGCTGAGACATAAAAAAAACTCAGATATTAGCCATTACCAATATGGTACTAATATATCACACAACCCTCATATTTATAGTTTCTAAAATTAAAATTTAGTTTCACCTGATTTTGCAACAGATATTGCAGTTAAACTATGATTATGCCAAAACATTCACACATTATCATAAAAAATGGTGATTGTCACATATAGGAAGAATCTGAGATAAAATGAGCTTATGATCTCATTCATTTCTGAAGTATTCTACAATCCTCCTCACTACTTAAAGAAAACTCTGCGACTCAATTCCACATCCTGTCAAGCGTTTGAACTTCCTGCGACAAGAGCAGGAAGCGCCTGAGGCAAGTGTCTTTTCTGAAAGATAATCTGTATTTATGAATAAAAGTGCTTGCCGTGTCAAGAACCCAAAACAAACTCTTCTCCGCGTTACCCCAGGCTACAAAAAAATGGATGATCTTGGCCTCGTCTTGACCTTAACCCTCATTCAAAATGGCTTTTGCTCACAGCTCAATGTTAAAATACCCACAACCTAAGCTCACAAACTGACAAATGACGCGTTATATGACCATAAATATACGTGACATCAAATCCAGCGGTGTTTGTTCAACCCCGTCACCACTGGTCTGCAATACAGCGTGATGCAAATACGGTCAAGAGCTCCATCGTGTTGTCACTGGTAACGGATTGAACGCAATTCCCTCTTTGACACAAACGGAGTTCCACTCACCTGATGCTCCTCAAAGTCAACAGCAGCGATCCAGCAGGCATGTTGTGTGTTTTTCTGCGTCGTCTGAGGGGACGTCACCTGCCAGCATCTCTCTCTCTTCTAACAGAGCCACTGTGTTTGTATCTATGGGAAAACGAGCATGAGAGAGGAGCGCTGGAGAGAGGGGGAGCGATCTACTCATCTGCAACAATCAGTTCTCGTGCCTCTGCTTGCATTACACACACACACACACACACACACACACACCCCCTCCCTTCCTCTTTTTCCCCTTGATCTCTCCATCTTGCCATTTAGCAGGCATTGGATCTAGGATGCGATACTGGTAGAATGCGGTCTACTGAGGGGGAGTTACGGTATAGAGGGATATGTGCTTTTTTTTGGACCTAATATAGTGGATCTTAATAGTCTCGGCCAACTTAGGGACTCTTAATGTTAAAATGCTGTTTACATTGCGTATTAACTTTCAAAATAACAAACATCCTCAAATTATGAAAAACTTTTATTTTGTTTCTCTGTTGTCTAACATAAAATTATAAACTTTTGTTTAATCATGAGTCTGGGGATGCAATCAAAACTAGTAGTAAAAAAATAAATCTGCTAAACAAATAAACCACATTTAGAAATTATATATATATATATATATATATATATATATATATATATATATATGTTTTTTATTTTTTTTTATATATATATATATATATATATATATATATATATATATATATATATATATATATATATATATATATATCCTAAATATTTTTATGACTAATCTGAATATTTTTTTTCTGGCTATTTTAGAAAATAAAAAAATTAAAAATTACAAATTGTGCAAATTCATTAATTGTTTTTTGATTTGTTTTATTATTTTTTTGCAGGAGTTATCTAACTGTTATCAGTCAAAAACGTATTTTTGTGGAAATCACGATACATTTTCCATGTTCAAGATCAAAATAACAGCATTTCTTTTAAAAAGAAAACACTTATAACATTATACATGCCTTTCCTATCACTTTTGATCAATTTTATGAACCCTCACTGAATAAAAATCTCTATTACAATGTAAGAATAAAATGTCAGTAAAATGTCTTTAAGTGGTAAAATGCCTCATCACACACTTTGTCTAGGGCTCTTGGATGCTAAGCATGGGCTAGCTGGTTCATTCATTTAGTTTACACCCTTACACCGACTTGTGATGTGACGTGTCGGCTTTTCCAAGCATTCTGCATCCCTTCTATTCACCTGAGCAACTCCAACCACATCTGTAATAACTGAAACACACCACTCTCTAAAACATTCCTCAAAATATCTTCTTTTGTACTCCACAGAAAAAAGTAAGAAAGTCAAACACATTTGGAAACAACACGAGGACGAGTAAACGACGGCTGAATGTTCCTTTTTGCGCGGCCGATCCCTTTAAGTTAACCAGTACGACATCTGAATGCGCTGCATGTGCATCACTTTTCAATAAATAGCAGTTTGGAAGCCATTAGCAAAGGCAAATTACTGCCAACTGTAAACATGTCTAGTTGGAAAATGCAACCCAAACGCCACATATTTTATAAACAATCTTGTTACGGGGCTAAATGAGGCCACAAATCCCATAATGCTGTATGTTTTAGCGTGGTCAACATCCCGTGGAAGGGTTTCATTCCAGGCTAGGAGACATAAAGGATGGACCCGTTTCTTTCTAGTTCTGCCAGTTGGTGCGAGCAGCGTAATGCTATAATCTGAACATGAGTCATTTGGGTCTTTTCTGGCAGCGGAGCACCGCATTTGCGAGGCTAACAGGACCCATCTGCCATTTCGATGAGGACGCGGGCCTGCTATTTTCACCACATTATACATTTTACCTAATCAAGCCTCTGAAAATCGTTTCCAGCGGATTGCATTGTGTACTTGTAACGCGGATCTTACAGTCGGCGCTTAATAGCATAATAGGCCGACAGAATATCTGTGCGAAAGAGGTTCGGGTCACTGCTAATGTGAGTTATCCTCACATCACTGAGCTTTTAGCTCAAACTCAATGCGCAGGCATGCGACTAACAGTCGGTGATGTCAGGAAAGAGATTTGTGCCAAACCGAGCTGTCATGTAAATATAGAGCTGCGCTAGTTTATATAAACAATACCATAACTGAGTACACACACGTTACAACTCCGAAGTCTTTGAACGGAATAACCAATCCCATGTAAGGAGCATTTCTGAAATGTCAATGGGGGCCGTCTTCCTTGAGGAGCTTCCCGTTCACCGCGCACATTAACACTGAATGTCATTCGCTCACAAATTAGCAAAAAGCTTTACGCCTTTAAGATACATGATATATAGGATACATCGTTAATACTTTTGTCGTGGTGCTCGTTAATGACCGAGCCAGAAGAGAAGAGGTCGTTAAAGGGTTAATCCATCTCAGAATTGAAAAATGTGTCATTAAATCACTTACCCCGGTGTTGTTTCAAATCTGGTCGCCTTCAGAACACTAATGTATTTCGGATGAAAACCTGGAGGCTTTTGGCTAATTGAAGTCAATTGCAGGCCCAGAAAAGTATGAAAGACTACGTCAGAGTAGTCCACCTGCTTTCGATGGTTCAATATGAATGTTATGAAGCAAAGAGAATACGTTTTGTATGCAAAGAAAATAACGACTTTATTGAACAATTCGTCTCCTCTGTGTCTCGCGGTCTACGGTGAAGAGGAGAGACACAGAGGAGACGAATTGTTTAATAAACTCAGTATTTTTATTTATTTTTACTCAAATCCTTCTCAGAAAAGTAGAAGCTTCATATCATATTCCTTTTGTCCATATTACCTATATTAGATGCAAACTGCCTATATATATATATATATATATATATATATATATATATATATATATATATATATATATATATATATATATATATATAACAGTCTTACATGTGCTACATAATCAAAATGAAGAAAACCAGTTTGGATGTTTTCACCTTGAAAAAAAGTGCCAATATTCTGCAGATTCTGATAACCTAATGAATAATAGTATTAAAAAAACATTAAATTCAGACACACCTCCAGGGATCTGTTAGCAAGGCATTTAACAAATTTGTCATTAATTATTTACACCACTTAGGCACACCACCTTGCGCTATTCCAGGTGTGAAATGCAGATGTTATGAAACTGAAATAGTGACAGCATATCATATAATGTCAGAAATGTGCCGTTGTAAATCACATACACATGCTTTGACAAAGAAAACATAAAATTAAATATAGTTTTATACTTGAATGTTCTTATTCTGTGGGGAGGCAGGTTGTTGTGCATTATTTGTCTTGCTGACTTATTCTTTTAAATATACCAAGGTCCTTTATGATGAACTAATCAAACCAGTCGGCTCATATGAGAGCGGTAGTGTAATAGCTCTCCAGTGAAACCAGCCCTGACAAGCATTGAAATGATCAATAAACACAGAAATGAAATGGGACACAGTTTTAGGGGTCCTGCTAGCACCACCTGGTGTTAACTTGTACAATCACATGAAATCACTACCAGTCTTTTTTGGTTTATCCAGTTTTACTAAATTAGTACTCACACACACACACACACACACGCTTTGTGTATGTAATTGTAACAGAAATTATCCTACAGCTATACATACACACACTATATATATAGCTGTGGGATAATGTCTGTTACAATTACATACACAAAGCATGTCTGTCTGTAAGAATTTAGGTATTTTCTGTACATTATGACAAATTGGTGTATAATTTGACAAAATTATTCTTAATACATTAGATGTTGTAATTGTTTTATTTGATACATTTCACATAATAGTATGCATGCAGATAAAGCTCCAGTTAGTAGGTACCTTTTGTATTTAATGTACCACATGCACTGATTATGATTGAGAACTTAGCTTTAAGCTGGCTATTAAAGGTATGAATCATGTCTTACAGTATCTTATTTCATGAAATTTTCGATGCCAAACTAAAACCAGTGTGAAAAGTGCATGCGAGCAGCAGTTTTGTGGTAAAGTTAAAAGGACAAATCAATCTCACAGTTAAATGTATGGAAGATGTCACTGATGCAGGACACTGAATCGTAAACGGTTTGTGTGTAACGCGTGACTATGAGGTGGTTTGCTGTTGGTGTCAGTTGACTCTTATCTAGTTTTGTTTCTTCATCCTGTTGAATCTCTGGTTCACACACTGTAGACTCCAGTAGACTACAGAGATTAAGACAAAGGCCTGCAGAAAACAGCAAGATATTTACATTTAAAGGTTCATTTTAAAAGGCTAATTCCAGATTATAAACATTAATTACTAAATGTCTTAATTTTTCTTAGTCACGTATTTAGCTATGCACATGATTTTATTTTTTTTGTATTTATCATATTTAAAATTTCCATTTGTACATTTAAAAGCAAATTATGATTGTTTATTTGGAAAGTTATAAATCACAGATTGCATGCAAACATTTAAATATATGAGAATATAACAACAAATGTATTTTAAGGTTTTATTGAAACTGTGCACTATTTAAGTTTATGTTTAGAAGTCAAAACTTTATTTGAAGTGATTAATTGTGAGAAACCTAAATGTCACGTACCAGGAGAATATACTACAAAAAAAAAAAAAGAATTAAAGCCAATAGGTCAAGCATGTGGCCAAAGAATCTCCCATGATGCATTTGGAGTGGGGGGTTCACAGAAGCCACTGTGGAAAGAGGCCAAAAGTGACATTCTTCCAAAAAGCTGTAACCTTAACTGCCCCTCCTTCCTTGCGTTCTAGACCATAAACTGCATCCGAGCTCTAAACAGAGTCCAAAATCATATTCTATCTATCAGAACTACCTCTCCAATGGGAAATAACCAGAGTTTCCTCAGGAGCAGCGCAGCTGTTTCCCTCTGAGAGAAGAGAGACAGAGAGAGCGAGAGACGAACGAAAGGAAAAGGCATGGCCTGTGCTTCCTGACCTCAAGCTACCTGAACCACCCTTCAAATGCAGCGCAGCTTTTCAATGCATGTCCTTTACTCGCATTTAAATCATTACTAATCAAATTCTCCTAAAATGATGCGATTGTTAGTTGCGCAACCCACAATTTTATCCGCATTGTGTTTAGTTGTGCTTCTGAAATCAAATACTTACAATACTTACAATAGGTTTTCTTTGGGGGATTATATGCATAATGCCTGTGTATTCGTGTTTGCATGAAACGGGAAAAAGAGGATACAAGGAGATACCGATATTACGAAAGACAGCGCAAATGCTTTTGAGACACTACCTCATTGTATACTTTCATTCAGAGCTGTACTGCCTTAAGAGCTTCGGGAAACCTCACAAATCAGAGAATGCAACCTTAAATGACAAACTGGCAGATATTTCAATCAATCTGAGAGGCTTTTTCCTCTCAGATTTTCCTCTGCAGGCGTATTTTAAGTGAAAAAACACATGAGATGTGTACATTTTGATATAGTATTTTTCCCTTCTTTTTACTGCTCTTGCTGTCTCGGATGACTACTTGTGTCTGTCCTTCTGTCTCCCTCGGTTTTTTCTCTTTTACACGCATAAAAGGGATAGGAATCAGTACAAAGATTCATGCAGAGTTGCAGAAACTAGCAGCACACATTCACACTTGGGTTTAATAAGCAAAGAGTCGAGTCTCCGGGGGCAGTTGCAGTTTTGGGTCAAAAGCAAAAAGCAGGATTAAATCTCTGCTGTCACCTCAGTGACGTATGACTTTTTCATCCTAAATACATGGTGTTAATGCTTGCTGTCTCTTAGTTTTACAGGGCAAAATGTCACGTTTTGCACAAAATATTAAACAGCACAAGCATTTATAACGATGGGAAATGTCTCTTAATCACTATCGCTGTATCTTAAGCATTAAATTAGAATATTAGAATCATTTCTGAAGGATAACTGAAGTAATGATGCTACAAAAAAAAAAACAGCTTTGCGCCACAGGAATAAATTACATATTGAAAGATTTTCAATAACAAACAGTAATTACAACTGCAATAATATTTTACTTTTTTTAAACGCCTGTTTGTGAAAACTTTATGCAAAAAAGAGCTTGTGACCCTTTGTCTCACAATTCTGACTTTTTCCCCAGAATTGTGTTATATAATCTCACAATTGTGAACTTTTTCAGAACTGCAAGATTGTATCTCAATTATATTTTTAGATTGTTTTAGATTTTTTTTAACTTGCAATTACGAGTTTATATGATGCAATTCTGATTAGTCAGAATTTTGAGATAAAAACTTTTTTTCTGTGGTTGAAATGAGATTCCATAATTTTTACTGTATTTTTGATCAAATATATGCCACCTTGGTGAAAATACCACTGAATCTCTCACCGTGAACTACTATATAGAAAACCTTGGCTTATCACACACACACACACAAAAACGCAGTTAAACAGTTCAAGCACTGACTCTGAGCTGAGGTGGCAGTGGTGACCCATTACTGAAACCCCCTACTGCTTTTGGCAGTCAAACGAGCACCAATTCTCTGAAAAGAAGCTGAGAGACTGAAGCCTGGTTCGGCCTGGCTCCGAGCGCTTTGATGCCGGGGTGAAGGGCGTCGTGGCAGCCTCGTGTGACTCTCACCGGTCTTTCTGTAAATCAGTTCAATGGGATTCCTGAGACAAGGCCCAAGATGGATGGGTCTCCTGGGGCCTGTAAAGAACGTTCAGTTCACCATGGCAGCCTGCTTAGCAACCTGAAGCCACTGAAAGCTCCAGAATATATTAGCATTAGGCTACTTAAATCATTCGTAAATCAGTTACTTATTATGCCATTGTAAAATCAAAATACAAATTTAGAGAGATATTTCCTACTGGATGAATTATTAAAAAATGCAAAAGCTGTATATTCACTTCCATAAAAATTTTTGGGGCTAGTAAGGTTTATTTTAGAGAAAGGATTTATATAAATATTATACAGCACCTGTATTTCAAATAAATGCTGTTATTTAAAGTGCCCCTATTTTTATTATGGGTTATGAAAGGCTCATATTTTGTTTTGGGGAGTCCCAAACAATGGGCTGTCAAGCATGCAAGGTCAAAAATACTTTCATTTCCTTCTAATATTAACTGATTTTTATGTTATTTGTTCAAGGACTCCCAAACGATTCGCTCAAGGAAACATTTTTCCAAACCCCTCCAGTGATTGTTCGATTTCATTTAAAGCGGTGTTTGTAAGCTTTTAACGTTCAAAAAGCAGGCACCTAGTGGCAAAGAATGACTCTGCATTTTCATTCAGATCAACACAAAAAGACCAACAAGTAGGCGGGCAATATGCTAATATTTCATGCTTTCACGGCTTGGGATGATTTTTAAAAATGCCTCATTTCAATGATTCAGAGTCGACTCTTTCTTTTGAGAGACAATAACTTTATAGACTGTGCACTTTCTGATTTAAAACTTTGCAGGATGTTTTCATTCACTTAGAGCTGTGCTACGCACTGCATGAAAAAACATATCCCAAACAATCCACAAACCCTAAATCGATGGTGATACCCGAGAATCAAAAGTGTCCAATCACCTGAACTACTTGCTAATACTCTTCTTATCAGTCTAATTCAGGCTCCTCTCCTGTGGCGTGCTGGAGGGTGTCAGGTGCTATGAAAAGATAAGCCAGCGATGCTGCTGACTGCAGCTTTTGTGTGAGGCTGATCTTAATAATATTATTTTAACCTTTTCCTTCAAAAAAAAAGTGGGGTGGGTCTTTGCAGCAGAACAATTTTTGTTTCGCTCTTGAGAAATGAGGAGGACAAATATTAGCTCTGATGGGTGGAAAAACACCGAATGGAAAAAACACAGGCAGAAATGGAAAAAAAACCATCCACTAGCTGAAATAAACAAAAGCTGGGATGAGTGTGGAACTGACAGGGCAATTTTTAGCGAATGATAATGTTTCTGAAGGGTTTCTGAATGGCACTGCTGCAAATAGACCAGTCTAAAGGAAAGTTACAGGGAAAGGGAAACTCTTTCCTTGGCCTATTACAACCGAAACGCATTAAATCAGGAGGAGTCCGTGGGTACAGTTCACACAAAAATATGACGCTCTTCAGCACCTGAGCTCACAGATGCAGGCTCACAAAGTAAAACGAGCAATTGAGCTCTTGTGTAAATCTAATCAGTCTTTCGCGGCGAGCCGCAGACGTGTTTAATTGATTCCAGAAACGTTGCCTTTGCGTAAAGCTGGGATGGTGAGAAGAGGAGAGCTGGAGGGAGGGATGGAGGGTCATGAAGAGAGAGGTGGCGCGCTAATGAAAGGTCAGCTGAGATGCACGGCCCACGCTGCAAGTGCCAGAAACACACACTGCAATTTTATGGTCAATTGGGCCATGCATCTGGAGTCATACATCACTGAGGCATGTAGAGAGACCCAGCGCCAGATCCCGAAGAGCACACACACACACACAAGCTCACGAACACGCATACATTAAAGAAGACGTTAAAACGTATACATAAGTCTGACAGCACTAGTGGAAGTAACACTATTTCTACCATTTAAGCATCAAATTTGTGAAAAGTAAAGCTTCATTGAAAAATATGTGCAGAATTTGAGCAGCATGAACTCCACAAGCTAGTGTAAGACCTGATGATCGTGTTTTTCAGCATCTTTTGAGAATGATCCAAAGAGAAGCTTAAATGGAAGCTGGACATAGAGACTTATGGTAATGATGTATGTGTCAATCAAACTTACTTCAATCGGAAAAGCCAACAGAGGCATCAGAGGCTTAATGTAACCAAACCGTTGAAGAGCCATTATCAAAACACATCTCAGCATCTCCATTTCAGCTGCATTAGCCCTAATAGAAGGGAACAACAACATTTTATTTTTCTTATTTATATATTTTATGATTGTACAATGCTTTTTAGCACACAGTACATTAACATAATGTCCATATACTGCGTATATACAGTAAAACCATTTTTGAAAGCCAGTCTACTGGGAAAAATAATGAGTTACCTTAAGCACAAATCAAATGGAATGCAATGAAATAAAATAAAATTTGCAAGTGCAAGTATACATATACTTTCATTAAAAGGGTTAGCTTGCCCAAAAATGTTACTGTTGTGATTAAAAAAAAAAAAAATTATATATATAGATATATATATATATATATATATATATATATATATATATATATATATATATATATATAAAAAAAGACACAACAGAAGATAGGAGCTGTACCTCTGATCGATCAGGAAGCCCAGAGAGGTTAGAGAAAGTAATACGTAGGCAGTCAAAAAAAGTACAGTCATCTCAGAAAGTATCTGCAGGTGAAAGATGAGTAATAAAATAATATAGTTACAGACATAGATAGATAGATCCTGTATTTTACTGCACAGACGTGAATTTAATTTTCCTTCAGCCTAAGGTTTATTCCTTACAATTTTTGGTGTGAAAAAGCTATAAATAGAACTTCTTATATAAAGAACAAACTGATTTTGTACTGTGGGGGAACAACAAATTATGCAGGGATTTTAAAAACCTTATATTGTCTTACTCAATATCAATAACTCCAACTCAAATAACTTTGCAAGCAACACAGCTGAATTAAAGTGACCTAACAAATTTAGAAGTCGGGACAGTTGAGTAATACTATCTCGACGGTCCAAGAACTCAAGGCCAACCGTTAGGGAAGTATCATCTATGACTGAATTGGCACACCTCTATGGCTGGATTTACACTGAAATCATAATATGGTGATAATTTGCTGCTAATACAAGGAATGATGTTAATGAGGTTTTCTTGACCTTGACCATCATACTCAGCAGTGGTTAAGTCAGGTGACTGACCTCATAACGTCTTTGATATGACACCAGCAAACAATTACAGACTTTTTCCCATGTGTCACCAGATAGAATCCAGATCCCAGACCTCAGCCCTGAAGCACTGGCTCATTTTTCGACAATTAACAAAAAGGGGGAAAAAATCTATTTTGATTGGTTAATTTTTAAAGCCTTTTCATATCTAGTTTCAAAAATAACAGACCAAGAGGGCAAAGTGAGGGGAAAGGGGGGAAAACCATCTTCCGAAATTTGCATTGAGGTCACTGCACAGACCTTCCATAATGATCAGTTAGTCAGACATCCAGCAGCCCTGTATGGAGGATGACAATTAAAAAAAAAATGACAAAAACTTAAGCTTTTGGAGTGCATCTTCAGTAGCATCAATCGTCAATGGAACTAGACAACGAGGTATAAATACACTTCTTGCATTATTTATTGCGAAGCCTCAAGGCCTCGGTTTGTTATTTTTTTTGGACAATGTGACTGATGCAAAAGGAAGGTTTCCAGGGGCTGGGAAATTTGTGTTGGTTGCTGGACCACCAGCCGGCTGTTTTATTGGCTGGTGGAGCTAAGGAAAGGGATCCAAGGGACACTTCTCCAACTAAGAGAGCACCGCAGAGGTAGGAATCACAGGAAAACAGGCCGTTTCAATGCAGCGGGGAGGCTGGGTGGGGTCATGCTTTCTGGCTAACCAAAAATATGCCTGGGGGAACGTGGACTTCCAAGGATAACGGACAAGGGCAACTGAACATCTCTGTTTTTAAAAGGGGGGGTTGAAAAATAATAGACAAAGATTACTTCAAAGTATTCTGTCCGTACTCAGCTAGTAAAATGCTTTATTATTAGAGGAACATTTAGGATAATGAGAGAGAGATCGAGGCTGATAACAGACATTGCGAGGTAGCGTTAACCACACAGCAAATTAAAAGCTTTCAAGGCTCCTGTAGATGACAATGAAAGATGGCATTCAGATGATAGCTTTGACATTTCAGTGGGGCACATTTCTGGGAAAATCAGATGTCGATTTTAACGGTGAAAGTACAAAAAAGCAGGAAAAAGTACTTACCGTTTGATCCATTAATAAGTTGTTATATACATCCAGCAAAAGAAGGAACTGTACAAGCACATAGGCTTGCATCAGAGGGGACCATGCTGGATTGTGAGGCATTTCTTCTCCTGTAATCTGATTGGAGAATGAACAAAGTTTTGTGAAGGAAAAAAAAAAAAAAAAAAAAAAAAATCAGCACTTTTTTTCACCATACATATACTTATCTTTGCTACCACTTATTTATTAGCGCTATTATCTGTTATGTTGTGGGCACACAAAAAGCTCAGCAAATATTGTGTTTTTGGAGAAGTATAGTAATTTCTGCACCATTCAAGCACAATTTTTTTTTGTTGCCCCGGTGCAAATTTACTTCTTTGCATTTACTTTCTGTGTAATCTACTCGCACAAATAATTGCATATACTTTAGGTGTGCACACACCATCAATACAAGATTGTTTTTGTTCAAAGTGTGTTGTACGAATGCTTTTAAGACTATACAGCAGATTATATTATTAAATATATACATTTTGCTAGTTAGTTGTCTCAAGGTCAGCTTGGTTAGAGCTAGCAGACCACCTTCGACCAACAAAAAACAGCCGATATTCATACAAAACCTCTCGCCAAAATTCTCGCTATTTCAAGTTGGTTAATTAGCACCATTAATTGGAGGTCTAGGTTGTTGATGTAGGCCTAGACCTGGTACAGTAGGCATAAGGTCTATTGGTTAAATATAGTAGATAAAGCAGCTACTTTGTTTGAACCAGCTTGACCTTGTGTGTGTGTAATATATATATATATATATATATATATATATATATATATATATATATATATATATATATATATATATATATTTATTTATAAATCACACACATCGCTAGTTGGCCAATCCAATACTTCCACATTAAATACAGTACATAAGAAAATTGCATCACTGTTTGGATCCTGACCTAAAATAACTCTGCTTCGTACATCAGTGTTTTTGGACATGAATCATTGAGAACTTAATCACTGTTGATTTCCTACGAATTCCTGAGGCTGTATCAGCTGCAGACACGTGTGGGTTTTCTTCACACCACCGCCGCAGTGTGTTCTGCTTTCCCTCAGAAATCAACACATCCGAGCCGGCCTCCTTCGCTCCTACTCTCCTCCACTCCACAGGAGAAACAACAGGCACACCCCGGTCTGCATCACCGAGGGCCTTTCAAGATATTTCTGTCAAATTCCTGCTCTCTCCACATGTTTAGGATCACCAGGGCCCACTTTGAGGTGGCTTTAATTGTAACATGGTTGAGAGCGACAGAAAGAGAGGGAGAGACAGGGCTCCTCGGAGTGTGAAGCTGCGTCTGTTAGTATGTGGCACAGTCAGACGTGTTTCAAAGCAAACCGCCGCTCTCCTGATGAGAAGACTTCAAAACCTTGTCGCAGGCCTGCTGTTTGATCGGGCCCAAAAAAAGCTTGCCTTTTTAAAGACGAGTGAAAATGAGCCTATTGTGCTTCAGCCCACAAAGGCGGTTAAGATTCATTTGGCAACGGCGCACACTTGTAAAGCCTGTCTGAAACGTGACTCTGTTTTTATGTGAGAACTCGGGGAGTCGTTTGAGAGACCTTTTTTCCTGTTACAGAAACAGCAGGTAGTAAACGACAAGTAAGGTGAGGAACAAAAGAGTTTCATATTTAAAGGTGAACGTGAAAATTTCTGCACCACTAGCAGATATGAAACTGATCAAATAATTTCCAACTAGTTTTCCTAAACACATACTCCACTTACCATTGGTCAGACAGAGTCCTGCTCCTAAAATATTGTTTTGGTGCATTTTGAAGACATTTTGAAAAATTTTGCACATATTGGAAAATAGTTTTTTTTACCACTTACTAATAAACTTTTTAATAAATGTCTTATTAAAAATATTTTAAACCACTGTTAAAAGATTTTAATATTTTTGAAAGAAGTTTTTTTTATTCTCACCAGGACTACATTAATTGAAAATAACAGTTTGAATGTTTTAAAATATTATTTATTTCTGTGATGGGGAGGGCACAAAAATATTTGTTATGACTATCAACGCTGAAAAATTATTATTTTTTTTATGAATATAAAAGAAAAAATTTATTTATAAATTTTAACAGTTTATAAAAAAACAGTTCATTTTGGAACAGCATGCAGACTACTGTTTTATCAGAATAAGTCACATCTTGAAAAAAAAAAAAAAAAAAAAAAAAAAAAGGTTTCCCACCTGTGGTATATCAGCAATGTCTCCCAATCTGGGTTTTCCTGGAGTCCAGCCTGGCCCTTTAAAAATGACGGACAGCTTATTTGAAATTCCTTCTGCTTCCCAGAACCTCTGCCATAGGTACGGGTAATAAAGGAACTTTAGAGAGGAAAGAAAAGAAGAATGAGGCCATAAACTATAAATGGCACATGCATCCTTAATATTAAGTGACCTCTTTAATGCTGCATTACCTAAAAACTCTTCACTAAACTATGACAAAGAATTACTACCCCTTTGATTTATATTTTATACATTTTTCTGACTTTCCATCTCACTTATTTTTTTGAAATCACAGTTTATATTTCACCATAAGATAAACATTATTCTTTTCATTTCATTCATCGCCATCTCGTCCTCGTATCTAAATGCTTTTTGTCACACGCATCAGATCGCTCTTACTCCAGACTGCCACAGGAGAGCACAGAAAAAATAATCAAACACAACCTCCATTTGGTTTTGCAGGACTCTTTCACCTCTCCTGAGCAGCGTGTTTAAAGTGGAGTAATAATGTTATGGTTACAGCATGGCTTTTCCACTAGCATGGTAATGTGAGGAGAAGCTTGGCTCCCATTGCCTTTGGTCGGATATTTACATCTCTAAAATTAGGTCGGTCTGATACACTAGAACCCATTATGTGAAACCCAATTCATCTCCAGTGTTGATATTTTCACTAGTCAAAGGTCTTGGTAGAATGTGGAGGCAAATTAATCCAAACATTTTGCGTATGAATGACGTAAAGTTTGCTTACGTAGTGTGATCACTGAGCCCATGTTACAATAATAATAGTAAAAATGTAAATTATGCAAAACTTGAAAAAAGGATTTTACTTTGAAAAAAAAGTATTTTACAAAAAATTACTGTAAGATTACCATTAATATGTAAATAAATGACAATAAATAAATTCATTATTCAATTAAAAATAAATATATCTTTATTAGACTAACCTCAACAGTCCAGATTTCAAATGTGCTGATTGGGTGTGTGAGCCCATAGACAACTTTATCACTTTCAGGAGCAAAAGTACCTATGATGGGAAAGAGCAGAGAACACCACGTTTTCAAAATGACTTCCGTGTGTTTATACATCAGAATTTACAAAAAAAGTTCATTACAGATCATTTGTTGATCTCCAGACGGTACAAATATGACATTAAGTAATAGGGAGAGAGAGTTTATTGGACTTATGTGCTGCAAGATCTAATTTCTATTCATTTGCAAAACAACTATTATCTGACATTTTACTTACCAAACATCCTGTCCCATATGATCAGAATTCCTGCATAATTCTTATCGATGCAATATGGATTTCGCCCTGTGAATGCATGGTCAAATGTCACTGATTCACTGGTCATTACGGAATCTCTGTTAACAGGTGTACAATGTTTTCCTTAGATGAAGAGTATAGCCGGTATTAACAGCGTTACTTAAGTCACAAGATAAGATCTCAGTGACATACATGCTTAGCTTTTGGCCCACAGTGATAAACCGAGCAATATCAAAGCTCTATGGGAACAGTGCAGTGCAGTGCAATTTACAGTCAAAGGTAATAATGCTTACCATGATGAACTCTGTGGTGGCTGGGAGTATTTAGGATAAACTCTAGAGGTCCAAGATCTTTGACCAGCTATTGACAGAAACACAAGGTTACAGATTATGCATTCTTACAAAACCTTCAAAAAGGATGTGAATGTGACTTGTGTGATATAGTCCAAATCAGTAACACTTTATTTTGATGGCCAACAATGAAGTCTATTAACAATAAGTAACTTTATGCCCCTACAAGTCAACTAACTCTCATTAGATTATTAGTGCACTTTCTAAATAACATCTGCTAAATCTTTACTGTGATGGTCTCCCAAAAGACATTCTACTGACTGTAAGTAACTTTGCAAATACACGTCGACTTATTCTACAGTCTAATGACAATTAGTAGAAATGTAGTTACAACTTCATTTATAGTGTTAAAGGGACCATCAAAATAAAGTGAAACCACCAAGTCTTCTGGAGTTATATGATTATTTTTAAGTAGCGAAATATGACAGTATTCACTGATGATCTAGTTCACAAAACCCATGTGATTGATTCTTTTAGAAATTAGACTGTTCAAATCACATTCGATTATGCATTTGCAATGGTTAACAGCTTACTGAAGGATAAGGTTATCACATTAATAACCTCAATTTGGATCTGTTTTTCACAAAAGCCACTTTTATCATGATTTTATGTCATTTTTCAGCTTGAAAGCTTGCGTGGACAAAATGGCTAGAACATTCCTTATTCTGTGTTCTATAGAAGAAATCATACAGTCATACATGTCCAGAATTACTTTATTGTAAGTAAATGATGACAGTATTTTCATTTTTTGGCGAACTTTAACCTCGCTAATAACTATTTCCTTTCATGCACAAAGGGGCAACTGCAACAGGTCATTCATATATACAGCATGCAAACCACAAACAAAATACCAAAAGATAAATGATCATGGGTTAGCCCATTGTCCTCCTTTGACATTTTTCATATGGACAGGCAGACCGAATCTTAATATTAGTCTTACATACGGCATGTGATTAATTTTCCCTATTGAGTGCCTTGTCTTTATCTTGGCTTCAAACGATGAAGAAATGTGCTCTTCGGGGATTGTGGAACCTTGACTGGTTCAGATGTTCGCAAATGTACTTGGAGACATCATTAATACATGGTGTTTTCTTATCTGATGAGCTCGGTTGAAACTCCGCTAACTACGGAAAGAGAAAGGTGGCCAAATTTCCAGATGGAAAGAACAATATTTATAGATTGGAAGTAACACAAACATTACATTGGATTAGAAGACGCATATAGAAGCCAACGCGCCTGATAACACACACTCATAAATATGCATGCGTGTCACTGCACAAGCTTTACGGTGAGTTAAATACACGCATACACACTCCATGCCTTATTTTACCAGGAAAAAAAAACATCCATTTGAGCTTGATGAGGCATATATCGCAGGTGTTATAGCCGACCATCAGGTTTTTAACTTGAGTGCTTGACTTCTGACGTCTGCAAAATGGGAACAGCTCAGCGTAAGTGAGCGCCATATTTCAGTAGGCCATTATTTTCATGTAATGAGAGATCTGGCAACAGCTGAGTTTTGTCTTAAAAGAAAAGAGCTCCCTCACAATTTAACTCGTGTTCTAATGTTGGATGAGGACTGGGAATTCGACGCCAATAAATTACACGACATCAAAAAAAGCCTATAAAGGGAGCATAAATTATACCCTTCAGAAAACTGGAGACGTGAAGACTGTTTTCACTAATAGAGCTCTACAAGATGGAAGTGATTCCAAATCCATTTCCCAAACGATCCCTGAATGTAAAGCCGATACTGAAGGCCATTTAAATGGCAAATGTAAAGCTTCTGTTTGGAATATTTCATAAAATCTCAAAATCTCATTACTTATGATTGACTGTGGTATTCAGAACCACAGGAAAAATACAAATGGTTAGAGTTTTGAAAATGGCTACACATACTATGAAACTTAAAGGAACCGTTCACCCAAAAATGTTAATTCTGTATCAATAGTGACTCAAAACAGCCTGGTTACAAACATTTTTTTCAAAATATCTTCCTTGTGCTAAACATTTAGTAAACATAAATGTGCAAAACATTTAGTAAAGACAAATCTCACAGTACCTCAGTATGAATCCAAAACTGATAGAGCAGGTTAAACTGTATGTGCACTGCAAAAACTGACGGAGGGACGATCAGCGCCAACGGAAGGTAAAATGCCTGATAAAACACATAAAACATTATCACTTCATAATAGGCCATTAGCTACACTGTTAGAGCTCATTAACTAATAACTGTTACAGGATCTATCGTGCACTGTGCCAAAATTATCACAGATTAATTAGTGAGATGCAGGTACTTCATACCCATGAGGAAAACTGCTGGGTGACAGACTGGCGTAGTGCTGTCGACAGATTGTAGTATTCAGAACTGTGGTGAACCTGATGGGCAGCCCACAGGATGTTTAACTCTGAAAAGACAAAAAGAGAGACAGATACATACAGCTGAATGATACAGTTAAAACAACGTGGAGAATGTGAATTAATAACGAGCAGCAATGAAAGAGACTAATTTACATCTTTTAGGCATTTTTTTTTTTTTGCAAATGTAAAATAAAATAAAATAAAAAATTAAAATTAAAATTAAATTAACCTGGATTCTCTATGAATTTGTGCAAAAAAAATTAAAAATAAAATAAAATAAAAGTAAAAAAAAAAAAAAAAAACTCTTCTCTAAGTCTCAATAATATTCTGGTCCCTTGATGCAGCTTGGGTTCCTCCTTCAGTGGAAGTATACAGGATTGCCTAAGCAATCCAAACCTCTAATGAGGTTTCAAACACTGTCAAATCTCTTTAGGATTTTTCTCTGAGATAGTCGAAGGCCTTGTGTAAGTGTGAGGTCCATCAAATCTAAGAGTTGGTGAAGTTCCCGATGAAATGCTGCGATCCAGCTGACAAAACACACCATGGTGAGAGTGCAAGAACAAAACCTTCCTCTCTGCCAGTGGGGCTCTGCTGGAAGTTAAAATCACCAGGCCAGCAAAGTGAGCAGTCGAAGCTTTCCATTGAGAAAACAACATCAACCTGTCCACTTAATCTAGATAGCAGAACCAGGAAAGCGATTCTATGTTTTTACTCACAATGCATTTTAAGTGCAATGCAATTATATATGAATAATAATAAAATAAACATTACGATGTTACAAAAAAAAAAAAAAAAAAAAAGTGTTTTTTTACTAAATGAATTGCAAACAAAACTACATAAAATTTGGTTTCCCTAAACATGCCTCCATGCTACTGGTGTATATATATATATATATATATATATATATATATATATATATATATATATATATATATATATATATATATATATATATATATATATATATATATATATATATATATATATATATATATATATATATATATATATATATATATATATATATATATATATATTCACAATTCAGCTTAAAATTCCAAAGTTTAAATGATGCATTGCATAAGCTATACTACTACTTTATTGCAAATGACACTCTTTAGAGCTTTCTGCTTCAAATCAAGAGATGAAATGAGAGGTTTTTCTCAAAACACACCCGCAGAGCTCCAGTCATTGCTTGAGAGTGTGTGAGCCCATGCTTTCACCTCCTAGGGCAGAGCAGTGTAAGATTGATGTGGGGTGTCACCGGTAGGAAGTATGTTCAGCTAGGCCTCATTGCAATCCATGTCCTCGTGCGCCGGCCTCGGCTGGAAGCCGCATAGTTTGGCAGGCAGTATTCAGAGGGGAAGAGCTTTAATGATGAGAACCTATGCCACAGAAAAGACTTTCCCATCATGCCTGAAGACCATGGTCTGCTCAGACACGGAGATTGTGTTCTTTTCTCAAGAATACAGGGATAAACAGCATGCTTGCACAAAAAGCAGTGTGTACTATAAATGGATATAGAAGTATTAGTTTGGTCTCAGCACTCAAAAGATAACTAAGAGATAACATACAACTGTAGTTAATTCACACAGTCATTTGCTAGTTTGTGTCTAAAACACAACGTGGTGAGAGTACAAGAGTTTGTTTGGGATAATTAAAAATGATGATCATCATTCTAATTATAAAATTAATACAATTATAAGTGATAAAAATAATATAATACATTATATTATTTTTATCACTTATAATTGTATTAATTTTATAATTATAATGTTTTATAATTATATAATGTATAATAGTTAAAATTTGTAATTATTAGTATTACTATTATATTACAATAATATTATTATTATTATTATTATATACTATATTTTAAAATATCAGTAATTATTTAAAAAAATGACTATAATAATTCAATAAAATCACTAAAAATAAATACAACATTTAGTCTAGTTATATTAGGTTTGAGGTCATAAATATGCTAATTCTGTTTAGCAGTTTTTGTATGATATTATTGATCATTGTGATTGGACAAATATGATCAAAATAATCAATAATATCATGCAAAAGTGTAAAAACCTTTTTACAGAATTTCCACACAGTAAATTACCTAAAAGCTAATATAGCTAAGCGAAAATATGTATTTATTTATTTGTTTGTAATCATTCTGATTTTCCCCACATTTTGAGATTTAATGACAAACTCGCCACCACATTTCTAGTACTTCTTAGCCATGGTTGCCAGGTTTTTGAGGTTACTAGGATGCTCTTGGTGGTCTGTAAGAAATTTGCTAAGGTGATCTTAGTGGTTGCTACTTGCTAGTCTTAAATTCTAAAATGATATCACAACCATGCCATGAAGTTATCATAAAAAAAATGTACGAAATTCCCAGCATCTGCGTATATATGTCAGGCATAACAAAATTCATCTTTAAGTTCAGGGTCTATTGTGCTTAAATCACTCTTATCGCTCTGTACAGGAACAGAAAAGTGCAGCCTCACATATACAGTTACCGTGAGTCACAGTGCATCTGTAACAGTAGATATGAATTGGGTGAGAGGCTTTTACACGAGGTGAAGGGTTAATCCAACAACAAAACACACTGATTATACCATTGTGCATTACAGCCGCAGTTTAAAGAGTACTGTAGAAAAACGATATAAAAAAAAATTCAATCTCTCTACTTGAAAATGTAATAATTTTAATGTATTTTTAATGTGCTAAACATTTGCACTTTCAAAAACCTAATTATAAAAACTATAAGGGACCAAGAACACTTGGCAGTCAAGCTGTTTTCATCACATGACCTAAATAATGAGTTTTCCCTTTTCAACCAACATGCAAATACCCCCTCAATTCCAGTGCCACCCTAAGTAATCGCTCCTACTTGATGCCACGGGCCTCGCTGAGACTGCATGCCATGTCTTTCAGGTTATCAGTGAACTGTGAACGTCTGGGCAGAGCGGACAAGCGCCCGGCGAACAAGAGAGGCCAACACAAACAGTCAGCCGGAGCAACCAAACCCATGTCTGTCAACACAACACTTCACAATGTCTTCGCTCACAGTCAAAACTGCTACTGGAGACATTTGTAAAAAGAAATGACACCGCAATCGTGGCTGATATACAGAAAAAAAACTGTGTGTTTGTAATTTGTTAATAAACAACAGGTTAACAAAAACTGCATTTTGAGGTACGGTCAACGGGAGCTTAGAATAGCATTAAAGTGTGAACAAAATGTACTGAAAATTACAGATGCGGGTGGCACCGGCAAATCTTTTACGCAACCGCTGTCAAAATAATTGACATGACCAATCAAATCAAAGTTGGAGGTGATCGCAGATCTCTAATTCCTGAGCAAAGTATCAGTTTAACATTGAAGGAGAGCAAGGTAAGACGGAAGCTGCAAACCGTTTAATATTAGTCAGCTGTTTTATAATAGAAATGTTAAATGGCAGCTATATCCGGTGATGCAGCTCAAATTTTTCAAGCATTGATTTCTCCTTGTGTGGAGAAATATACAGTACAGATTCCGTATTGATTAATAAAACTCACGGGGTAGCGCTGACAACAAGTTTCTGAGCTCCTGAATGTCTGTGTGTGTGCAGTGCGTTACGCAATCGCTGTGTGCAAGTGATGGGTGTGTTTGTATGCGCCAATTAAAGCAGTACATAGTACAATATAGATCAATCAAACTGAACTGTTTTAATGCAATACTGCACTTGTCACACACACACACACACACACACACAGTGGTGTTCAGTTTAATTTAAATATCAAAATAAAAAAAATGGCACTTCAGAAGTAGCAAGTCAGTTTTTTTTATTCCTAATGAACCACTTGAATTATTGACTAAATAACTCCCTCATAAAGATAGTATAAGGCTGTAAATTTTCTTAATATATTTCATTACTAAAGGTAATGATTACTTGTTCGTGTTGAGTAACTGCTCTGACAGATTCAATGAGTTTAAAGAGCCATTAGACTGATTGAACTTGTGAATTCTTTTTCAATGATTCATTAAAAACCCAGTTCGTAAGAAATGTTGAATCACGCTGCACTAGCTGTGATGTATGTTTTCGTTTCACTAAAAGGAACCGGTTTAACTAAGTCATTTGTTATTGAATCAGGCTGCACTGATTGCAAAAAACTTGCAAAAAAAAGTGCAAAGTAAATGTGTTTTTCTCACCATAAATTTTATCTTACAACATTCGATTCAGACTGAAAACAAAGAAAAAAATGGTAACTTTTTGCCATGTGATTGTAAATTTGTCAGTGGGGTTTGCTACTGAAATTCAGCGCAGGAAATACTGGCAATTATCGATCTTGGTATTTTAAGAATAGATATCAAAATCAACTATTAAGAATGGATTAATAATACATATATTTTTAACCAGCCCTACCTCACACACGGCATATGGTGAATGTAGACTCCTACCCTGTATGACAAAATTTTCGACACAGCAAGACACAAGCCTCAGACTGACTCGGTCTGGCCTCGTCCAAAAATCACATACACACACTCGCCTACAAACACAAGTGGCTGATTTGCTGGACATTGTTGATATTATTGCAGGGTCCCGGGGGCGCTCGTTTGAGCCCTGGCTCTACATCCTGACCGGTTCGATTCTTTTGTACGCCCTCCAACCTGCGCGGCCGGGGACTTCCAGAGGCAGAAGAAGATTTATGAAGCCCCCGTGGCCTGGGGTTAAAGCCCGCTGCCTTCCACCAAGAGGATTCCTTTTCAAAACAATAACATCCAGTCCCAGCCTCCTTTGGGATGGCCCGCAGCGGCATTGATGCAATGTATTTGTCTTGACAACTGCCGCCGTCTGCATAAACGCTAAACGTGTGCCACTACTGTATCAGAACCTGATAGTGAGAGACTCCATATGTAAACATATGTGCAACCATTTGCTACTGGGAAAAGCTGCCTTTACTTCCTTTTTATGATTTTCTGATTCCGTTTACAAATGAAAAATGCGCAAATAAAGCCAAACCTCTGTACTGTACAGCCTTCCTCTGTGCAACTTTACAAGGTTACATCAGATGTAATATTTACTCATTTTGCCCCAAGCATATCCAATGATGACAGCCACAAAATGTCTAACATGATCAAAGCTTAGTTTTGGAAAACACATTGGATCAAGTGCCATAAACACCTTTCCCACTGTAAAACATTGCACGGGGTGAGGTGATAAAAAATGTAACATTACGTACTGCCTTCCATAACTTGTTTATAGTTTCACTTTGGCTTTATATCCCTCCCTATCCCCTGTCTAAACCTATAACATCTAACCTCAACCAAACCTCAAACTACTGTAGAAAGAATGACACAATATGACAATACCGCTAGAATGACAAAAGCATGTCTTAGATCAGCAGTCAGTATCATCCTTGGACAGACCAAACGTTTCCCAAAGCCTCATTACTCAAATGTCTTTATGTGACTAGTGAACGAAAAGGAAAGGGAATTAGGGACTTGAAATGCACGCTGTTTTACGAAATTTGGGCTTACATGTGGGTCTCCTGATCCAAAGACCTGCAGGACTTGTAATTAATCTAAAGACGTCATGCTACACATCTATGAGGAACAGAATGCAACCTTAGGCCAAACTAATCACCAAAACTAAGGTTATTTAAGCAAGTCTGCCATCAAAAGCACTCCAATCCGTGAGCATTACCGTAGGAAAATCAATCTTCTGAAACTTTAGGGGATGCAATGAAAAATTTACTGAACAAATAAGGGGGGAAAAAACATGTGTAAGGTCTTTGCACACTGAGTCTGAAATTCAGGTCTGAAATTTTCACAAGTTAAAAAATAAATGAGGCCTTTACAATCACTTTAGCATACTGCCTTCAAAACTTTTGTCTGTTAAAGAAAAACATCAAATTAGGTTCGATTTTCTGCGTTTTCACATCCATAGTAAGCATTTTTATAGAAAAGACGAATTCAAAAACACATTTAAACATTTCAGAGTTAGTGCGCAAGAACCTTTCTAAGGAAATCAGGGGAAAGTAGAGGAAAGACCACTAATGAAAAAAAAATGTAAGCACAGTTTAAAGCAATAACTTACCAACAAATGAAAATTTACTGGATATTTACACACCCTCGGGCCATCCAAGATCATCAGAAACAAATTAATCTTCATCATGTAGCTGATAAAAACATGAAAACTCCTCCAAAACAGTTCTAAAAGAATATATCAGTGGTTCTTAATGTGAGAAGACAAGAAAGGACTTTTATTATGGACTATAGACCAGTTAAAATGTCTGCATTTGTTTCTTACAAACATGCAGTTTTTACTTAAAAAAGATGTTAACTGTATTACTTATCAGCTGTTAGAACTCTCATTCTCAGAACGTAACTTTCCAGGTTTAACCTACAGCAGATCCCAGATTTTCAATGTGGTCTCAGAATTCTGGAGCCCACCCTACATCTTTCATTGCTCATGACTCATGAAACTTAGAAATGAAAGACTAACTTGATGAAGCCCTAATGCAACAGAAGCCACCGTGGCCTTCCTGTCAAAAGCCCATAAGGTTTCTCCGGAGGGTTGAGCTGAGGTTTTGGTGGAGCTCTTTGGAAATAGTAGCATATGGGGACCAGAATCACTGTTGGTCTGCCTCCACAAGTGCAAGAGAGCAAACTGAGCTACGACCGCTGTCAGCGAGCCGGCCACATTCAGTCCTACTACGTTATATTTTATCTTAAGAATGCTAAAATGTCAGCTACACAATCAAAATGGCAACAAATATCTGTTTGTTTTTACGCAAAAGTGCTTGTTGTAGACAGTGCAATTGACCATATTTCCTATTGAACATTGTGGACCGCAGCTATTTTAATATACTTCTCTGTCTACGGATTAAAAAAAAAATCCTGATGCGTAAAAAGATCCAGAAGACCATTAACCTAGTCCGGGCTAAACCATAAACCTCGTCTGGCTGATGTTGCCAAAACCGACCGTGCGGTCGGAAAGCCAGCCCTGCTACACTGGAGTGTGGCATCACTATAGAGGAAGACATGGAAAGGCCAAACACCACCGAGAGTCGCAATAAAGGTTTGCAGGCAACTGGAAAATAAGGCAACATGTGGAAAAAATGTGACGGAGAATGACAGAAGAGAGCAGAATGAATGCATGCAAATAGCTCACGCAGAAGCAGATGCCTGGACAACATCAAAAGCCACCAAAACTAAACCGTAGCCTTTGATTTATGAGGATATGAATTTCTAACAATATTAAATGGCTACTTCAGACAAGGAAAACACCTACTTTACAAATTGGTCTTAAATTTCAGCTTGAATTTAGTTTTAAATGTCATTCAAGACAGCTGTGATAAATTACATAAAAACACAATACAAATTTTAAATGCTACAGATATTATATTACACATATTGCAGGCATTTTTACAGATCCCTGCATGCCTATATTATCAAAAAACGAATTTTCTCTTTTTTTAAGTTTTTAACTTGCATGGGTAAAGACGAAATTAATAAAAATGATGAAAAATTGTTCAGCTTTTACAATGGCACTAATTAGGGTCGGCATGGCTTTATAGTGGTCATATTTCTGCAGTTATGCCCCTAAAAATGTTTTCTCATGCTAGAATAAAGATTTATAGCTTACAAGTCCCAAAAGCATTGAGCTTTAGATAAAAGCTCTGCACACCAACTGAACCAAAACCGAGTACAAAAACTATCCAAGGATCATTAGCTAAACCTTAAGACCACCAGCTATAAACCTCAAATATCAGTGGTCAGAAGTGAAATCTGAAATAACAAAGATGGCCATTTAAAGCACACTTTCATTTTGGGGTATCCAATTCATAAAGGAAAAATGTAAATATTATCCTTATTGTAAATATCTTTAATATTCCCAAAATCATCTATTAATTGCTATTGTCTGTCATTAATTTGTTTAAGCTTGGGAATAAATAACTTTTTGAACTCTGGTTGCAGGTTGCAACAACTATAATAAAGCACAACCAGATAGGTCCAATTCATTAACTGAGTAAGTTATTAATTAAAAAATGGACAGAATCAGAACTATTAAATTCCTTACAATTCCCATTTTATTTCAATTGTTCACATTTCAGATACTTTTCTCAACAGTATGCTCCGGTTGTAAATATACAGTGTCTAAACTACTGTTACTATAAAGAAAGAAAGCCCAATATGCCGAGGTCTTTTATGAATAATAACCATACGATATCCAAAAGAAGTCATCTTGGACAGCGATGGAACAGAAAACTAGACAAATAATTTCCTCTGACTTCAAAAAGAACAAATTGGGCACAGGAGACCTCTGACAAAAATGACATTTCCGACTCGGAGCAGGAACCCGGGACAATGGAAAACATAACATGACAGCCACAAGCACCTCATCACTTTATTTAGGGATCCAAGTGAAGTCTGGAAGGATGTAATTGAGAAAACGTCCTGCCATCATATCAACATTAAATCTCAAATGGACGGAATTGGTATAGCATATGGCAAGCATACTTGAGAAACAAACGGCAGTAGCTTGTTTTTACCTTTTCGCTCGGAAGAAACCGAAGTCAATGCCCTGGCCTCTGACACAGTGTGGATGTTTACTTGTGTAATAGAAGAGGACATGGGGCAAATTATTGAGCAATGCACATTTGAGACAAAGAAACAGCCTGTAAAATTGTATTTTGGTAAACCAAAACTAGGATTACGATTTTTTTTCCCCTACAGAATACTGCAGAGCTGCTTCCAAAGACAGAAAACTCTGAGAAGCAGATTTACAGTCTATGGTAACAAAGTATGTTTACTGGCAATGCTGTTCTGTGACGGCTGCTATTGAAGAAAGAAGAAAAACACCACAGCACTCAAAGATTACAGCTGTGACAATGTTATACTCTGTTTGGACACATGTCTCCCGGCTCTTTGCCTGAACTCTCATGCTACGCAAACATAAGTGTCTTTTGCAATTGCCGCCTTCTTGACAGATTGATATTTCAAATGCGCAGCCAGATGAAGCGTTTCACCTAAGATGCATTTTCCACATCTGGATAGCCGATAGATTATACTGTATATAAATGTGTTTACAGAAATATGGAAAATAAAAATCCTATGGAGTCGGAGATAAATGAAAAACAGTCATCGGTTACTTGCGTTTCCAAGTTATGAACTCGCAAAAGTACCAGGAACTAAACCAGCTGTTATGAAAGTAACTTAAAACTAACATTTGCACATATGACTTTAGAATCAAATAATGTTTCCAGAAAATATCCAAAAAAGCTATTTCATGCATGATGATGATGTGTAAAATGTTAAAAAGTTTGAATTCTGGACACAAATGTGGGCTAGAAGCAAGTTTCGATGGATGGCAAGAATATCAATGAATTATAACCTGAATTTTGGTCTGTTTTTCACAAAAACTTTTTTTTTGTCTTTATATCACTATAAACCATATGGAAAGCTTTTTAATAGTTCCTATTCCAGTTGGAACTGAAAGGTGTAAAAACGCTATTAGTACTAGATTAAAGCATCAAATAAATCTAAAAAATAATCATTAAAATTCACAAGAAGAAAGTAGCACATCCTGTAAAAATGGGAATGTTACGATGTTCCATTTTTACATTCAGCAAACTCCTTTAAAGCAGATGGATGGATATAATAGCAGTGAATTTGGCAGGATATTCACATACCGTGGGCAAATCGATGGAACCAGTAGTATCCCATGTCCACACCAAGAAACGCAAGCCACCACGTCCAAGCCGAATCCCAGGGTAGCTCCAATAAACGGAAGTTGTTCCAGACATAAATATAAGCTGACAGCTCCAAACTTCTCACCATGAGCCTTGAGAAAGACACCAAAAGAATTTAATTGAGTTACATCAACAAAACCCATAAGCAGATAAACAAGTCTATACGATGGAAACTGCATGAGTAAAACATGAAATAACATTAGATTTGTTCTCAGTTTCTGCATAATCTTGTTGTAGGGTCAAGTGTCGTCTGATATGGAGTGTGACTATCAACAAAATCAGGTTTTGAAAAAAAAGACTTTCTTATGTTTTGTATCTATAGACATTTGAAGGATCTGTGAGGTCAATCTCGCACTTGGAAAGCTGCTTTCAACTTACTGAGGCAGACGGGACATCATGCCTGCTGACAAAGAAGTGATGAAGTCGTTTATCTTGATGTGAGGGCCATCTGTCTTTAAACATCCCAACAGAATCTCCAATAATATCAAACCAATGAAATACGGTGTGGCCTACAACACACAGAAATCATAACGAAAACAAGCTTAACAGTTTCTACAACCTTAAATACTGTCTTAATACTCTTCCCTAAGCTAGGAGTACATGATCTGATGGAAACCTTTAAATGCTGCATCTTAATATAAAAGATTAGTCAAGTTTTGTTGCACATGACTTTCTGTAACAGCCTTAAGGGTTATGTCAAACTAAGCATAAAAATTCAACACACTAGGCGTCTGTCAGCAGATAATGTCTTTCCTTTGCATAAGTATGGAGTTGGTCTGTAGAAAGTCACAGGTTCAGTTCCCAGGAATGCGTGACCTATTAACATATCAGGACACATTGATACGAACCAGATTTTTTAAGCTGATTTGGCCAATATTATTGTTTAGTATTATTTAATATTGGACTGTATGTCCAAAATTAAAATTATATAATGTCTAAATAGATGAAAAGCATTCCTGTAATCAAAGCAGTACAGCATGGTGCTAACAACACATGCATTCATTTCCAGGCATATTTGATCAAATGTACACTTAAAGCACATAACTTAAATATACAAAAATAAGTGTTTTTAATCTTTTTTTATTTATACATGAGCAAATTACATACATAAATATTATCTAATTAATTAATTTAGTGTGTGTGTGTGTGAATAAATATTATTTTAAATGTTACTAAAACAAAAAAAAAAAAACACTAAAATCCAACCTTTCAAAATTATGCAAAGAAGAAAAAAACTTGCTGCTTGGGTGTCAAAAGTCAATCAATGCTCTTTGGATACAACATTCTTATATATATATATATATATATATATATATATATATATATTTTTTTTTTTTTTTTTTTTTTTATATATATTTTCATTTTCTAATGTGCCTTGGATTTATGAGTATCTTTGGATCTAAAATTCATTATTCTTAATGTTTATGCTACAATCGAATACGGCCCATAAGGTAGAAATATACTGTACTGTGCATCCCTAATAATGAGTATCCAATGTAGTTCAGGATGGATAAAAGTGTCTGCATTGAAATTTATGCATTTGGCAATGTGTGTGCTGGATTTGAGCATATGAAATTGGAAGGTTCCAAGTCGAGTTGGACTCTCTAAACCTCTGTGATCACCAATTTTATATTTACCAGCAAGCTTTAACTTTACAGATTTGGATGTAAAGGAAGTTTTTCAGGATTTCTTAAACTTGGATTACCCATCAAAACCTGGGGCAAATCACAAAAGACCAATTAAAAACTTAACAGATGTGGTGCTGGCAGTATTCTGGGTCACTTTTTTGCGGTGTGAAACCCGAGACTCGCTTTCTCACATGCAAACACACACACACACACACACACATGGTGAACTGAAAGAGTGTGGGGGGACACGATAGTATAGAGTAGATCTACAGGTGGAACGGGACATGTGCACATATATATGTGTGTGTGTGTACAAGTGAACTGAGGCAGGATAGACCTCTTGGGAAACACTATCACACGCAAACCTGGACACATCTGGCTGCCGACTGCAGCGAGACTATAGCTGCTAGTGCTACGAAACCTACTGAACTGAAGTTCATTTCTGCAAAATTCTACCTAATTAGATATTTAACTTCAGTGAGCTACACTGTTTGCTACAAGTAAAGTTTAGAAATACGTGCACTTCGATTATGTGCATTTAAAATAGGTTTTGAGAAACTTATTTTAACGCGGTTTTTTTTAAGAAACAAAATGAAAATAGCTATTAGCCCTGCAGTAATATATTTCACGCTTGCAAAAATGTTGAGGGGCTCTTAATAGTTGTATATAAAGCTGTGATTGTGGACTCAGATCTCACCAGAAAAAAAAAAAAAAAAAAAAAAAAAAAAAGACATTTGTGAAGCAGATGTTAGTGTTTTAGATTTTTCTTTAGCTTTCTCGGTCAGATTTTGATCGGTTCATGTAATTTTACACACACAAAAAAATGTGAATAAAGTCAAACTGTTTTTTTAAGAAATGTAGTGTCAATTCAACTTTCTTCATACAAATTTCGAATACGCCCTTTTTGTTTTATTCTTTTATCATCTAACAGTGATATGTGGACAGTCTAAATGACAGTTTATACTCCAAATTCAAACTTACGAGAGGAAAAAAATTTTAAATGTTAAAGCACATATTCGCGTAGTGACCAAGACAAGAAAACATAGACAATTTCTATTGTCTCACCCACACACATCAAGAGACAGAAACTTCAAATAAAGTTCTGCAGGAATGGTGAGCGAGGCAATTTAACAAGTGTGCGTTTGTGACAGAATTACAACAATTAGGATTCCTGCTGTGTGGTTAATTGCAATTTCTCTATTCATGTGTTTATGGAGGCCTGTAAAAATGTGAGTGTTTTACCTCAAATAACAAACATGTGTTGATTTGAGTGCAGCCAAACCAAAAAACACACATATGGGTCTGTTAAAATGTAAGGAGCGGGCTCCCCACCGTAGGGCTTAAAAACCTGAACAGGTGGCAGACTTATTTTCCAATCGTTTCAGGCACGGTGCTCACTGTTTTGCGCGTTAATGAAAATTAAGAAACCACACAATTAAAGGTACAATAGGCAATTACGGCATCATTTAAACCTGTGGTGGTAGACGTGTTGACAGAAAACATGGGTGGAGTAACCAATAAAGTCAAAAAGATCATCATGTTAGAGCATTTGACAGCATGTGGTAGTGCAGCGGTAATAATAACGACGAAATCCTGATGAAATTATGATTGCAGATGTTTGGTTTACAATAACATACTGACCATATGCAACATGCTTAAAGGCACAGTTCACCCAATGAAAATGAAAATTATTTTATTAATTACTCACCCTCATGTTGAGATACTCTCTCCACAATGCGGACAGAACAATGAGAAGAACTGTTAAATAAAGTCATTATTTCGGTTTTCTTTGCATACATGATTAATTAATGACAGAATATTAATTTTTGGGTGAGCTATCCCTTTAACACCATGCTTCATACTGTACACACACACCGATATTTGATCTATTCGCCTTTTTTACCTGACGTAAAAATGGACGACCCCATTTGTAAATTCTGTGGGTATTTTTAGTCTCATCCGCATCCAGCTATTCTTTAGTTCGTTTTGCTTACTACTGGTTTGTAGTTCAAACACTGTTACCGTTTACCGCACGTTGTTATTCTTCTCGCCATTCACCTACAGCGTCTAACGAACCGGAAGTCTCACCCGAAAGCTTAGTTTCGAGGAAAAAAGTGTATATAATCACTCAATTAATTCTTTACGCAATAATAGTAAATGTAGTTCTATATTGTGACTTGTGCTGTCTTAGTAGCTAGATAGATATAAACTTTTCAATAACGTTACCACTGCATTTCTATGGCAACCCCTGCAAAGTTTCTAAGGTATCCTTGTACTTTTCTGAACCCAGCGTGCTGGAGTGGGAATGGGGACGCCCCCAAAAAAACACCTCATTCGAGCTCTGCTTGTGTAAATGTCGCCGAAAACGCTCTCTCTGTTGAGTGTGAAGCTGTTGCTTGTTGTAGGTTACAACCGTGTCGCTGTTTACCTCCGTGAACGCGGCAATGACGTCACACTTACCTGATTGACATATTTCGGCACCTCTTGAACAGTCGCGAATGATGATTCGTTAGGAGTTATCAAACTGAACAGCATGCGAACCCCCTGAGAAACGGTCACATTGCCTGCTTCCACTTGCGCCATTGCGTTTAAAAACAACAGAGAGAGACCACGGTAGAGTAATAGATCAGCGGCTGCTCGCAGCGCCTGATTAAAAAGATGGGCGTTTGTGAACACCTACGAGAGACAGGACCTTTGAACTTCACCGTAAAGCCACCGTGAAGGGAGATGTGATCACGTGACGCGAGACAAAAACTTTCACTTACTAAGATTATACAGCTAAGTCGATCTGTAGGCTTGCTTGTATTTTTATTGCAGAAAGAAAAAGCTAGCAGGACGAAAAAAATATTACACAAAATTGTTAGGCTAGATGACAACGCAGAACAATGTTGATCGCGATCTTAATAAATAAAAAGTAGAAAAACAATATAAACATGCAATAAAGTTTTCATCAAAGTAAATGAATGAACACATTTGCAAGGGACAGTAAGGCTACTTTATATCAAAACAGCACATTTTTATTTTAATAATACATTTTTAAGCTAATATTGATTCAATAGTGCGTTTTTAAATATTAAAAGCAAGCTTTTTTTACTATAAATAATTATATCTTTATAACTACGGAAAGGCAGCGCCCTATCATATGCGAAGCCCTGTGAGGCCACAGCAGCAAACTGCAAATGAACACATGTTTTGGAAAAGCTTGTAGTGTCTGCTGCTGTTTTTGGCGTGGACTATATTTAAAACAATGTAGCTTTTCCTGTCCAAGAGAAAGAAACTTAGAAGTCAAAGGGCAGTAAAAGGCTTCGACGTGAAACAGAGAGTAGCATGACTTTGTGTGCGACCTCTCTATTCCATTGTGCAGGACGTTCCAGAAATCTCCTTGGTGATGCGAAAACATTCAAACAAAATATCTTTTTGTGGTTTCTTCCGTCAAAAGCAGTTGAAGCTACAACTGATTCTTTTGGCTGGACCCTCAGAATCACTGGTCCTGGTGGGCAAACGTGTCTTGATTCTCCTGGCTTGCGTTACGAATTAAAATGCAGGCTCACTCTGCGGCGACAGCGAAAACGGATCATAACAGTGTTTCAGACCAGATTTTGTAATAGAATATGATCCGTTTGCTCACCCACCTCTCAGAATTAAGGCAAGAAGTCCTGACCCTGCCTGAAGGAGAAACTGAATTTAGCATATTCTCCTGCCCCTTCCTCCATAACTTATTCATGTAAGCTCCTCGCTCGGCCTTAGCATATATTCGTCTCATAATCATGGTGATGAGTCGCAGACCCTCGCTGGATTTCTTTAGAGAAACTTTCAGCTTAAGGCGTCAAGGTGCTGAGGGTTAGAAAAATGTTCTTGACGGATTAAACTCGCAGCTGAATACACAGCAACGGTTGTGTATCAGTGCAGAGGGTCCAGACTAATTATGTGCAATTAAAGCCCAGAATTTCAGCTTCTTTAAGAGGTCCGTATTGCTCAGCATAAGAGCAGATGCAAAGTGAATCAAGTCATACGACACATGCTTAAAAAAGATTACTCACTACTATAGAGGCACACTCAAAAAAAAAGTTGTGGCACGCACTAAAGTAAATTATTTACCATTTTTCCACCAAAATTTAATTTGTTTGAAATTATTTGTTGTAATTTTGTTGTAGAAACTTAAATTCCTTTAGTCAAGACTACAAAAAAAAAAGTTTTTTCATGCATAATAAGATTTTGTCTGGTTAACTACTCTGAATTTTCTCATGCCTACCATATAAAATAATGTCACGTTAACTACATTCAGTTGCTCATGTCTACTATATCTAACAATGCAATGTTAGCTACATACATTTTTGTCCTGCCTGCTAGGTAAAATTTAAATCGTTATACTTTTAGCTAACTTGACACTACAGTTACTTCTAAATCAAAGTGAAATACTTTTGTTCTATTAAATTAAAACCATTTATATACCTAGTAGACATCTTCACAAGATAATCATGTTAAGATTATGAACTTGCCATAACTTAAAATGAATCTGTTTTAAGAAAACTGCGTTTGGAATAAGTAGAGGACACGTATAATATTTTAATAATCTGATACAGAGTGCAGGGCTCAACAGTAAGGATCTATATTCTGCTAGCTCAGCCAGGCCAGAATTTCATATTTCAGTATTTAATTTAAATTTCAAATTACACTTCTTAAATGTACTTAAAAGTGTATATAAATGCATATGAATGTATAATTTTTTACATTATTTATTCATTATTTAATATTACTCATTAGTAGACATGACCTTTCTATATATTTTTTTAACTGCCACCCCACAAAAAATATATATATATTTAATTATGTATATTATTATTTAGAAACATAAGCTTTTTTTAAACAAATCTTAAAAATGTCTTAGAAAACCAAATGGGTGGTAAATCCCATCAGCTGGACTAGCCTCAAGTCCTTACATTAGCAGACTTCGAACAAAGATCCATTATTAGATTTGATAAAAAAAAAAAAAAAAAAAAATCATACCAAGCAACATACAAAAAGTTTATTGTTGAAGCATGTGGTATTGTGTGCACATGATACAGCTGTCAGATTTTTGAAAAATAGTAATACTTATATTTACATGACATAATATCATCAGAAATGTTTTTGACGGCACGATTTTGATTGATCATTATTCTGATGACATCAACATTGTACAAAAACATACAGTAGAAATCAATTAAGGCACAGAAATTGACAGTGCAAACTAAAACATATACCTTTTCAATGGAAGATCACAATGGAATGTTGTCGGGCCAGATTGGACTGCTAGATTCTGTCTTTCAAGTAAAAAGCAGTAGAAGGGTACTTTAAAGGTGCTGTAAGTGATTGTTTCATGGAATAGCATGCAGAAAATATCCATGCAACCCGTCAGAAGTAATAAACAGCAACAAATCTGGGATGCTATTCGGCTTTGCTAACAGGCAGGGTTTTAAAATCACTTACGGCATCTTTCAAAACGTGTAAACAAATTCCATCAAACAAGCAAGGCACCTTTTTTTTTTGGTGTGAGAATTGATGCCAGGGTATCGCAAATATTCATATTCTGTATCATCCAAATGCACAACAATACATCAGTTCTGTGTGCACTACTCTGAGGCGTCACAGGAGCTTTCCTGACAGGCGTTGCGTTACCGGGGCCTCCTCATTGGCACATATGGTCTTTGTGTACTTTCAGTCTGTACTTTCGGTCCTTACTTAACATAATCCCTAACTGAACCTGACCCCAGATTAGCATCGAAAGGCGAACGGGATCTGTTTTTATCATAAGTGAGCGTGCTCAGAGCTCTGGTCGCTGTCGTGGCTGTCCTCGTTGTTGATAAGCGAGTCCGTTGTATGGTGGAGTCCAGGAATTCCCGAAAACTCGGAGGGAAGCAGTGTTCCCTTCTTCACATTGACGAGCTCTTTTTCTCTCGCTACCGCCCCCTGTTGGCCTCCTTTAACTCGCTTCCACTTCATCCGTCTGTTCTGAAACCACACTTTTACCTAGTGGGAAAGAAAGACACACGAGTTACCATGTTCTAACTGGAATCTATAGTATGGTTCCACGAAGAACCTTAAAAGGGATACTACATCTCAAAATGAAAATGTTGTCATTTATCATTATCTCATATCGTTCTAAACCCGTAAAAGCTTCATTTGTCTTCAGAATACAATTAGGATATTTTAGATGAAGGCCAGAGAGACACATAGGAGACAAATGAGTGAATGAAGTTGTTATTTTTATTTTCTTTGTGTACAAAAAGTATTATCGTTGCTTCGTAAGATTCAGATTGAACCACTGATGGAAGATGGAGTATTCTGACGATTTTGCATAATGATGCTTAAATAGACTATTTAATTTTTGTAATTTGTCTTCAGCAATTTAGTTTAATTTAGTACGCTGGCTCGCTGGTGCAGATGATCTGTTTACTGTGTTTTTTTGGCAGAGCGATTGAAGAGGTGGATCAGGCCATGACTCACCAAACTCCAGTAAGCTTATATCCCTCGATCAGGTGCAAAAGTGCTACGCGATCAGTTGACCACCCTGCTATTCTAAGGCATGATCCACGAAGTTTGGAATTGTGTTTCTCTGAGGAAGTTAGAAATATATCACGGCTTTCAATGCACGTAGCTGGCAGCTATTTCCAGATCAGCAATAACTGGAGCCCATCTGCTTTGTGGCATCAGACGTTTCCGTCTTTTCCTTGCGATTCAGTCAGAGCCAGTATTTACGTTTCCCAGAATGATGATTTAGCTGTTTCTTAAATGGTCACTGCAGTGCACGTAAGGCTCGCTGGGGGACCGGGCCACCATACAGTAAAATTTATTTCTGGCGGGGTATAATGTTTTAGATAGTCACATGAAGTGGACCGGAATTCCTCATACGCAATCAGACATGAGAAATACCAGGCTACAATCAGCAAAATTATGTCATTTGAAATATTTTTCCCAAATGGCTATCAAAGGCTTTCAATGGCCACTAGACACTAAAATTTATTTCTGGAGGGGTATGATGTTATAGACAGTCAGAATGAAATGGACTAGAATTTTTCATACACAATCAGACTTGAGGAATACCAGGCCCAAGTCAATGAAAACTGAACTTTTCTTTTGCCAAATGATTGTCAAGCCTGGTGATTAAATTCAAAGGCACATTTTACCTTCAAATTACATACACAATAATTTGTTCAGCTAATGTTTCAAGCCATGTTTCAAATTCAATTGGCCACCCAAGTTCATTACTGTCAGCACTGTAAGAATGCCACCCTAAAAATATATCTGCAACGTTTGCAATTCTTCTCTCAGCCTGAAAACATCGAGTATGTTACTGCTTACAGGTTACTGCATGCATGTCATTAGACGAAAAAAAAAATATATAAAAACCAGATTTGAATTTTCTAAAAACTAATAAATAAATAAATACCATCACTTGCATGGCAGCATTAAAAAAAATGTAAAGTTAAAGACTGGTTCAGTGTAAATGAAATTAGAGACACTCCGCAGTTGTCAATAAAACTCAGCACACATCTCGACTTCTCTTGGATGCATGTGAGAATCAAAACAACATGACACCATCTTTGCAGGACGTTCATATAGTTAAATCGGTGCAAGAAACAAAAAAAACTGCCAAGCATCCAAACAAGCCAATCAGAATGATGATGAAAACAATATTTTTGTGTTTTGAATGCTGACATTTCATAAAGTCTGCACAATTTAATTTCCAATTCCTCAACAATTAATTTTTTTTTAAATATATATGTATGTGTATGAATTATAATTTGATAAATAAATGAACAAACAAATAAATAAACACACAGTTTGTGTGTTAAGCAGTTCATAGCAAATTAATTGGACTTTAATTCTTAAGGATCAGTATGTCTATGAGAATATTTCACACTTTAACTACAATTTATTTTAAAAAATAGGAAAAAAAAAAAGAATGAATCAAAAAAAATAATAATAAAAAAAAAGTATGAATGGAATTTACGTGTGTTCCACCTAAATTAACCATAGAACTTAAAATCTAATTAGATTTTGAAAGCTGAACAGTCTATCAATATAAGTGAATGGGAATCTTTCACAGTGATTTTACATTTCTTCAAAATTTAAAAAAATATCTAAAATAATGCATATAAAAAAGTATTATTAATTATTAAAATGTTTGAATTCTTATTTTATATAGTTCAAACTGAATTAACTGAAGAAGTTTAATTATAAACTCCTAAAACAGGAATATCAATGCAGCGCTGTCTTGCGGGGACAATACATTCAATTAAGATGTTTAATTCATTTTAATTAGGCTCTGCAATATTATTATTATGATTAGTAACCATTTTACATGTGCAAAACTGTGGTGGCCCTACAGTCATAGTACTACTCCTGCCACAAAGGTCCAGAACCCCAGCAGGTTCACACAGGGATCACATTGCAGGAGACGGATTTGCTTACTTGTCGTGTGGCAAGGTTTTTAATTCTAAGCCTTGGGAATGTATCCCCAGAGAATGTAACATAATTTAAGGCCACAGATGTCACTTCCTTTTGGGATCCTTGGCTAAATGCAAAGCCTGATCAAACCAGAAGGTCTAGAAACACATATAAAATACTGTGATGTTTTGCACATATTTTAAATGAAAGAAACTGCACGGCTCATTGAGCAGTTAAAAAAAGTTATGAATGGTGTTTCGAATAAGGCCAGAAGGCCAATGATGTCATTCCAAAAACAGCAAGCATTATGTCATCTCTTTATGTCTGTAGAATTCAATAACCTTCAGTGGTTTAATAAGATTACATAGTTGTTTGCTTAAAACATCAAATAGTTACAACAACCCATATTTCTTTGGCTACAAAAAGCGTCATGTGCTATTTATTTCACATGTGGCTGTAGGAAGCACCTTCCCACGCAGAGACCAATTTGTAAGACGGAGCAGCAAGGCGGAAGTGCCTTAGCGGACAAAACTTCCTTCGCCTCTCACGTTACTTCACTACAGCCAAAAAGAGATCTTGCAGAAACATCTGGAACACAATAGTCCCAGTCCATAGCCACAGCTGGATACAAAAGCACAGAATCCGAACAAAACACAGCAGTAGCTTCTGACAGAATGATTGATGAACAGGTACGAGGTCGCGGTCGGTCATCTCACCTGCCTTTCCGTGAGGTCCAGGTTTACGGCGATTTCGTACCGCCTCAGTCTGGTCAAATAGTTGTGATGGGCGAATTCTGCCTCCAGTTCTCGAATCTGCTCTTTGGTGAACGCCGTCCGCTCCTTCCTTGGCTTGCTGCTCACATCCGATTTGTAATTCCCATCTTGGGACTCTTAAAAGAAAAAGCAAGAATGGAAGAAAGAGTTTCCAACAGTCAGAAAGGGTCGCAAAAACTTTTGAAGATCAGCATCAGCGTCAACAAAACGGCCTTTGAAACCCAATCAGCGCAATCGTTCCAATTAAATACAATCACTGCAGGGTTGAAATCCCAGAAATGTCATAAAGAAAAGCAGAGGAATACTGCCAGTCATCTTTTACGATGCTGCAATTGTTCATGCCAGCTGTTTGTAAAAGTCAACCCCAGCCGTGAGTTTTCATAAACCGCTCTATAGATTCTCACAATGAGTTGGCGCTCACCAGAACACTTTCCAAAGACTTCATTCGCCTTACTGTTAATGGAATCCGCTACCCTTGTAGTTTTAATATGGAACAAAACAGTACTGGAGGATGTGTAAAAATATATTTCCTTAGTTTATTTACCTCAAAATTTTACAAGCGTCTTTCACTCCAGCTGCCAACTCACAACAATTTTGAGTGTTTCTTATTCCCTCCCATGCTCTTGCGCTGTCATTTACGGCAAATTGCTTTCTTACTTTCAGATGTTTTTTTGGAGTGACAGAACATGAATGCATAAAAGCGCATGTATATACAATTACATGCGGTTATTGCTAGAGCTCAATTACGTCAAGTATAATCTTGAATAGGAAACATTAAAGGTCAGTGAGGAAATGTCAGATTAGACCTGCAATCCATTCTACCAAAGACACGTGAGCTTCTGTTGTTTTGACATTGGAGGAAGGAAATTTTATTCTTTTTTTGAGAGACGTGTGCCTTCATCTTGCCGTGACTCACTTTCAAAGGGCACAAAGGGCTTTTGGGTTCATTTATCTTCGGGTGTGGAGCGAGTGCTAATCCAACTAGCAATCCAAAACCCAGCTGTAAATATAGTCAGCCTTAATGAGACCCCATCTGCGAGATGCTTTGCCATTTCGACAGAAATCATCATGACATTTCAAATACATCATTTTTAAAACGTCTTTCCGAAGGTAAAATACTTTGCAGTATTCTGTTTTAAAAGAAAAGTTCACTCAAAAACGAATATTCTGGTAAATTTTGTCATTGTCATGGTGTTCCAAAACTGTACGACATTTTGTTTTTAGTGGAGACAAAAAAGAAGATTTATTATTATTTCATTATTATTTTGGACCCCGCTGGCTTTCAAACATTTGCTCAAAATGTCTTCTTTTGTGTTACACAGACAATAGAAACTAAATGAACAGATTTGACTTTTTTGGGGGGTGATCTATCCCTTAAACTGCTATCAAACAGATTTTCCCCAACAACCCCTCTCAACTGCCATTGGTCAGCCAAACAGAAAGCCCCACCCATAAACACCCGCAATTGGTTGAGTCACTGTTACTGTGTCAGGCTGGTCGGATTTTCAAACAAACGGAACGATGTTTTGAAGACAATTAGAAATAACATTTTTCTGCATGAACTGAGACAGAGAGAAGTATTTAAAATTGTTTTAATATACCCATCACCTTGAAGATCTCACCGCAGGTGGATGTTCAAATGAAGTGTCAAATCACTGCTGTCAGCTACATCACGGTGGCTATAAACACATGCCAGACGTGTTATTTAACAGTATAATTTACAAGTTGGAATTTGCAGAGGCTGACAAGGATGGAGAGTTTGTGCCATGATCGTAGCCTATTATAGGTAGTTTACATAGAAGCTGCACTCATGGTGACTCTCCTTTAAACAAATAATCATCACGTAATTTATAGCGATATAATGGCGACTGTGACGGTCCTTGATTCGTACCTAGCTGTAGCTAAAAAGTCACAGAAAAGAGTTCGGCTGAATGTGGGTCTGATTAAATCAAGCCCAGAGAGGCGCGTTTAATGCGGGCTAAACGCAGCCATCGTGGAGTGAGAAAAACCAACACGAGCAGCGTTTCACCAACAGAGCTGCTCTGAGCTTTTCCCGGCGTCCCGACACGGTGGTTACACCACAGCAATTAGGTCTGCGCCTTAACTTTTATCTCTTATTTAAAAAAAGCGTAGTACCTGGAAAAAAAGGAGAAGGATGGCCTGAGCTTTCAAAGATGATTTTAAAAACGACAGCTACGATGAAAATTTAGACATCTACTTTAATATTTTAGTTACACACACTGAGCTGAGCTTTATTGGTGGAAAAAAAGAAACCAAAATGACTATCACGCAAACCCACATGACAAAATACACGCTAGGCTGCTGTCTTCTATCCAAACCAGGCATGTGCTGTTTTATTAGAAAAGCCACATATGTTTTGAATGAATCAAACAATATATCTTAAGATGTCGACATTTTGATTATTACATTATCCATTGTTGCACTGAATGATGCTTACTATAAAATCATTCTATAAAGCAGAGGCTTTTATTTTTTGTTACGCCATAGTTACCCTGAAATTAAGGCTGCCTTCGATATGTTCGTGTTTATGCTAGAAAGGATATTAAAACATTTTAGAACTTAATTTTGCAATAGAACAACCCAAAAACACATACAATTTGAATTTGACAGGTCAAGAATATATATGAAGAACAATAAAAATTTGTCTATATATATATATATATATATATATATATATATATATATATATATATATATATATATATATATATATATATATATATATATGTATATATATATATATATATATATATATATATATATATATATATATATATATATATATATATATATATATGAGATATATATATATATATATATATATATATATATATATATATATATATATATATATATATATATATAAAACCTTTCCAGCAGTGGAACAAGTGTATATTATGTTAATTTCAGGATGGCACAAATGAATATAAATCAACATCTGCAGGACTGCGGCTCTTGTGTGGACATGAACTTTGTTTTAAAGGGCAGAAAGTAGTTAAAATTCCCTTTGAAGTAACAAGATCGTAAAAATACTTTTTATGATCCATTTTATGCAGTGTTAAATTGATTTTCTAACAGTGGTGGCAGCTATTCCAGACAAAACAAATTGAAGATGTCCATTAGATTAAACCAGCTTCTTTTGCAGTGAACCCGAAAACTCTTCAGTTTACTTCATATCTCCCCGTCCGTTTTACTCATCAGCAAACCTAAAAATAAAGTAACCGTATATTCCCATTCCGATTCCAACGTGCAAACAAATTATATTCAAAGAGAAAGCTGCTTCACAGCACTCCTGTCATCTAACGTTTGGCTTTTTGTGTTAAGTGCCAGCACAGGCGTCCCTGTTCTCTCTCCCAGGCCATGGCATAAGTTACTTTACCACAAGCGTTATTTTCTGCTTGCCAGAAAAGTGAGGAGATGAAACAGATGAGACTAAACGTGAATCATGCGTGCAGTTAAATGCCCACACAAGAGTTACAATCTGCCCTCTGCTAGCCAAAATAATTGCTTCTGTGCGTGTCAGCCAACACCTACAAAAAAAACACGGCTCCACACTGACGAACACTGCATTAGAGAATCATTTTCCGAAAGCGCTAGTACTGCACTTAGTCTGATTGGGAAGGCTTTTAAAAACTGACTTATTCAGTTACAATAAAAATTACATTCTGGAAAACATTTTTCATAACGCATAACGTCATATGTTCTTGCGATATGCAAAAGGGGAAAATATGCATTTTCCAAAAGAAAGTACATTTTAATTTTATACTTTTTGGGGGGTATAAATATCACTTATATGATATTATTGACAGCAAAATGTAAAAAATGATTAGATATTTACATTTTTAATTTACATAATTCTTTCTCTCTCTATCTATCTGCACAGCAACAACATACACATATAATTAGACTTGACAAATGTAATTTCATACCATCATAATACTAACAATATTGCGCAATAAAAAAACCTCCAGACTTTCTATAAATAAAATACTCGTTCAGATCAGATACTTTGCTTTCAATCTATAAATAAAAATTAGTTTCAAATAAAAATTGAGTTTCTTACCAGAGCTGTCACTTCTCCGTTTGCTATTCCTTTTCTCCGCCTCGGCTGGAGACATTGTATGACGTCCGAAGTCCCCTCCGGGAACGCAGGAGGCCCCCGAAGGCACCCCTCCGCCGAGGCTCGGGGTGCTTGCGCAGAGGCTGGGGCCCCCCGGGCCCATATCTGAAGATCCTGAATCAGGGGCCGAGATGCCCAGTCCTAGACGGCCGCCGGCTGGAGAGGCTCCGGCCGTCTGCGGTATGTGCCATCCAGTCTGCTGCGGCTGGGGTACATGATGATGATGCTGCTGGGACATGGGCGGCCCTCGCTGGTGCCCGTGTCCCCCAAAAAGCCCCCCATCCTCACCCGGGTAACCGCTCACGATGCAGGTAGAAGCGGGAGAGGAGGTGGAGAGGTCGGGGTACGAGGAGAGGTGCTCAGAGCGTCCGTGAAGGGCGAAGGCGGGGTGCAGGGCCTGCGGAGGGGCGTGAGGGCTGCGCAAACAGCCGAACAGCGTGTGATCCATCGCATGCACCAAACCAGACGCTAGTGGAAGAAAAACCACAAGAAAACTTCCCAAACGGCAGAAACACAAAACGCTCCGTTGCTTCTCACTTCAAACAGCGTCTCCTTACAAAAAAAAAAAAACGAAGGAAAAGGAAAAAGTGTGCCTGTACACGTGTGTGTGTGTGTGTGTGTGTGTGTGTGTGTGATAATCCCATGCACGTTGCGATCGAGAGTTGCCAGGCAGCGCAGCTGATGATGATGATGAGAGCTGGGTCTCGGTTGACAGTCTAGAGCAGACTGTGGCCCAGCTGAGAGGGAAAGGTGCTTCCTAACAGTGGCCGGGCTTTTGGGCAATGGGCTGGGACTGAAGGAGGGGTGGGAGATGTTATAAATAGGGCCGTAACATGAGAGGGAGGCTGGGTCACAGAACCCCGCCACAACTGTCCACCGAAGCCAGCCAGTCCAGCCCCGCGGCTCCATACATCTAAAACATGACAGAAAATAACAGGCAGATTTTCACTTCGGCCCTTTTGTGTGATTTGTGTTCGAAAATATGACTTTTTCTTTTGGTCCCGAAAGACAAAACGCAGTTTGCTTGAGAGGGTCGGAGCAGCTGAGAGAGGTTAAAAGTGTTAATGGGTTGCTGATCTTCAGCACTTTCTCTTCTGTTGCGAGGATGATTTAGTGGCTTCTAGCACTGATCTCCTGTCCTCTCAGCTGTAGATCTTTTTTTATTGGAAGGATGACAGTACAAACAGTCCTGTCAAAATTTTTGTGCGGTCCATCAACAAACCACTTACAACATCAATACAGTACAAAAACTATTTTTTAGCTACTATGTTTTTTCTGATATATATATAAGTATAAAAAGGTTCTACTGTATTAATTTCAGAATAATTAGAATTAAATTCTAATAATTTTGAAATTAATGAAGTACAAAATTATTTGAATTTATTGCTTAAAAAAATTATTGCTTGGGTCAGTTAATGTTTTTGGCCTTTTTTAATATTTTCTAACGGTCAGCAAATTTATGATTATGTTGGAAACAGAAGATTCTTCTTTGGTGAAAAATAAAAAATAAAAAAACTGATTAATTTGAAAAAAAAAAAAATTATAAATGTCTTTACAATAACTTGTCTTTAAATGTAACCTTGCTGAACAAAAACATCTTTTATTCGGCACTCTTAAACAAACTTTTAAAAGTAATACTTTTTTCTTCAATATGTAGTTTGAGTGAAAATAATTTAAAAAGCAACAATAGTATTAGTTCAATTATACAGATATACACTTTTATATGTTTTATTCGTATGTCATTTTTATTTGATAATATATTTTCTAAGCTACTTTAAAAATTGCGTATGTTTAATCTTTTTGCGAGTAGAGTATACACACGTAGACCCATACAGTACGTGCAGTACCTTTTATATAATCCAACAACATATACCGTATGAATTCACCGACTTCCCACTTAAATGAATAAAAGGCTCTTTATGGAATATCCATTAGCTATAATCTGCGGTCATGGTAGTGTATCACAGCTTTAATCAGAGTAACAGTGCTCATCGCTCCAGCATCGCCGTTCAAAACGTCCCAAAAGAGACAGATGCAGTGCAATGGCGCACAGAGCGAGGCCTTTCTCCGCTCACGGGTAAAAGAAGCGGAGGAAATCAGATGCCTTGTTGGGGGAAATAGCTTTAGCAGATGGGGAAAAGAGTGTGGAGTCGGGGCCTTATTTAGAGAGAGCGGAGAAGACGAGAGACGGTCATTCTCATCTCTCACAGCGCCGCGTCGCAACGCCGTCGTCTCGGGTAAGTAACACTGTTTATCCTGCTTATTAGCCAAATTATCAAGATGGATCTGGATGCTGTTCGCAAAGGTTTGTTTTTCTCTTTCGCTATCCGTCATGCCTTCTTGCTCACAGCGGCGCCCCGTGACCTGATTTACCGAGGCCCGACTTCATCTCACTTTTGAGGTGACAAAGAGAAAAAAGTTGCATAGAAAGACATGTATTCGAAGGCAAGAGAGAGGGAGCGCGAGACAAAAAAAAAAAATGAATCAAAGACGCATTACAGTGCGATATGTTTGAAGTCTGTAAAGATCAAATCAGCTTTTGCCGGGAGATTTCCATTTTGCTTCGTTAAATCTAAATAAATACAGAAAAAACTGTTCAAAATATTTGTAATGGGTCTGTAACGTTTCATTTCAGAAGCCTTTGAACAAATTATGAACAAAATTATGAAGTAAATAAATGCAGTTTATTTTAAATATTCAAAATAAATGATTGAGCATTCGGTAGCTCTCTGAGTTTTGCCAAAGCACAAAAGTGAAAGTCAAGTTTAATGCAGTTATAGAGAGAACACAGTTACATGTAAAGTTATATGAAGAACAAACGTATTTAATATTTTTGCATCAAGACACGTGGATATCAGCCTTAATCTAGTTCTGCAATAATATAATGATCTGCCTGATTTTAATATCACATGTATTTTAGGTTCAGCTTTTTATTAATGAATAAGGGAAAGTGTATCTTACGTCCATTAAAAAACAAAAAACAAAAAAAGAAAACGTTTTCCTTCATTTAAAGAAGGTCTCTATACTGTAACCGATTAATTTTAAGTCTTTTAAATAACATAAAGCATAATAATTATATAATTTAAATAATGCTTTTTATTTATGCTTTCATAACGCATAATTGCTTTTATAAATGTAATTTCGATTAGCTGCTTGTAGTGTATTTCAACTATTATAATTTGACTACTTCTGAAAACTTTTCAGCACTACACAAATTACGGCAAAAACACAAGACAGACCCGTCTCGGCAGGATAAAAGATAGAAGGATACACAATTAAGGAGCTGAAATGAAAGGACATGTCTGCATCTGTTCTACTAAAAGCCACCGAATAGTAACTAGAATTAAAAGCAGATTTTACGAGCACGTAAATATGAGATGGAAAACGGTCATCCAGTCTGGGTTTGGACTTTTTCAATTTCAATTGATTTTCGCGCATCCACAATTTTCTTCTTATTGCACCCAGGACTGCTGTACATATGTTTCTGTTGTTGATGCAATTTAAAGCACTTACTATCAACTGTACATTTCACTGAGTAAGATGTGGAGTTGATTTTGTGGATGCACAGTTACAGCTCTGAAATATTTGATGTGCTGTCAGAATCTCAAAAACATCTGTTGGACAGTTCTGCCACACTGACATGATTCTCATAATCACGCCGTCCCAAAGAAGTCAAGTCTTTCATGGGTTTTTTGTCCAGTTAAAATCTCGAATTTATTTCATTTTTTAATTAAAAATAAATACTTTTGTATATAATTTTTTTTTTATTAAATTTGAATGCAAATATATTGTTTCTTATAAATAGTTCTATTAAAATTGATATTAATAAATAATCTTACATTATAAATGTAATGTTCCATTGTTTTCTGTGCCTCTCTAAAGTGTCCTTAAATGCAACAAAAACCTGAGAAAAACATGGTACTTTTGTACCACCATGTTAAAATGTACAATTAAATTTAAATATCCTTTTCTAATAAATAAATATAAATACATAAAAGGTACTTTTGTACACCTACCTTTGTTAAAAATTGTATTTAAATTACATTTAAATTTGAATATTATTTTTTTAATTTAACAAACAAATAATTTGAGATTTTAAATGCAATATTCTGCTGTTTTCTGTGCCTCTTTAAAATCTCTTACAGAAAAAAATAGGGTACTTCTGTACCCCTAGCTTTTGTTACAAATCATACATACCATAAAATGGAATTTAAATAGCCTTTTCTAATAAATAAATAAATAAATAAGCAAAAAACAATACTTTTGTATCTTTAGAATTACATTTTCTAATGAATTAATGAATTAAATAAATAAAAATATGCTACTTTTGTACCCCTAGCTTTTGTTAAAAATCATATACGTAACATTTCTGACTTTAATTAAAATGGAATTTAAATATCCTTTTAAAATAAATAAATAAATCAATAAATAACATCTTTTCAAAATGATTCTTTTAATTATATATATATATATATATATATATATATATATATATATATATATATATATATATATATTAAAAAGAATCATCTGTCAAGTTAACAACTGGCTGTTATAGCAGATGAAGCAGTCTGTGTGTTTATCTAATAGATCCACTGATGCACGAGTTACTTTAGTGGTTTATCTCTCTCACACACACACACACACACACACACACACACTCAGCCAGCAGTCACGGATTCCTCTGCAGCATTATGAACGTGTCCTCAGAGATGATCCGGGAGGTGTGCTTTACACACCGACCGAACGCAGTAAAAAGCCTCCATGCTATTCCTCGTGTTGGTGGTACAATTTGTGTCTAATAAATCATGAAAGTATTTGACTGTAAAGTCCGACTCTCTCTGCTGTTTGTCACACGCTCCAATTAATTTAGTCGCACCCACCGGCTTCTCCGGCCACAAACGCTTTTGAAGACTCCAACAGCCAAATACATCACTAAAAGTCTTTTGTACCCCCCCGGTCCACCATACTGTTTTAATAAATCCTTTCATTTCAAAAAGTGAAGTCAACTTTTTATGATTTAATGGCTTCCTTCTCACTGTCGGTGCCTATGACGAAGGCCAAATCCCAGAGCGCTGGAGACTCCCTGTCCTTAATAGGGGGCTTGGGAGGTTTCTTCCTATAGAGGACTAATGGATTCTCAATGTGAGGGTAGGACTTCATCACGAAAAACCCACTCTCACTTTATACGCTATTGCAAGGTTTCAATGCCATTCAAGTTGGAGTATGATGGCCGTTACTGTACAGCTTTGTCCTTGGCTTCTCATCAAGGAGTAATAATTAGTCAGACGGTGTTTAATATGTAAATGTCCTTGCTGACCTCTGCTGGTGTGTTGTTGGTGTTAACTGCCTGGTTACTCTAATCGAGCTAATATGGCAGTGTTGCATTTCAATACACAAAAATAATTAGTATTTACATTAGTTTCTGCACTGTTTTTAGGTCACTATCAAGTATGCTGCTCGTTTAAAAAGGGCGCATAGGCTCAAACTACTATGCAGATTTGTGAAAGATATTTTTTTAAATATATATTATTCTTTATTCCCACACACACACACATATGCATAATTACATATATATATATATATATATATATATATATATATATATATATATATATATATATATATATATATATATATATATATATATATATATATATATATATATATATATTTATTTATTTATTTTAATATATATATATATATATATATATATATATTATTCTTTATTCACACACACACATGCATATATATATATATATATATATATATATATATATATATATATATATATATATATATATATTCATACATACACACACAGTACTCCTATGTACATGAACCTTTACAGAAATTACTTTTTATTTGAATATAATAAAGTATAATTGAATTTAATAGTTTTAATTAGTTACTCATAGTAATAATTAATTCAGTATTTAATTATTCAATTCAATTGTATTTTATTATATTAGTAGTAAATAAGCACATATTAATGTCTTATTCTATTTAACCTTATTCAATTGTATTTTATTATATTTATATTACATTTTAAAACATTAAATTAAAATTAATATGTAATTAAAATATTATAGTGCCTTGCACATTCAAATCTTTTGTGGGTGTATGAGAGGAAAGTGGAAAATAAAGCAGGAAATATATAAATGCCACAAACCACACAAACTTAAATGATCACAAATGGTTTTTGTTTTTGCCTTCTTTCTCTCTTCCCTCTTTTTACATAAAAAAAAAAAATAAAATCGAATAATACTTTTTGTGGTAATGCAATTTTGAATGGGGCATAGATTTGTCTATTAAATTCTACATTTAAAAAACAAAATAAAGTTTATGGAGTTCATGAATAAGATGAAATGGTTTATGAATATCAATATAGCATATAATCTCATCTCATTTGCTAACAAATTATAAATGTTCGTGTGCATGAACCGTTACGCGAATGTCTTCCGTTGTCAGCAACCGTTTTATTTTTAAGCACCATAAAATAAGCAAAATATCAAAAAATACTGTGATATATATTGACAGCATAATTATGTTTGTCCACAGCGGCTACCACTAAACGCCTCTTTGGTATGGCAAACATAATTTCCATTAAACAGATGCGCATCACCCGTCAGGACAGAGCCAAGCTAAAATAGCAGGTTAACCTCCTTGTGCTGTCAGTCATACTGTGATCCAGCCCAGCAGAACTCACTGACCCATGCATATTTTGTCCTCACTGGGGTCACACACACACACACACACACACACACACACACAGGAGTTCTCAAGGGAGGCATTACTCTAGCGTTCTTGCCTGAGAGTGGGAAGTGGAGCTCTTGAGCATTTCCCCATTTTGCTGCAGGACAATCCCATCATCCTCTAATCAAGCCTGCGGTTTAATAGCCAACTCTAACTCGATCCCATCTCCATCCTCGTTCAAGGGTCGTGACGCAGGCTCGGGACAATAGAAGGATATTGAAACACTTCGGCATCCACTTGAAAGTCCCGATTTCTCCTGCCAGATCAGTCAGCGCTGGACTTGTTTCTTCTGCAAAGAGACAAGTACAAAATGCAAAATGAATGTGCGCCTGCTTAACATTAAAAAAAAAAAAAAAAAAAGGTCACTTCAAATACTGAAAGAAATGACCTGTAGCCTGTAGGCTCTATGGAACAGAAATAGAGAAATTTGGTTACCACTTTATTTTGGGGTCTCTTAACTAGTTGCTTATTAGCATGCATATTACTAGAATATTAGCCATTTATTAGTAGTAAATAAGCACATATTAATGCCTTATTCTGTATAACCTTATTCTGCATCCCTAATCCCAATATCTACCTTACTAACTATTAATAAGCAGCAAATTAGTTTTTTTCTGGAAGAAAATTTGTAGTTAATCGTGAATAAATGCTACCAAAATTTCACTATTAAATTTCAAATGGTCACAAATATTGATTAATTTTCAAGTTTTTAAAGTCCTATGACAGACATTGAATTAATTTTTTGATGCCAAAGACTCTTAAATAAAATTATTTTTCTATTTGAGAGACCCCATTAAAAGCTGAAGAATCATGAGACAGTGAAGACTGGAATAACGGTGCTGAAAATTCAGCTTTTCTTCACAGCGATGAATAATATTTTAAAGTATATTAATAAAGAGGTTATAATATAAAATTGTAATTTCAGTAATATTTAACACAATTAAGTTTTTTCATCAAATAAATACTGATCCCAAACTTTTGAACAGCAGTGTAAATACACAATTAATTTACAATAATTAAAGCAAGAAAAAAAATTAGAAAGCAAAATTAAGCTCTATTATTGAATACTAAATGTTATATATATATATATATATATATATATATATATATATATATATATATATATATATATATATATATATAAAATTTTCAACGAGAATGCATTAAATTGATCAGTGAGGATTTCAAATAAATGATTAAATATTTATATAATAATAAATCAGCACATTAGATTTTTGAAGGATCACGTGACACTGAAAGCGGGCATAAAATTTTGCTTTGCATCACAGGAATAAATGATATATTAAAGACAGAATAGAAAGCGTTTTTTAAATTGTAATGATATTTCAGAAAATGGTGGTTTTACGGTATTTTAGCTCAAATAAAGGCAGCCAAAGACTTTCAAACACATCGGCCTCAAACCTTTAAACGGCAGGTTATATCTACATTATAAACGCATATACATATACATATACATTTTTAATCCTTTTAAGGATTTTTGAATTTTTTGGCTTAATTAAAATGATTAGCCCGAGACCTGGTTTGAAATGGAATAGATATACATTAACAAAGGATCAGCAGAAAAGATGTTTTTATCCACGCCTGTGAGAAATATCAGTACGATTACGACCACCGTAATAATATACAGAATGACGAATTAATTTTAACTTGTCGACAGCAAAATGATTCAAAATGGCAAGCTGCTGTAAAAAAAAAAAATGATGTTGAGGGTTTGTATGAGCAACAGTCAGAACCACTAAAAATCCAGTGATTTCAGCACCCTTTGCTTCGTATTAATATCAGTCGCACCATCGCTAGCTCTGGCCCCAGACTTTTTTTTAAACACATGATAGATCTCAGGCGAGTTTTACTGAGCGTACGAGGGTTACATAAGCAGGGCGGGAAAACGAAGCGTAAGGTTTAAACGGAAGAGACAGATCCAGGTCCAACCCCTATCCAGACCCTCTCTAGAGATTCATTAAGAACAGAAACTTCCTGTCTGACCCAACATCTGCCTGGCTGGTCCCAGAGAGAGAGAGAGAAAGATGAGGAATATTTGTGGGGACAAAAAGAAAGTTTCTATAAAACTCTCTTAGAACAGGTCCTTTTCCTGCATATCGCAGATGTGGATGACCGTAAGGCAGAAAAAATTCGGTGGAACTTTACTTCACGGAGACATCCCTCATTGTCAGCCCGCTTGGCCGAGTTTGAATACAATTCTTGATTTAGGGAACAATAGGGAGTTTTGTCAGACAGACGGGGGCGTAGAATAACTTCTCACCGGAAAGCGAAGCGTAGGACGATCTCGAAGGGACGCGAGCGTGCTTCATTAGAGCCGCATTATGAAACGGGATTCTCCGCTTTCACTGGAATTTGGAGGTTCGAACAGACGCTTGCCAAGCATGTGCTTAGTCCGCTTTTTCCGAGGCCGAATCGAAACGTTTTCACGGGAAACGGAGTCGACCGCACGCGGATGTAAGCGGAAATGCTAGGGATCACAAAGCGCGTGTAAAAACGCTCACCCAAAAGCGAGAGGCAGCTGTAAAGAGGGGCCTCGGAAGCATGGGCCGTCAGTTTGGGCCCGCAACGACAAATCTGTGAAAAACTGATTATTTTTTTTTTTTTTTTTTGCAAAGAAATTAATGCTTTTGTTCAGCATGGATCAAATGTGACAAAAAAAGACTTCCGGTTTTAAAAGGTTCCTATGCTAAATAAAATGCCGTTCTGTTTTTATTCACCAAAGAATGTGAGAACTAGAAAGTATAGCAGTTTCCAGGAAAATATTAAGCAGAACAACCATAGAAGCTTGTTTCTGCCACAGGATTAATGGAGAGTTTATCTAACAATACAGACTTTTCTCCTCCCAATTCAGAGAAGAAAAAAAAAAATAATAATAATAATAACCAGGTCATAATTGCAAGAACGTCTGAATTTTCGCAGAATTCAGAGTTGAATTTTTTTCTTAGAATTCCAAGTAGATTTTTTTATTTCATTCTCAGTTTACTACACATCTTCCAATTCTGACTATTTTTCTGAATTCACATTTTTTAATTTTCTGAGTTTATATTTCACATTTCTGAGATTACATTTAGCAATTTTGACTAAAAAGTTTTGCTATCTTTATGCTAGCATAAAAATTAGCTTCATAGATTTACTGTATTTTTATATTATAGGAAAAGCATCTAAAATTATATATATATATATATATATATATATATATATATATATATATATATATATATATATATATATATATATATATATATATTTTAGATGCTTTTCCTTCAATAAAAAGTCAAAAAAAAGTTACTTTTCTCTTTTCCTTTCTTATGGAATGCCAGCCTTGAATTTCACGGATCTTCCCGCCTCAATCTGGTCTTCTGTTCCTGAGAGCAACAAACTGTGCTGACAGTGTCACAAATCAAGCGGATGAATTATTTACCGCACTCTCACACTTTCCCATCAGTCACAGGGCGCACAAAGGCAAATCCCGTTGCTGCGTAATCAAGACATCGTTATCCTTCCACCTTCATAAATAAACAGTTTAAAAAGACGGGGCGGAAGCAGATAATGAACGCGTCTCAGAGCGTGCGCGCGTATTGAAGTCGGCCGAGACACGAAGGCCTCTGGATCCCTCGATGCTTGTGGCGCAGTGTGTAAATAACGTTGATCAAACGCCTCACGCTGCGCTATTTTCTCTCTAAATGAAGTGAATCGCATTTGATTAGTCGAAATGAAATGGGCTTATAACTATAGGAGCTATAATTTAGCATTTATCATCGCAAAAAAAGGCCAGATGCAAACCTGCACCTCCAAATGGAGCACCACAGCGTAGCGTTTCGTGACTCCAACGGCAGACTGGCCTTATTATATAAAACAGAATTCCCTTTACAACAAACTTGGGCTGGAGAAAACGTCTTTTCCAACACAGATAATATCCTAAAGGACAAAAACCTAAATTATTGGCTTTGACATTGCGGAGAGGGAGCGTAAGCTTCTGAGGTTAAGGCAGGGAAAGCGCCGAGCATGTCTTGTGTTTTACGGTCCGTGCTGTATGTTTCTCTCACAGAGTTTGGATTTATTTTAGTTTCTCAATAGCAGGACATAAATCACTCCTGTCTTACCCTCTTCTTTCTGTATTTGTGCATTGCTTCACGCTCTCTTACTTTTCTTTCATACCATCCTGTCCACTGCTTTTCCCCCAAGTATGTTCACTGTAAAAAAAAAAATATATAACAATGATTATAATATTAATAAAATAAATTCATTAATAAATAAACTTTTAAATATATACACTGACAAAACCTTATATCGGAAACAGATTGTAAAATTAAAGGCCACATATTGTTTCCAAAATAAAGAAACAATACAATGATGATGTTATTGTATGACATACCGCAAAACAAATAAATGAATAAACGGTATAACAACCTATTGATACATTTACAATTCTTATGTTAAAAAGCGTAAATCTGATTACAAATCATTTCATAGAATAATGAATTATTCCATCTGAACTTACCTAGGCCTACATAACTGTTATAAAACAACATAATCATTTAAAGCCGTCATAACTGGTTTTATATGAACAATAAACAATGCAATAATACAATTAATATCAAATAAGTTAACTAAATACATAAAAAGCCATGATGGGCATAATACAAAAAAATTGTCTTTTCACAGTTTTACATTTTTACAGTTTTTCCAAATACTTATATATACACTAATACTTTATAACGTGTGTTTTATATATATATATATATATATATATATATATATATATATATATATATATATATATATATCATTTACACACACACACACACACACACGCATGCATAACTTTCGCTACCCAAAGCACAATTCTTTTATCAAATTACACGAACCATCCCATTAAACCAAATATCATTTTTAGCGAATATGGTGTAATTTTTTTTTCCTGTAATAAGTAAAAAGGGACAACCCTTTGACTCTGACTGGAACAGACTGACTCACTCACTCCACAAAGGGTCAGCGATCCTCTATCTCTGCGGTCAGAGCAGGGTTGTGTCCGTCCCCTTCAGAGAAGGTCCTGTTTTTCCTCATGAGGAAGAATTAGCCTCTCAGACATTACCACAGCCAGCCTGCGGTGCGCAGCTTTAGGGCGAGTGTTTCCCTGCTTCGCCACAGTCTGTGGCCCCATGGGCCCCCGTCCTGCCCTCTAATTAGATTACCCAACATTCCCAATTTCGTCAGGCGACGCGCTGGGCAGTCTTTACCTTCAGAGAGCTGTATTACGGGGTCTTAAAGAGAGGAAATGACCTAAATGGCTGTCAGACGGGATTTTGTTAGACCCGATGGTGTACTGACAAAATCACATCTGTGAAATCACAGGCGTCAGGATGTAAAAATGCTTGCTGTATTTGTGTTTCGTACCACGACGTGACTACAAAAATACAGAGAGACGTCACTGGCAGGTTTTTGAACATAAAAGGTATATTATAAAATGTTTTTTTCTATATACGGTCCAGTTTTGAACCCCGCTGACTACCATTGTAACATTGCTCAAAATATGTTTTTTTACTAAATATAGGAACATCACAGGTTTGGAACGAAATGAAGGTAAGAATTTTCATTTTTAGGTGAATGAATGCAGTTTTACGAATTAAAAAGGAAAATCAGAGGAAACGCTAACCTTTGATGCCTTCATCATCCACTTGGCCTAGGAAACGACAACTTAGAGCAACTATGAAACACGGCCAAAAGAAACACAGCAAAGCCTTCACAAAATCAGATTTACACGTGTCGGGCATGCAGATGATTCTCAAGAGGGTCTTCTGATTTCACAAGACAGAGGTGCTGGATGTGAGTGATGTTCGGTCATTAATCATCTTTGCAAACCAGCAGGAGGCAACTGAACAGACCACAAGGCATATTTGAGAAAAAGCCTCACAGCTTACACTGATACTCAAGTTTCATTCAGCATCAAGCAAAAGAAGCACATTAACATTTTTATCGAAATTTATCGGCATTATATTTTCTACAAGTCTAACCTGCTGCAGGTCTCAGCTTCTCCTCCTAAATATTATTTAGCATAAATAACAATTCATATCTTGTCTACCGGTAAATACTTATTATAACTGTGCACCTGATTTATTCACCCAGCCTTTATGTCTATTCATCCAGAACCAAGTAAATGTTCGAATACATGCTGAACACATAAGGGAATTAATTAGTACAAAAATAATAATGAATTATATATATATATATATATATATATATATATATATATATATATATATATATATATATATATATATATATATATATATATATATATATATATATATATATATATATGTGTGTGTGTGTGTATGTATGTATATATTGTGACGAGTCGGCTGCCCCTCCTCTTTATTGTCACCATCACCCCGTCCTTTATTCGCCGCCCTTCACCAGGCTCCCGACGGGAGTGGGTGTGTTCGAGAGGAGGGGCGTGGTATCGGTCAGGTCTGGCGGCGTGTGACGAGGCGCACCTGAAGGGGATTAGCCTTGTCACCGTCGCCGTTAAATACCTGACCGCGTCTCTCCTCGGGAGACCGGTCTCTTCCCCCGTGCATGCACGCTGGTGTCCTCGTGGGTCCAGGAAGGGTGCGTGAAGGAGCTCGTCCCGCCGCTAGACAAGCGCGTCGTGGGACCCCGTACAGTCCAGGCGACGACTGCACCCGGATACGGCTGACGGGCCAGGATGCCGAGCCGTTAAATCCCCTAAATCTCTGACGACCGGAGGAAAGAAGCGACGGAGATGCCGCGGAAGAAGCCGCCGCCCCTCGCGCCCCCGAACAGGAGAGGGAGCGCGTGCGACCGCCGGACTCCGCCCCTTACCTGGACCCTGCCCCCTGAACACTACCTGACCTTCCACAATCCCAGAAGCACAACGAGGGCACCAGTTTCCCCTTTTATTTGGACACTTTTCCCCTTGGACACTTTATTTTGTACTATTTTTGTTAATAAAAAGCCTCTCCGAGGCCTGACGCCACGCCCACTGTGTCTGTCGTTGGCTCCTCCCGTCACAGTGGTGGAGAATGCAGGCAAGGCGGAGCTTAGACGGCACAGTTGGGCGACATCTGATGACGTCATCCCCTCTCGCTGGTACCCATGCCGGGATGGAGGAACAACGGAGACTCGCTCCCAGCCACCAGGAAGGGTAAGTGACGCTTGCTTATGGTCATTTACCCGGTGGCTGGTTGAGCATTCCGACTAATTCCCGGTTTCTCTGTCCCGGTGCGAGAGGGGAGTTGCCCGGAGAGGAATCCCTGCCCCGCCCACTCCGACTGCTGGAGCCTGGTTGAGGAAGGTAGCACTCCTGCGTGGCGGCGACCGCCTGACGGGGTTGACGCTTGGGGAGGGGAATGTGACGAGTCGGCTGCCCCTCCTCTTTATTGTCACCATCACCCCGTCCTTTATTCGCCGCCCTTCACCAGGCTCCCGACGGGAGTGGGTGTGTTCGAGAGGAGGGGCGTGGTATCGGTCAGGTCTGGCGGCGTGTGACGCAGGCGCACCTGAAGGGGATTAGCCTTGTCACCGTCGCCGTTAAATACCTGACCGCGTCTCTCCTCGGGAGACCGGTCTCTTCCCCGCATGCACGCTGGTGTCCTCGTGGGTCCAGGAAGGGTGCGTGAAGGAGCTCGTCCGCCCGCTAGACAAGCGCGTCGTGGGACCCGTACAGTCCAGGCGACGACTGCACCCGGATACGGCTGGCGGGCCAGGATGCCGAGCCGTTAAATCCCTAAATCTCTGACGACCGGAGGAAAGAAGCGACGGAGATGCCGCGGAAGAAGCCGCCGCCCCTCGCGCCGAACAGGAGAGGGGAGCGCGTCGACCGCCGGACTCCGCCCCTTACCTGGACCCTGCCCCCCTGGAACACTACCTGACCTTCCACAATCCCAGAAGCACAACGAGGGCACCAGTTTCCCCTTTTATTTGGACACTTTTCCCCTTGGACACTTTATTTTGTACTATTTTTGTTAATAAAAAGCCTCTCCGAGGCCTGACGCCACGCCCACTGTGTCTGTCGTTGGCTCCTCCCGTCACAGTGGTGGAGAATGCAGGCAAGGCGGAGCTTAGACGGCACAGTTGGGCGACATCTGATGACGTCATCCCCTCTCGCTGGTACCCATGCCGGGATGGAGGAACAACGGAGACTCGCTCCCAGCCACCAGGAAGGGTAAGTGACGCTTGCTTATGGTCATTTACCGGTGGCTGGTTGAGCATTCCGACTAATTCCCGGTTTCTCTGTCCCGGTGCGAGAGGAGTTGCCGGAGAGGAATCCCTGCCCCGCCCACTCCGACTGCTGGAGCCTGGTTGAGGAAGGTAGCACTCCTGCGTGGGCGGCGACCGCCTGACGGGGTTGACGCTTGGGGAGGGGAATGTGACGAGTCGGCTGCCCCTCCTCTTTATTGTCACCATCACCCCGTCCTTTGTTCGCCGCCCTTCACCAGGCTCCCGACGGGAGTGGGTGTGTTCGAGAGGAGGGGCGTGGTATCGGTCAGGTCTGGCGGCGTGTGACGAGGCGCACCTGAAGGGGATTAGCCTTGTCACCGTCGCCGTTAAATACCTGACCGCGTCTCTCCTCGGGAGACCGGTCTCTTCCCCCGTGCATGCACGCTGGTGTCCTCGTGGGTCCAGGAAGGGTGCGTGAAGGAGCTCGTCCCGCCGCTAGACAAGCGCGTCGTGGGACCCCGTACAGTCCAGGCGACGACTGCACCCGGATACGGCTGACGGGCCAGGATGCCGAGCCGTTAAATCCCCTAAATCTCTGACGACCGGAGGAAAGAAGCGACGGAGATGCCGCGGAAGAAGCCGCCGCCCCTCGCGCCCCAAACAGGAGAGGGCGCGTGCGACCGCCGGACTCCGCCCCTTACCTGGACCCTGCCCCCCTGGAACACTACCTGACCTTCCACAATCCCAGAAGCACAACGAGGGCACCAGTTTCCCCTTTTATTTGGACACTTTTCCCCTTGGACACTTTATTTTGTACTATTTTTGTTAATAAAAAGCCTCTCCGAGGCCTGACGCCACGCCCACTGTGTCTGTCGTTGGCTCCTCCCGTCACAATATATATAGATTTAATTTTTTTTAAATAAAGTTGATAATATAATATGTAAAGTCACTAGTAAACTCAGACTGGTCTTTTCTTCTAAAATGCTATAGTAAACATTTTCTCAAAACAAGAAGGAAAGAATTTGTCGTCTTGGTCTTTCAATCCTCGAAAGTTCCAGCTCTTTGAAACGAGCCGGAACAATTCATCAGAAAATCGGCAAGAAACCCATAAGAAACCGACGAACGTCAAGAATGGAGCAAAAGTCTTCCGTAAGCCTCATCTACCCCGGCACCGCATGCATTTTACATGGTGCAGCTCCGCCAGAGGAAAACGAGTGAAACCTCTCTCATGCATAAATATGGTGAGCGCTTACTTGACCGTTTCACAGCTGTTCCTGGTTAGCGGTTTTCTCAGAACGTTTCACACGAACTCTCAGAGCTGTACGAGCAAATGAACATGAATCATATCGTCTAAAACTAATCCAGACACGCCGTTGTAATGCAGCCTCGGAGGATGCTTGTGTGTGAGGAGGAGAAAGCCGGATATATATCAGAGAAAAATCGATCGATATTACACTGGGCTGTGATCGTCGTTCATAGACGTTCGCAGTTGCAACTGGCTTTGTCAAACTGGCAAAAAGTTCACCCCTAAATGAAAACTCAGTCATTGCCAACCATTGTGTCGTTCCAAACCCATAAGACCTTCGTTCATCTTCAGAACACAAATTAAGATATTTTTGATGAAATCGGAGCCTTCATAGACAACGACACAGCTGAAATGTTCCCAGATCCAGAAACCTACTAGGCCTAAATACATCAGTAAAATACTGCATGCCTGCGCCCCAATGCGCATACTATCCATCCTAAATTAATGTGATATTAGTCATTTTCAATACTGTTTAGAGCAGATAGGGTGGATAATATGCACACTAGGACATCAGTGGCTCAACTACAGTTTTGCGAAGCTATGAAAACACTTTTTTCCTTCAAGAAAATAAAAATATCAATTTACTCAACCATTCTTTCCCCCGAGTTACGTCTTCTGTCATTTTAAAGTATCACAACGCATAGGCATGTTTTTTTCTTTTGTAGCGGTGTAAACATAGCTATGTAGAAATGAAGGCAAACAATGCACTAAGTTAGTCAAAAATGACGATAAAACACATTTATAACGTCACAAAATATTACTTTTTCACAAACGTTAAACTAAAGAATCCTGAAAAAACATTGTCCACAAAAACATAAAGCAGCAAAACTGTTTTCAAAATTGATAAGCAGCATATTAGAATGATTTCTGGGGGGAAAAAATATCATGTGGCACTGAATAGTAGAGTTATGGCAGCTTTGCCATCACAGTAATAAATAAAAATGTAAAATATATTAAAATATGTGTTTTAAATACTAATTAGATTTTTTGTAGAGACAAACTTTAAGTTGGCTTGAGAAAGCCTGAGCAGAAAGTTTGTTTCTCTTCTTCCTTTAAATAAAAGCAGCCGGGGTGAGAGTTTTGAATGGTAGCGTGTGTTTTATTGTAATTGGCCTTGCTATGGACCTCATCCAAAAATATTGATATGGTCATTTCCCCCATGTCCGTGGAATCAAAGTCAAACGGATAAAGTGTAAACCTGATCCTCTCACTCTTGCTCCATCTTAAGCTTTTCCAGAAATGTTCATGACATGTTGCTGAACATCTGAAAGTTTAATCCATCTCAGTCAAAACCTCAGACTTCACACAGAGATACGCTCTGGGTGCCCCGCTGGCACTCACCTACATGCAGAAATGTGGAACGAATTACACAGCAAAAAAAAAAAAAAAGAGTTTAGTTAAGCGAGAAAAGTTATGCAAGAGAAGGTGACAGAAACTTTGCTTGAATTAATGAAGAACCGAAGCGCTTGCGTATTTTCACTAGAACTAAAATTGCAGAAATAACTCGAGACACGCTAAGATTGAGTAAACAGTGTCAAGTTAAAAAAAAAAATAGGGTTGGCAGACATTCACGCCGTGGAAACTAAATGGCAAGAACAAGCTCCTGATTGGTTTGCCTGTTGAAGGCCTTCACATTGAGCCAACACTCAGAGACAGGAAGTGACTTTAACAACCCGCCACAATTATCGCACGCTCATTGGAGAGGAAGCGCAAGGCCATAATCAATTAGCAATCTGCGGTGAGCACGGGAGAAGGAGTCAAGACGCAAATTCGGGGGCTCGTCCGGGATCCTGTTTTCGTCAGACAGGGGTTAAGCTATAAAAACGGCTAAATTTATGAAATGTGGTCACGAGGGCCATCCCAGCTGAGCGGGTGCAAAGCCGGCCCACAGAACAAATTGGAGAGCTCATGATCTGCATCACGTAAAGGAGAGGCCCGAGAAGGATTTTCAGGGTCAGGTTAATAGGAAACCACAAGTTTAACATCATCTGAAAAAGACATACGGTATCCACGACAAGAGTGCATTTAGCATTTGAAGGAAGGGAAGATATATATATATATATATATATATATATATATATATATATATATATATATATATATATATATATATATATATATATATATATACACACACAAAACAAAAAGCATGAACATTTACTAACCTAAAACTCTAAAACAGATTAAGATTTCCTTGATCCTTCAGCTTCAAGAATCAGAAAGTCTGCGCTGTAGGCAAATAGAAATACTGTTTCAAATTTTAACATCATTTGAAAAAGGCATTCATGACAATAGTGTATTTAGTATTTGAGAAATTCATGTATAGAAATTTACTTTTATTTTAAAATCTTAAGGGGAAATATATATATATATATATATATATATATATATATATATATATATATATATATATATATATATATATATATATATATATATATACATATATTTTAAATCTGAAACCTTACATGATCATTTAGAAATTATTCTAGTGTAGATCTGCTCAAATTGTAAATTGGTTTAATCAGTTGTGCTGCATAAAATTTTTTGTGTATTTTTTTAGGATTCTTTTGTGAATAGAAAGTTTAGGACAGAATCGAAATATAAAAATAACAATTTATTGACATGTAAAAATATTAGTCACCTAAAAGTGATCATTTAAAAAAAAAAAAAAAACATTTGCAAAGATTTGCAACCGTTTTTTACGAATCAGATAGTCTGCTAATAAAAATACTGCTAAAAATATTGAACAAAGAGACATTTACTGAACGCTTCACTAAAAAGATTTTAGTTTGTGAAGCCAAATCAATAGAAACTTTTCATACTCCTCCACAAGATGGCAGCATTTCATTAAATATAGAGACAACCTAAACAAGAGCCCAATCTTTCAATTACAAGATAAAGTTTAATTAAACAAGATTAAGTAAGCTTAAAAAAAAGCTAAAGAGACAGTAATTTTTTTGTTTTTTGTTTTATTAATATTTTACAAACAAATATATTTAACGATTCACAGAGGTGTTTGATTGTGCTTGTGTGTTCATGTACATGAGCCCTAGGCAAACCAGGCAAACTGTTATTATAAAATGACTACCTTGAGATCTTACCTAAAGAACCGAATCAATGCTTTGTCAGCCTCACCGTCACTCACTCATTGCTTGTCATTTATTTTATGCTGAAATGCCTTTATGTTTGTTTGACATTCCAGATTCTGTGTTCTATCTTCGTGAGTCCGCAGGCCACATCCTGGTTGTCTGCTGTAACGCATCTTCACGTGCTTCGGTTTCAGGCGTGAAGCAGCTGTCCAGTGAGAGTAGCATTTCTGTCTCTGATGAGAGTGAATGTGATCTGAGCGAGTCTATCCACAGATCTCTCCCACTGCTCTGGAACCTGAAAGCACACACACACACACACACACACACACACACATATAAAAGGCACTTAATACACAAACAGATGTGATCAAAATAATCAAATGCCAGTGGACCTGTACTGTGCTTTTCCCCCCCAGGTTTCTCATTGGCAGAAAAGCAATGATATGCCATGATATTTGGCACCCCAAGATAAAAAGGGCAGGCCTCCTATTGTGCTCACAGGGTTTCAGGTTTTGTTTTCATGTCTTTTGTCTAAGATTTTGGGGTCTGTTCTATTAATGTCTTCATGCCACCAAGACTTTATGTGCTTTTGCATCAGTGATTAATTGCAGCACAGCTCTTCTGGTCTTCTCATCTGGTCATCTCGTCTTCTCTGTTTAGATGTACAAACCACATTAGAAAATGAAAATCCACACTTTTCAGCTGATGTTGGTCCAAAATCTCGGTTTTCTTCCTTTTAGGTAGGTTTCAGATTGTTATTTTAGGAAATATTATATATAATATTTCCTAAAATAACAATCTAAACTCTATATATATACATATATATATATATATATATATATAATATATAAATATATAAATATATATATATATATAGGGTCAAAATATATATAATTCACAAGAAGTGTCTAAAGAAAGCACATTAACTGTAAGAAAAGTGCCTACTTTTAAGGTTTCAACCAAAAAATGGTTGAAATGTTACATTGTCATTCACTGTAACACAATATTTACGTTAACATTCAAACAACAGGCTTATTCTGACTTGTATATGTTAAAATACATAAAAGAATAGGAATAAAGAGGCATATTCAATTTTATTGTGTTTTAAATGATTAAATCTAACTGACAAAAGGGCAAAACCTAGGACAGTGGCATTGGAAAAAATGGAAATTAATATTTGGGGTGAAAGAAATTTCTCTTTTAATGTGTCATAAAATTGATTTTTGTTGTATCTCCACACTGAGTGACATTATAAATGGATAAATCAGAGAAAATGGGTGATATATATTTTTGGCTCAGAAAAACAAAAACAAAATTGCGACCATCATCAGTTTAAAGCAATAATGAAATAATCTTCTTTATGACCTTCAACTTAATGATTTCCACAACAGTTACGTTTATTTGAATGCGTCACTCTTTTCTTTTTCACAGTAGCGGTTCTCCACTCCTCTCACTTCCAAATTCCCAAATCCATGGATAAGATGTTCTTAAACCTTACGCATATTTTCCACAGTTAACGCCGCAGGTTTCAATTTGTAAGCAGGAGGATGAAATAAACCAAAATCTAAAGATTAAGAAAATTTGTGAAAAAACCCCCCCAAGATCACGATTAATGATCATACTGCAGCGGTTCCTGAACTTCAACAGCTCTGCGATGTGCGCTGCTTTTTAATCTTCATTTGGAGGCAATTTGGAAAAGAAAAGAAAAGAAAAGAAAAAAAAAAAGGACTGAAACGTAGAGGAGGCTCCTTGTTTTTCCCTGTGTAATATAGTCACTGTTCCCTAATTATGGGTACAAAACTCTGGGTAAGGAGCCAAAACATCTGCAAGCGGTCAACTGAAATCCTCCTACTCTTCAGTTAATGACAGCTACTTCGCAGACAGATTTCACACACAATTCAAATATAGCAAGAAAGTTTATGGCATAAATTCCTATATCGGCGTATCATCAGATAACATTCTGTAATGAGGTCTAAACCAATGAAGAATGGCCTCAGTGTATTTGTTTAGTCAGGAAATGAAGAACAAATGGCCCCCGACCTGATTGCCACCCACATGTAAAACCCGGGTTCACGGAAAATAGCACGATGTTTGTGGAATATTTACAAACGCAGAAAGACGAAAAGCTCGCCTACTTGACCGCATCTAATGACAACATCACTGATGTGGCCCGTTTTGTTATTGGTGTGACACGACAGTCCTACTGGGAAAATAATATATGGGAATTTTCTTTTCTGAAATGAAGATCACCAACGAGGATCAAAGGTTTAAGTCTCATGTTTCCAATGAGCAGCAAAATATGACTCGTATGTAATAAGCAAGCAGAGGATCAACAACTTATTTCTTGGCCCGGAAACGTATTTGAGCTGCCATGACACTGAAAAATCACAGTGACACGTGCGGAGAAAAACAAGATAATAATACTGTTGAGTTCGAGTCAACGCGCTAAATGAAAATTGATTTAACTCTGAAGTGTGTTGTGGTTCCATACAAAACATTGGTAAAACAAAAAAAAGGATAAAAGTGCTAAGCTCTGTCTATTTTCATTTGAAATGTGGTGGGCAAAATATAGCGTATTAATTTAGGCCATGTCACATTGGAGTAAACGGGTTAAGTGATTGATTCAGCGGTTGAAAATAGAGGGGGTGAGCGTATTTTTGTATTTGTTGTAAGCAATAGCTCCCCGTGATCTTTTGTATATAGATAAAATAATGCCTATGTAACATTCGAAAAATTAGTTTTCAAGATTAAAAATGTAATTATGCATGTCCTGAGCTCTGTATTTTCCCTCTGAAAAAGGAAAAAAATTAAATAAAATATGGAAATAGGGTCCGAAAATCAAACAAACAAAAAAACCTCAAGCTCACTAAAGAAAAGTAAGCAGTCAGCAAGCTGGTTTTCCATAGGAAACTAGACCGTTAAACAGATTGCATTTATATTCCGGCCTGATCTGCTTGCCTATGTTAATTATGCATCAGTAATATGGGGATTACTGAATTTGATCTTATAATATTATTGTTTTAAAAATATAATGCCACTTTAAGTGTTTTTACAACGTTTTGTCGCATTAATTATTGAAATATTTCCGTGGGGTCTTAATGTGGATTGCAAATTGCCCAAACCTGAATACTGTTCACGTACCTTTGTTTTATTGTTTTGAGAGGTTATCTAAATATTTGCTGATGTGAAACAGATGGAAAATTATTAGGCTTGTGTTGCAGATCTATAGACGTTTTGCCCTCCAGGTCCTCAAGCAGATCACGTGAAAACTGAAAATTATGAATAGGAGAAAAAAAAATGCTACAAATGCTACATACATTGTAAAAGGCAGTCAAATGTACAACTGCATCTTCTTCACTGGGTAAATTAAATGTATATTTCTTCTTTTCAATGATTGACTGCAGTGAGAGACGGTCTGTCTTATGTTGTTTGATTAACATAAATGAGACAGCAGGAATATTAGACAGCTGACCAGCTCCAATATCACATATTGTTTGCTTTCAATTAATACTTAAAATTGTGCTGTGTTCACGAGGATACTTGCAAAGATGGGCATTTTTGACACATACGAGTGTGCGTATTTAACTGGCCTATAAATTGGTAAAAATAGCTCTGTTCAATAATCCTATGCTATATGGGCACGCCTAAATGCGTACGAAACGATACGTTTTCATGTTCATCGTGATTTGGTTAATCGCGTCTACCAGTATGCCACCCACACCAGTTGAAAATATGCATTAAAATGTGCTGGACCTGCAATGTATGTGCTTACGATTTTATTTAGATGATTACCTTTCCTTGTGGTTAAAGAAAGTTGGTCAAAATGAGAAAAAATAATGCGTTTAAAGAGCTGCAATGCTAAATATAGATATGTTACATGATTAAATCTGAAGGTAATCACTATGATTTGTCATAATATTACGTCACTTTTCCATTCCTGACAGCAGAAAGCTCACTAATGAGCTCTATTCTGTCCCGGTGTCATGGCCAACACTTAAAAGCACACATGGAACAGGAAATTCGACACTTGGAATTTTAATTTCTTAAAGTCTCAGATGGAATAGCTCATCTTTTGTGACTGTAGGGATTTTCCAAAAGTTCCAGTATCTTTTCCAGGCTTTTATGGGATGGATAAAACATTTACCGTGGCCCCGGGCCAGCCTAATTCACCTCTCCTAAAGGAAGAGGATAAGATCGAGATGCTGTTTACTACACTACTAACTCTGCCCTACAGGAAAAAAGAAAAAAAAACAAGCCTTTCTTCCCAAGCCAACAGATCAAAGCTCTTTTAACAGACAATAAAAACTATTTGTATCATATGAACCTCATTCATCCCCCGATATCTCTTGTAATCTTAATACTGATGCAGTGAAATACAAGAGATCAATTAGGTCATTCAGAATGATATCCAACAAAGCTTTGTGAGTGGAAAGCACAGAAACAACAATGAAGGGAATAAGAGGCCAGTGTTTGTAATCTTAAAACGGTAATTTAATAGAAAAGAAGAAAATCTTTGAAAAGACAGATCAAATCAGAATCATGGACACCAGACATGTGGCTGCTTTCTTTCCATTGTTAAATCCCTTCTTTTCTTTCATTTGTTCCCCCTAATGATGCTCCCATTAGTGGAAAACTCTCCCAATGATGTAAAAAAGGCTATTCAAACTAATTTTAACCTGAAATTGGCAGAACTAATGAAATTCTCTGTACTTGGCCTTGGCTTCCCTCGAGAGAGCCACTTCACTCAAGCTTTGGATATCTTTTAACACACCAAGATGTTTGTGAAACCATTTTTATATAGGCATTTTCCATGTAATATAACAGAAAAGTAAGCGTCAATGTTTATTGCATAACCTGATATGGTTCAGCAATTACTAAAACTATAAATTATGCAGTTTTTTTTCATACTTTTTTTACCTACAATGCAAAGAAAACTCACTCGTAAAGTCCTAAAGATGACAGCTTGTGAAGCAGAGGACCACACAATGAGCCGTTCACCGACTGTCCTTGAAAATCCTGCATATCCAGAAAGTTTTCCAGCAGCACGCAGCGGCCCTCCTCACACCGTCACCGGCGGTCTCTTTGAAGATGGGGCCTCGACAATTAGGCATTTAACAATGACAATTTGCACCCTTCAGTCTTTTTCTGGCAACAAGCGAGTCTTATTCCACTGCAGGCCTGCCAGCGTCTCTTTATAATGAACTTTGTGAAGGTTTTCGAAACCCTTTAATGCCAGCTGAACTGGAAAGAGTACTGAAACCAGATCGATACGACAAGTGCTAGACTTTTACTACCAACACTTTCAGCCAAGGCGCACTGCAAGTAATCATTTTTCAGCGGTGATGTGTGATTTAAATGAACGTGTGTGGGAGTCCACCACAAGGAGGCAGCAGAAAGTGAAAGGATCTGACCAAAAGCTTATCTTAATTAACTTGTGCTGCTAATTTAACAAGGAACAGCCCAATTAACCACTACTTTTAAAGGAAAATGTCTTATACTGCCATTAAGACCCATGCAGGTTCTTATATACCCTTTGAAAACATGGTATTACATTTCTTACTCTGACTGTGCATTCCTTTTGGGAAATTATAATAGCGCCAGATCCTGAATGTCCCTCCGGACTGCCAATCATACGACAGTAGCCAGAGGCTAAGAGCTTGACAGAGACATCGAGCCCAAGTTGCTGTCAACTTCAGACATGTGATATGGGGCTGAACTCTGAGGTTCACCTTGCTCAACTGTAACTGTATCCAAAGGGACATTTTTAATAGTAGACCAGCTTAGTGAATAACCGCAGGTCAAGAGACTCTCTGTGAGTTTTTAATTGTACTAGATAGGCCTTTGACAACCATGCCAAGTATGAATTAATAAGTAGATCAAGTTTTTCCACTTTTTGACACAATACATCTTAAGCTTAATCTTGAATCTTAAATTTCAATCTTTTAAAATTAATCTGCCACTTCCATGAATAAAGTACAAAGCATAGCCTGAAACATACAGTGAAAATAACTGCTTAACATTAATATTTTCAAGAAATTACAATTTTTCATTCATTATTGATCTTTTCTTACTCTTTTTCTTCTTTTGAGTTGTTTCAGCGCTTTCAGTTAACTAGAAAATAATTAGACACGATGCATTTGCATATATTTTTTCTTCTTATCTATATATTATACTCATATATATATATATATATATATATATATATATAGATAGATAGATAGAGAGAGAGAGAGAGAGAGTTTAGCATAATATATTTTTAGTATACAATTATTGTACTTATTGATAAACACACTTTTTTTAATCTTATAATAACTTTGGTAAGGCAAACGATTTTTTAAGCTGGAAGCAGTCTAAAAAGGTGAAAAGACATTGCAAAATCATCTACATAATACTACTAATTCTATATATAATACCTCCAGGGAAAAACTAGCGACTGACTCTGTACAGTTAACTTAATGTACAGGAAATGTCAGTTAAATGAAAGTCAAAATGGTTTGGATTGAAAATTGTACACTGGCTTATAGTGTCAGAAACACTTGACAGTTGTTAATCTCTTCCATTATCACTTTATTCTGCAAAAAACTCCAGCCAGAGGCGAAAGATGATTCGGCCCACTGATTTTTCAAAAAGTACCATCAGCACAAATACTTAAAGAAAAAAAAAAAGTCAGATTTGTGGGACTGTGCCTGGATAAAGTGTCCTCAACATGACCCCGTCATTCTCATTCAGTCTCACCTGATTTTAAAAGGATCTGAGCGTCATTATCTTTTCTCTTAAACTGGACGACGCATCCACATTCCTATTGAAGCACTGCACCGCACAATATTGATTCAGGAACTGCTCAGATAAACAAGTCAAGGTACACTGAAAGAAAATCAAAGTAATAATGAAGGTTTCCGTCATGCGGTTACGAGGAGAATGCAGTCTATAGTTTCTCGTGTCTTAAACAGGTTTCCTCAGTGAACTGTCTTTCTCGATCTCTCTTTTTCCTTTTCCCCCCCCCCCCTCTGTAGAACAGCCTCGGGCGTAACCTACCACATTCACAGGAACGGGGCGAAGAAAATACAGGAAGCTTTTGTTTCCATACCTGTGAATGCTGCTCTATTTCAACAAGTCAGTGGGAGCGATTTCTATGTTTGTACTTGACCTGGCGACAGATACGTTCCTAAACAATGACAGACCACAATGCTTTCTTACACTGACAGATCTGTTGAAAATTGTAAAATATGTCATGATACCCCAAGGCCCACATGCAGAAACCAAACATCCGCTGTTAACAACAAAACCTCTTGAGTTCACCTCATTACACTTGTGACACACACAGAAAGATCAGCCTGGGTCATGTATGTTATTTCCTTCAGCATTTCGGTTTCTGCATCGTTATTTTCTGCCTCTAAGCTCGCCCATCGCCAAGCGCCCGCACCTCGTCTTGATGCATTAGGAACAAGCCTCATCACGTAAATATTTCACCTTTGCCTCAAACAAAAGCCTGCTGGCATTTGTTACCGAGCTGTCCAAACAAGAATTACCATAGACTAAACAGTCGTCATTTGTGGAAGAGTAAAGGTGAAAGTGTGAGAGACTGCAAAATAGCTTAGCACTGTTTATACAGATGCGACATAAATACCCCTCTGCCCATATACTAATAAAACTAAATTAACTCAATTTGTGCCCTCTTCGCGTCATGGATTACTCCTAAGTGGCCAGATAATGTATTTCATACAAGGAATTTCTTGTGCTTTTAATGTATAAAGGAATTATATTTTAATTAATTATATATTGTAAATTTTAAATGGCATTTAAACATTTTATATTTTATGTTTTGTGTTATATTTATGTTTTAAAGATTTGAAATTTTTTGGGGGGTTTATGTATTTTTAGAAATACATTACATCTGAAAGTGAAAAGTAAAACAGGAAAAATTAAGATAAGGAAGGTTTTCTTAAATCAATATTTCTATTTATCAAGGATGTAAAGAAATTTAAGGACAGTAAAGATTACACAAATTCAAAAGATTTCTGCTTTAAATATGTGAGGTCTCTGTGAAATGATTCAGAAAAAAATATATCATGGTTTTTACAGAAATATGAAGCAGTATTTAGAATAATTGCAAAAAAAAAAGTTTTTCAAGTGCCAAATCATTATATTAAAATGACTTTTGGTGGATCATTAGCGTTGGACACTAAAGATTGGAGTAATGATGCTGAAAATTCAGCATTCTTTGCATCACAAGAATAAATCATTCCTTAAAATATATTAAAATAGAAAATGCAATGATGTTTCACAATATTACTGCTTTTGATCAAACGATTGCAGCATTGGTGAGCATGAGAAACTTGTCTTAAAAACATAAAATTGGAATAGTAAGTTTTGTTTTTTCATTTGTTTTGTTTTCTGCCTAACTTTTTTTAAATGACGTGCAGCAGAAATATAGGATTTGCTTTACTGACATCTGTTGACACAACCTCCATAACATATCCAGTACGATCTGAATTCCAGGCTTAAATTAGACTTTAAATCTAAGAGGATCTATGTGGTCCAAACTTCTAGACTCCACTGTATATTTAACATATATGGTGCGGTTAATGGTTTCCAGTGTAAGGATAAAGCTCGCTCAAAAGTTTGCGTTTTTCAGCGGCTCGACCTGACTTACCACCAAGAAAAGAACAAGAGCTTCTAAAAAGATTCAAGTCAGAGGTGAACCACTTCAAACGACTCGACCCAACGAGTCTCATGCTAAATCCTGAAAAACTCCTTACTCAAAACAAGATTACTGCGCAGTGGACATTCAATACCTGATGGTGGGTGGTCGCCTCAAATCTAAAACAAGTGTTCTGCCGTGGACAGGCTGCATGGGGTAGAACACGCCACCACGGCCTTTTCCTGATTGAATGTTTACAAACCCATTTGGTCGCCCCTGGTAAGCATCAGCCTCTAATTTCTAATCTAATTTGTTTTCGCGAATGTTCTTGAATGGAATGTTGCCTCGCTGTGAGAGTTTGCATGCATACGCAGGATCTTGAGCGTATCAGTGGCTCATGTAATCTGCCAAATCAATGCTAAATAAACAGTTTCAGTGGGTTACGGTGTATGATAAGACATGCCAGCATGCATCCGGAGGCGGACACAATGATGCATTAAAATGTTGATCACCGCAACGTCCGAAAATCGTCCAAAAGGACAATTGGGTCAGAAATTGTAAACAGAAACCACAACGTCTGCAATTACATAAACTAATTAACAATTTTTGGACAACACAGGTTACACAAAAATCAGTTTGAGAGGTTTTTTTTGCAGGCATCACGCACTGTCTGCATATCAGCATTATGAAAAGTTTAAGTAATAATTTAAGTAATAATTTACCTAAAAATTTAAATTAGTTTGTTTCTTTATTGAAAGCAGATTTGGAGAAACATCATACCACCTGCTCACCAATAGATCATGTGCAGTGATTGGGTGCCGTCAGAATTAAAGCAGTTAATAAAAGCATAACAATAATAGTTTACAAGTAATCAACACGACCCCACTCCACCAATTAACATCAATTATGAAGCGAATTTTTTTTTTTTTCCAAATAGAATATAAAACAAATATAATCCATAAAAATAATAATAACAACACCACCAAATTCATGCTTTTGTTCTCTCTCATAAAAATACATCAACATATTTGTTTAAAACAGCTTTTACTTGTAAACCTCAGATTTGCATCCTCAGATTCCAGATTTTCAAATAATTGTACCTCGGCCAAATATTGTCCACTCCTAACAAGCTATACACCAATGAAAAACGTATTTATTGAGATGTATGCATCATTCAGATTATGTATAAATCTCAATTTCACAAAACTGACCCTTAGGAACGATTTTGTGGTGCACCATTACATTTACATTAAACAACTTTTTTCTTAGTGTAGTCACTATTAAAAAATATATAGGATATCGTTAATAGGATTGATATGGTCTATTATTTCAAACAACGGTTGACTTTCTGTGTTCGTGGAGGTTTTGACCAAGAAATTTCAGTGCATCATTAGAATTAAATATGAAGAATACCCAACGCATGCTGCCACAGCACAGATCTTTTAGTTTAACACTGCGGTACAATATCAAAGGAGAAGCCTGGAGTTGTCAGCAGGGATCTTTCAAGATCCCAGTTTTTTGGGGTTTTTTTACTTTTCCTCCCGCAGTGCATTTGTGCCAGCCAGAATGATGAGGAAAATGTAAAAACAATTACACATGGAGAGAAAGGGGAATATTTGGAGAATGAGAAATGACTACTGGAACGTAAATCCGACACTAAGCGGAGGGTATGGCCAAATACACTTGCGCTGTCAAAGGCAGACAGGCATAAAAAGAGACGTTGAGGTACCCTCCACCCTGACATCATTTAAGCAAGGGTTATTTTAGACAATTTAAGGATCTGATACCTTTTTGTGGTTCCTAAATCATCACAGTACTGTACGGACTCCTATAGAAACCTGCAGATACCCAAAACATCATTAATCTTCAGAAAATCTAACTGATTATTTTGGCAATCGAGCCTCCAAAAAAAACATTCAAAAACTGCAGTGCCAGTAAGGCTGAAGTGCAAGACTCAAGATGGACCAAATTTGGGCTAAACAATGTATCCGGTTTCAAAAACGGGTGCATCTGGGCAGGTAAGAGAGTCTCTTTCTCTTTTCTAAGGAGCAGCTAATCTCCTCTCGGGTTTAGATTCCTCAGCTGGATGCTTTGAGGAGAAGGAAGTGAGGGGTGGGTAAACTGCTGGGCTCTCACAGGAGGGATTAGAGTGTCTATTTATCATTGTGACAAGCCTTTTCAGCGCATGACAGGCCACCAGGCCCTGTGTGCGAAGGAGATCCTGTGACACTTCCTGTCACTCACTGGCCAGGCACCGACAGGGCCAAAAAGTTACCTATATTGTCACCATCAGATCACCTTACTCACACCAAGGCACATGTTAAATAGTTATTATAAAAACTATAAATCTAAAAGTTTGGGTTCAGTCATTTCTTAAGAAAGAAATGAATACTTTTACTCAGAAAGGACGCATTTAACTGATCAAAAGGGACAGTAATGTATTTAATCGTAAAACAACTTTTGTTTTTTTTAATTTTAAATCATTGACGAATCCTGAAAAAGGAATTTATAATAACAGGATACTAGAAAACACAGGACATTGCTGAAAACACAGCTTTGAATAAATGTAATCATATTTTAAAATAAATGAAATCTATAGTTATATATTAAAATAGAAAACATCTTTAAATTGTAAAAATATTTAACAATATCCCTGCTTATTTGATCGTATAAATGCAGTCTTGGTGAGTATCTATCTATGTTTACGGTACAAAGCTGCTATGTGGCTGTTAGCGTAAAGCTCGCCTCAGTCTGGATTTAATAAGAAAAACTTTGCATATTACAAACATGCCGTGGAAAGACTGAAAGAAATTATTTGTTTAACGAAGCCTGTCATTGTTTACACACAATGAATCACGCAAACATCTCTTCGCTATCTACGTGGAGGGTGATTAGCGAGAAATACTTAAAACAACCTGGAGGTCCGTGACATGGAGGTTTCGGTCTCAAGCTTCACTGAAAAGCGTTGAAAGACTGAAGTCAAATCCTGTCCTAAAAGTAATGCGTCACTGAACAAACTGAACACAGTCAAGACATACTGAATTCTTGAAGGAGAAGTAAGAAAAAGTTTTTAATGAAGACTGAATGTGTATTTATGAAAAGATGTTTACCGATCCTTATTAGATGCCAGTGCTCTCAAAACAACAAACCTCCACAAGTTAAGTGCTCCACATGTACAAACATCTGGCTAGGAAAAACAAACCCGAAGATTCTAATCAAATAATCCTGGAAGACTACAGCAACAAAATCGTCCACATGTCACTTCAACCTTTTTTTTTTTTTTTTACTCCTCTTAACTAAACTACTCTTAAACGGCATCTTCTTTAGTGCAGATAAAACAACTTACAGTTTTTCATGGTATGCACGCCAAGGTACAGTTGTTCAATTCTCAAAAATCATTATAAATCATTTTACAAAAAAAGAGTTTATTTGCAAAAACCAACAGACGCCACTTTAAAAAACAAATTAGCTGATTGCCGTGCATTCTTCTCCGTTCTGAACCCTAAACACGTTTTGTCAAAAAAGCCGATATTGTCCACTTTCAAGGTATTGTGTTCATGTTTTACAGCAGAAGCTGACAAGTACTCTTGATGTTTTTTTTAACAAAAGCCGGATATTATTCTTTTTTAGTGAATCAGCACGCTATATTCAGGTCAGGTGACGTGGCTTCTTTCACTTTAAAAAGACGTGCTACCTAAGAGGAAATCATCAAAGCTGACTAAAAGTGATCAAGGATGGATAATTTCGATTAGAACTTGATGGACCTGTGATATCTTACTCAGGGCGTAAAAAGATAATGAAAGTAGAAACGTTTTCACGGAACCTTGCAAAAGCACAAGGAAAATATATTTGAGTGTGATCGCATCCATACAGTCTATGGTCGTCATCTGAGGAGGCTGCAAAGTCTATAATGTGGACTTATCTGCTTTTGGCAAAAAATGACTGCTGGAGTTATCTGCTTTTGCTATGAAACAAACTTTCCAATATTTAAAAAAAAAAAAACATACATTCATAGTTTACTTCCAAACGTTATCGTTTTTTGCTAATGAACACTTTGAATATAGCCATCATCAGCGGGAAATTTTTATAATGAAACCTATTTCTATGATCTAAAATGATTTTAAAATAATATTCCACCCCGCAGTCATTTATAACGTAACTCTCTTTTAACTCTTGGAACGTATCTATATATTTTTTTCTACCTTGCCTTTAAAAAACATAACCTTTTATGCGAAATGAGCAACAGTGCTTTAGCCTAGGTGAAGGTATTGTTAAATTTATGGCCAATTCATGCAAAAATCAGTATTTATAATTTTTTTTTTTTTTCATAATGCACCTAGTTATTTCATCTTAAAAGATCAATGAAAACTAAATTGCTTGTGATATGAGCCTTTTAAAATTTCCCAGCGGAGATCATCAAATCCTGATTCTGACTGCATGAATGATGCCAGTGGAATAAATTCGGTATAGTATTAGGCAATGGAAAGTCTATATATTTAACCGTTGGCTCATCCAAAAACCCTCAGGCGTGACTGGCAGCAGAAAACTTCTGACGGTTTCACTGCATCTCAAAAAAACGATCTGGATAAAATACCGAATTAGGAGGCATGACCTCTAATTGAAAAAACCTATATCGCATTCTGTATGAAGGTAGTTGGATGGGTCAGAACTCACAAAGAGAGTCTTGGCAGCTATTTTGTAAAGCATGAATAAGCGCATCTGGGAGGAATTATCCTCATTATTACAAGACCTATGAGCGTGATTTATGCATGGTCTTTATCTGCACTTCCACTATCTCACAAAAAGAAGCATTTTATCACGACGAACACATATTACCGCCACTCCCTCTGCTGTCTGAGATTTTTTTAATGGGGCCCACAGCCAGACAGGGCAAATTCACACATCACTCTACATGATTTTTTTTTCCCCCCCGGAGCCACAATGGCTAATACAGTGAAGATTTTTAATTAATTCTCCAAAGGACACGTTCTGAGCAAACAATGAGATGAGGCTCCTTTTGGATGTTCCTAGACGTTTTATCCAGGCCAGATAAGGCTCAGATAAAGTTTGTAGGCAAAGCTATAATTTCGCATTTGACATAATGATATCTCATTAAGAAAATTACCTTGGTGTGATCAATCTGAATTCCATAGAGCAGAACATTTCCCTGTATGACTTCAGAGGCCAGACTCCTGAACTCGTCTGTCTTTTGGCTGTCGACAGACTGCTTTGTCATGTTCAGCTGCACCTGTCAACAGAAAGAATGAAAAAATAAAAATAACATCCCTACTTATCTATAGCAGGGTTTCACGAACCGAAGGGTTGTGATGGGAGTTCATAAGTTTATGAAAAGCATAGTAATGACAAACGTAAAATGAAACAAATCTAAACAAAAACTGTTTAATGCTAATATGAAAGCCTGTTTGTTTCATTAAATACAAAATAAAAAAAGGTCAGAGTTTTTTTCTAACAATTTTGGTTCAATATAAACTCATAATTATATAGAGATTTTTTTTATTCATGTAACTATTTACTAACATTACAGAAATTTGAAAAAGCAAATGTTTTGTTAAATTAAGTAAATATTTTAGGGTTTAGCTGCCAAAATAGCAATGGCATACTTCTGATCAACAGGAATTATTAAATACTTATCTAACGTCTACAGTGACTCATTTAATCCATATGGGAATTAATAGTATCATAATAACCCGCACTTACTTCAATTAAATATTCCCTATTCTTAAAAAAAAAAAAACGATTCTAAAAATACAGCCGTGGGACAGGCCCATTAATTTTAAAAGTACCCCACAGTACTCTTTTTAATAAACACTCAGCTCTCTCTGTGTGTTTGGACAGGTTGTGCTCCCATGCAAAACAGCAAGAACCAGCTCTTAGCGAAAAGTTTCCATTGCAACTGACCCAGCAATCACCGATCCGTTAAATTAATGCAATTTCTTTTTCCGTTCGCTTACATCACCGTTTCAGGAAGATGTGGCTTGTATGCATCCGTACCAAATAAAACAGGCCGTGCTCATTTTGCAAACTGCTTGAAGAAAAACATATTTTGAACAGAGGTCATACCCCGGTATAAAATGGGGAATTGCCGTTTACGCTGATTCTAATGGATTTTTTGTTGTTCCATAACAAAGTGTCTTTTAAAGTACAAAAAAGGTAACTGAAAACCCGACAGGAAATGTTGTAGCATGTTAAGCGGATCCAAATGTAATGTAAGCATAAAGAAAAGTCGAGCAATCTTCCGAACAGCTCTTTATAAAATAATCTTGAGGTTTTCACTCGCAATCACACGCTCTCACAGCCATATGTGTTATCGTCACATCTGTGGTGATGATAAGAACAAAGCATCTGTGAAATCCAAACAACGAGTGAAAACATAATGATGGAGAGAAGAGGTTATCTAACAGGCCTTCGGAGGAAACGTTAAAGGAAGCACATATGGATTCTAGGAAGGCTGGGTTCCCACACTGGGGTGCGGATCCCTGGATTCAGAGATCAAAACTGCAGGAGAAGAGATTTTATGCTTTTGAAACGCATTTAAGAAATTAATCAAGGTAAGAGTGATGACATTCCCAGAGATTAAGACTAAGATGTTCTGAGGTACAAACTCTGGACAAGGTCCAGGAAACAAAACATCAGGGGTTTTTCCAGCTGCCAACACCGCAACGTCAGTTAAGTTTTAGCACTTCTGTGATCTGATGCACATTGTGCGTTTCTGTCACAATGATGAAAACGACAAAACGAGTTCATCTCTCACAATCTACTTTTCTCAAATACTTCTCAGTGTGTCCACTGAATGAATGATATGTTTGACATTATTGCAACAACTTAAGGTTAAAATAACTTTAAGGAACTTTAAAATACCTTTAAAATAAAAAGGTCCATGGGGTGTATGGAAACTTACCCAAACAACAACTACTGGGTATAAACGAGTGTGGTCGATGTCCTCAAAACATTTCACCATGTCCAATGCCCCCAAGAAGTTTGATGCAGCCATCTAAAACAAAAACACAAATAATATTATACAAATAAAAATATAAAATCACTTAAAATAATAATAATAATAATATTTCAGTTTTAATTTGACTGAATATTTTAGTCAAATAAATACAGCCATGGTGAATATCAGAGACGTTTTCTGAAAGACCCCAAAACTTTTAATAAAAAGACCTTTTTATTAAATGTCAGCAACAAAGCAAAGGTGTTTCAAAGTGAGAACAAAGACATTACATTTTGATTAAATATTACAAAAACAAGCTGTTACTTCTTATTGAAATAAAAAGCACAGGTGAGTCATTTGCATTAAAACCAGGAAAATGCATTTAAAAAGTCAAATTTGATTTATGATTTTTGAATTGCTTGTGTGTGTGTGTGTTTTTGTATAGTTGACGCACAGATATATGAATGAAGTTTCGGGTTTTGGACAGGTACTCTGTATTACTTTGCTTTGCACGTGGAATGACGTCTGTCTCCATCTGAGAAAAGAAGAAAAGAGCCCAAATTCAATAAAACAAGCAATTTCAACATCACGGCAGACAAAAATTTTATTTATTAAGATCTAATGATTCATCCCTTTTCATAAAAAGCAACACAACCACAGATGCTCTGCATATGAACTCATATTTTAGCCCTCATATCAAATCATATCCTGTCCCTGGCCTTGTCGAATATCTTGTACGGAGATGAAATAAACAGAAATAAACAGAAGTGTTTGGCACAGACCCGACCTTGACGAGAAAACTGGAAATATGAAATTGTTATTGGAAACACATGCAAGGACTTATTCGTTCTTGAAAGATAACCAACCGCGGCTTTAGACGAAAACCAGCTCGCTCCGAACTGTGGATTTACGAGATCATTTCGACATCTGAACCAGGTTGGGTTGTTGAGCCCACACGAGATACTGTTCACAAGTTATTTCAATGGTGGCGAAGCAAAAATAAGTGCTTCATAATGACCAAAAACCAAACAACAAGCCACACACTTGGTTCTCATTAGACGTCACAGATCACGCAAAAACTCTGGTAATGCTTTCATTTCCCCACATATACAAGCAAACAATCTTTTTGATCAATCTTAAGGATTTGTAGGCTATTCAGAAACAGAAATGTGTTTTTACCGGCCAAGGAACTTAATTTCAACCGCAGTTACGTGTTGGGAATCATGCCGGCTCATGTTGTGGCTTAATCCGAGGTTGACGTAGGAATACATTACAGTCAAGAGTTATGCAGTATCACTGAAATGCCAGGATTACATGCAGTCAATGGAATTGTATAGTCTCCAATGGATCTGAAGTGGATTTTCTTTCGTGTGAGATTTACTTATGTAGCTTAAAATGATATATGCACTACCTACATGCTCTCGGTTTCTAAATTATCTCGAAATCCCACAGCTGAGGAATGCGAATATCACTCTCAGTCATACACGAAATGCCACGTTCGAGATCTGCACCTTATGCGCACGGATTCAGACTCTAATCCAAAAAGTGTTCGACCCTAGTGAACTTGAGCCTTTGATGAAAGCAGAGCGCAACCCGTTCCAGTTCTTATCAGTAGCATACATGGATGTAATTATTACATCTCGCTAAAAGGATCATCTTATCACTCTCTGTTATCCTTTATTACCAAAACACGTACCTAGAGCCAATCGTACCACCTGCACACCTGGAAGTTACCCAATTTTGAGTTTCACTTCGCTGTAATGGAGACGCGGCTTAGATTTAAAAATGGCACTGGGACAAATTTGATTCCTCATCTCTAATCTCCTCCTTTTCTTTCATCTCCCTCGAGTCGCAGGAACGGCTCGGGAGAACTGACCCCAGTCGGCACCTGGGGGAGCGTCAACGTCTGGAACCAATCAGCCGTACGGGACGCTGGGTGCTCTCATGTTTGCAACATTATCAAGAGGAGGACATTTGCTTGATGAAGAACTTGGAACAGCTACAAAGGAGGATGGGCTTCCAGAGCACACAGCCTGAATAAAACACGTCATATTTCCTTTTTGTCAGTGCGCTGGGAGATGGATCTCCTACAGCGAGAGCTACAACGTGAAGACATGTCTCCAGCTGGACCGGCTCCAAAAATCAGTGTGAAATAAATGGGAAGGTGGTCACACTTGTACAAGACACCTTATCCATTTCAGCAAGTACATGCATTGATACGGCTAGGTTATCTGTCTCACCATCTGTTAGTCCTCATGCAGTTGCAGGACAGGTGAAAGCTTGGTTGTTGGACGGGGTGAGTAGGAAATTGGGGTAAAAGGAGTCGAGATGGAGACGGACAGCTTTAAACATCTACATGTGTAACGCATTCCTAAGCAAAGACTATTTTAACTAAACCGTAAGACGAGGGATGTCGTCTGTAACATACCGTGTTCAGATTTTTTTGAAGTGCTTTGGCCAACTCAACAGCTTCTGCTTCGGCTCCTGCGATGATACATGCTGATGTTGAAAGAGTCTCTGAAGAGAAAATAAATATAATGCTTCAAGACCAAGCAGATAATAAGTGCAACAGTATGGTTGATGTAACTTTAGTGACTATAATTGAACTGTTTGCAAACTAGTTTTGCAGAAGCTTTGTGTTGTAAAAAAAAAGAAATAAGAATGAAATAGTGTTTATGTAATAATAAATATTATTATTTTATCTATTTTATCTCAAGATAACCGGGTAAGCTTATAAGATATTGAAATGTGTCAAAGGATTATTAGGAGAATTTGGAGAATTTGCTCTAAGAGCATTGTAAAAGTAAAGTAAAATAAAATAATGTTTATGTAATAAAAATTAAATACAATTTGCCACTTTAGGCATTTTATCTCAAGATAACAGCATACATTTCTTTCAAGGTATCAGAGTATCTTAGTAACAATTATTGTACTTAAATAAATGGCTTTTCCCAAACTTTCATTAAAAGGTAAAAGCACGGATATATTGGTCTACGCAAAGCAAAGTTTAAATACAGCCAGAGGGATGCTTTATTGCAACGACAGAACTCAGAAAAGGTAGGAGACCTAATACTTAGCCAAGTTTAAAACATTTAGGCAGTCTGTTCTTTTATTCCACTTTGGTTGGTATTTTGGGACTGAGTTATAAGCCAACAGCAGCTTAGTGCACTGGCTGAATAGAAAAGGTCATAATTTCAGGAAATAAGTGCATGGAAACTTTGCTAAAATCACGCACACAACTGAACTACAACATATTCACAAAAAAAGTGTGTTTTATCCAAATCTTTGATTTTTGTCCAAACCAGAGAACTGGTCCTTTGCTGGGTCAACTCATACCTTACAGGTCATAACGGGTCATTTCTAGAATTTCTCCTAAAAAGGACTGTTTGTATAAAAAGACAACATGTAGACATCTTGAAATGGAGGTTAGTCTTTGTGGTTCACAATCTCTCTTTGTATATTTACATACACGTTACTAACAGTTTGTTTTTGCCCAATGATCCTGACTGTGGAAAACTGTCTATTTTGACTTGCCCTGTTCAAATGTATAATCAGACATCAAGTCTGCAATAACAACATTCAATGGCAATATTGTATTCCCAGCAATGACTCAAATCAGTGGCTGGTGAAATATTTATTTCTTTACTGCTCAACTTAAATACAATACCTTTAATAATAGCCTCCGCAGCTGCTAGATCTCGCTTGTATGTTACCTACAAAAGGAAAACATCACATTAAAGTTTGAAACAAGTAAAGCTTAAAACAAATATGTCAAATATGGCAGAAGTTTTGTGGGTTTACAGACCATTAGGAGTGATTTATTGTTTGTTGCACACACACACACACACACACACACACACATATATATATATATACACACACACATAGGGGTCCAAAAGTCTGAGACCACTAGTAAATATACTAGTGGTAGATCATTAGTATATATCATTACAGCAGATTATTAGTATAACAAGGAGAAATATGGTTTTAAATCATGAAAGCTGGTTGTATTCCCTGACATACATCAGCAACTTTTTAGGGCGTCAGAACTATTTTATCTGACTTTAAAGTAAACCACTGTGATATCTGTCTTCATCGCTGTGAGTTTGCACTGGTCACATGATTTAAAAATGCTGTCTTAGTGTGTACAAAACATTAAAATGCAGAGAAAGGATGCATCAAATTCCTCTGGGTTAATGTGGCGCAGACTCAGTGACCTAGTAATTCTAGATGTAGAGACCTAGAATCTGACTCTTTTGCAAATCTCAAATGTTTTCCACATTTAAACGGTTTAAAAAATGCGTTCAAAGTGATCTCAGACTGTTGTTGGACGCACTATATATGGCATAAATCCCACATGTATGACAACAAAAAGTCAAACCCTTCGTTCCTTACTTTCCACAGAGTCGGTGGTCCTTCTATGAGCTTAGCATTCGTGCCACAGTACTGCAGGGCTAAGTGTAGGCACTCGGTGCCAAACTCAAAGTCAAATTCACTGCACTGCAAAGGAGAAACCAAGAAAAAGCCAGAACAACGTGAAACGAGAAGCTGATGAAGTAAATCTGAACCATAGAAACCTCCAGTCAAACACCTGTGTGGGAACTAAATTTTGTGGTCATGAAAGACTGTTTCTTATAGAAACAAGCATCTGGGCATGGGATTTTTGTACGAAATGTCCCTGATTCTGGTAACACGTTGAAGCTGAATAGAGTTCTTGTAGCGAATCGCTCTAAGACAGCGGTTGGATTACACAACCTAAATCATGCCACCTGAGACATTACGATGGCAATATCTACAGCAATATTTCATTCCGGGTGCGGAGGAGAGCTTCGCTTACACGGTGCTGTGATTTCAAGGCAAATTAAAGGAGAAAGTCCTGCAATCATTTAACCTTTGGCATTTTTCCCTCCTTTTCATCAACGCACAGCTAGACCCTTACGGGGTTGGATGTCTCTTCTTTTGTGAAGCTCAAGCTCTCCGAGATTCAATGGGATGGCATGCTGAAATGGCATCAGTCATTTCGAGGCTACCACAGAGAGGGTTTTGACACATGGCCGTCGGCTACATCCAAAAACCCTCACTCAAAACACCCACCTGAAATAACCCCCATTGTAAAAAGCGTCAAGAGCGCTGAATGCTACATAAAAAAGAAGTATAGACGGCCTTGTGTCACGTGATGGCAGAGTCTCATAGAAAATTGGGTTCAAAAAGCAAGGAGAAGCATATAAATCTTCGCAGACCCTTCACTGTTGGGGTTGGAGAAGAAAAGCCCCAGAAGAGCCGGAGTGTCAGGTAACACCCAAGTGGGCTTGATATTACCCATTCTTCAGATTGCCTCATCCTCTGTGTTTCTTCATGTCATGGTTTTATCTTTATTTAGAATTAATTGAGGACAGACAGCTGTGACTTGACACAGAAAACTCACGCTAATGTTCGATATTGCAGCCAAAACCAACAAAACTGTGAAATCAAAGTTTTCCAGAAGCAAAAAATTCTTCTCAGCAGCCCTATAAATCTCAATGCTTCTTTTTAACACTTCTATCTGTTACTGTTATCGAAAGTTTGACAAAGGCTTAATCAGATCCAAATATCACAATCCTACAGCAATAAATGACGTAGAAAAAGATGGAATAAATTATGCTCCACCTCCTTAAAAAACGTCTGGATGAACATTTCAGTGAAAGCATTGTTTGAGCTGATCTTGAGAAGAAATGGCACAATAAAACTGCATTCTTGCAGTCGGCTATGTAACCTAGGCCAGACTAAACAATTATGATTTATTATTTTGACACACAGCTAACTACCATGGGAATAATAAAGAGTCACAGTTCCTTAGAGCAGAAGAACCTGTAAGTTTATGCAAATCTCAGGGACAATGAACAAAAGAGGCAAGTTGGTCCAAGATTTGAACACTGAGTGTTTCTTTGTCACGGTGAGGTACTATTTGTAATAAGTGCCAAGGTTAAAACACACTGGATACAACATAAAAAGTAATGAAATGTGATAGAAGGCTCACAAGGGTAAAAAAAATAGGTAAACATTTTTTATATATATATATATATATATATATATATATATATATATATATATATAGTTAACTATTTATTTCATATTCACATTTAATTGAATTACTATAATTGAAATTCCTCTGAAAATTGGATTCAAATTGTAACATATTTCTTAAATATGAGAGATAAAAATAAAGATATATTTATAGAAAAATGTAAAATAATTACTTTACGGATTACATAATAGTTTTACTACAAAAACAAAGATAGGAGAGTCCATAGAAAATTTGGTTCACAAAGGAAATGTATATAATTCAAATATAAAAATCGAAAGATATATATATATATATATATATATATATATATATATATATATATATATATATATATATATATATATATATATATATATATATATATATATAAAAAAAGGTCATATTTATTTTACAAAAATGTATATAAAAGATATTTAGATGGAAAAATCTAAAAACATGATTGAAAAATGGCATAAAAATAATAATAATAATAATAATATAAACATACTGAGATGCCTAAAATTACCGTAACAGCCACTGTGGGAATGTCAAGGTGACAGTCAAACTTAATGTACTTTGCACATTGAATCTGAGGTTCATTCCAACCAATAAATGTGTCTGGGTTGCTCATACCCGCTGGTAGGCCTGGAAAATAATGTCATAAAGAAATCCTTGAGGCATTTCACTGGCTCGGTACTTGGCTCTCTCCAGCGAGTGATCCAGGTAGCCCTCTGACGTGGTTGCAATGACTGTGGACACCAGAGGACGTATTGCTCCCGAAGCCTGAAAAGAACAAGGTAGACAGTAAGAAAATTAAAAAACATGCCCCGCAAAAAATCTGTTTATTCACGGTTACTAAACAATAGTGTATTAGAGTCATGCAATGAATCCCTATCCTTCTCATATTCTTTGGAGTGCTTCAGAAACATATGGGTTTTGCTTTCCAGCCTTGGAGAGGAGATTTAGAAGAAAATCACAGAAATGTTCAACCTCACGCATCAAAGCCAGCAACAACATTGCTAAAACATCTTATCCGGTTTCATGCTGTAAGGAGTAGTGCTGAGAGGTGTCAACAATATGTTTATCTTAGTGATTTATGGACATTGGAACAGCCTGCGATGCAGTCAAACCACAAACGAAGCTGGATTTCTCGTCTTCTGCGGAGCTATTCTTTTCTGATTTCATGGCGTTTGCCTTGGAAGGATGGGACATATGTAGCGCATTCTTGTTCTGTAGCATATATTAAAAAGTTTCTCGATATTTATTACATAACAGCTTCGCACATATCCGCGAAGCCTGCATCAGAAATTGTCTTTCGGCGGCCTAATGCGGTCCGACTTTCATTCACCTCATAAATTTGACAGAAACGTAGACCGTGGTACAGCAGATTATGGAAGGGAGTGATCAGATAGTGCGGACGTTCATCACCACAAACGTTTCAGGGAGTGTTTAAAATGAATTATTCCAAATGACAGCCACAGAAAAAAGGTATATTTGAATTAAATCTTAACTTTTGCCTCTGTTTTTTTTATATTGCAGCATATATGATACTCTTGGGCAGAAATAAACATAGCGGTTTTCTTTTTTTTTTTTTTTCTTTTCTCTGAACTGTTATTAAACGCCATACAAATGCGCTATTATGAAACAAAAAAACGAACCCCTTGCTCTTTAGCTGCTAGGGTGATTTTCAACAGAAGATCTTCTTCCACAAACGGCCGTACAGCATCATGGATGATGACCACTTTTGGTTTCGGCGTCAGGGAGTCTGTAGTGCTGCAGAAAGCCTGAAGTCCGTTGAAGATTGACCTGTGTCTGGTGCTTCCCCCGCTGACTACTTTTACCTTCGTGTGATTAAATTTCTGGACAATATTCAGCATCAAGTCATGATTCTCCTTAGCAACCACAACGACAACAGTTCCAATCCATGATAATCTGTTGAGAAATTACAGATAAAACAGCTTTCATTTGTCAAGTTTTAAATACTTTCAAAGGAAAGAGTAAATTATGCTGCTTTAAGCAGTTGTTTTAGCATCACTTACATGTAAATACAGTTTTTGTTTATATTTTAGAATCAACTTCATTTTAATTTTTCATTATGTGCTTATTTATTTTGTTCTAGCTTTTTTTTAATATTTCCATTTAGGTAGGGGTGGGTGGTATGACCAAAACCTTATAACACGATATGAGTGATTTTATTTCACGATAATGATATACATCTTTTGCAGTTGTTTTTTATTATTTTTGCATTAGATAATTAAAAATTTTTGATGACATGGACATTTAAATTCTTGTCAAATATACATAAACTACATATTCCTCACTGTGTATATTTCATAAATATTTCTAAAAAAGTTAAAGGAAAAGTTCACCCAAAAAATACAAATTTTTACTTAGCCCCAGTATTTTGGGTATTTTTTCATCTGGCTCTTCCAAGCTTGGTAATGCTTTGAATAGCAGCCATGATTTTGAAGCTCTGCATAACTCATATATTCAAAAGTACTGCAACGTAAAACTAACCTCTACGCCTTATCACATGTCCTCTGAAGCAGATCGAAGGGTTTTTGTAACAAAAATATTGCTGTTTTGAAATTATAAAGAAAATAACTGACCAGTTATTTTCCGCAAGAGCACTAAGTTCCAGCATCTTCGTCGACTTCTGACTAGACGTGTGACGCAACTTACATGTGATAACTCCCCGAAGGCAGATAGGTTAGTTTTACGCTGCAGTACTTGTGGATATATCCGATTTTAGGAGCTTCAAAATCATGGCTGCTATCCAGGAGAATTACCAAGCTTGGAAGAGCCAGGATAAATAAATAAAAAATAACTCTGACTGTGTTTGTCTGAAAGAAGAAAGCCATATACGCCTAGGATGTCTTGGAGGTGGGTAAAATATTTTGATCAAGAGCAGTGAGAGATTTTCTATCTTTTGTTGTTTTATTAACATGACAGAAAGCTGGAAAATTACACTGCTGTCACTTTAAGACTTGTCCCCGATCCAATATACTGTTACACATGTTTTATTTCTCTGCTGTTTGCCTTCACTTGACCTAAGTTAAGGCGGATACTTGTAACTACAAGCCTTTTGACACAAATAAGCATGTGTATTTAGGTTTAATTTATTTTCATCTCAGTTTTTGTTACAGATGTTTGAACGCATTGTTAGTTATACATTCGCTTTAGCGTTTTGGGTGGATTTTAATGATAGTTACGTTCTCATAATCATCCCTATTCCTTCCAAAGGGCAGGGGTCCTCAACTCCGAGATCTACTTTCCTGAGTTTAGCTCCAACCCCAATTAAACACAGCTAAAGGTTAGAGCTAAACTCAGCAGAAAAATGGGTCTTGAGGGCCAAAGTTGAAACCCCCTGGTGTAGGGGACCATAAAACTGTTCCTTGGAACACACTTCTGCGTCATCTTGCCAAGCCAATTAAGGTTTAACAAATTAAACGTGTGCAAAGAATCATGGGAGCGAAGGGTCCATCAGTTGCACCCTTCAAAGCAGGATATTTCTGAGCACTTTGGTTTGGAATGACCCTTCAGTGAATTCATAGTATTTATAAAACAAAAAGCAAAAAGTATCCAGATGTACTTATGCCAATAACATTACACAATATTATATTCTACACATATTCATAACATGTAGAACATAAATGACTGCTTGTTTAACAGAAGAAGAAGCACTAATGCGTTATCACAGCATGCGATTTTCAATGCAAACTGTGTCCTGAATTTAATTAAGTTCTTAAAAATGAAAGAACTACGTAGGAATACATTAACATACATATTACAACAATGTAAAATGAAATTTAAAAAACAAAATAAGATACAATTAGGTCATACTTACATCCTACTCTTTTCATATGCAATTTCTTGCATACTAGAGTGTATTGAAATACACATATTAGAACACAGACAGAAGCGTAATTTAATATCTCAGGTATGTTTATTCAGGCCACATCTGTCATATAGTCTGGACATTGAAATGTAATATTCCAAAAATGAATTACAACAGTTCTACGTTTATGCTTTTGTCCCTGGAAATTGAAGTGACAGCTTTTTGAATATGAAACTCAAAGCAACCTTTTACTTCACAGCGCAATTTATTAAATATGCCAAGTCAATGTCAAGTGCTTTTAGCCTTTCCCAGGTCTTGCAGCATCTGCAGATGTTCTTAATAAGGATTGAGAAAGCTGTTCTGGACTAGATCTACATGCAGTAGGTGTCCTTGGACTGCTGCCTGTTTACTTGGGGGGGAAAAAAGCCCAGTTGTCAAACTAACGGACGTAATTGTGACAGGCATAATGATTTATTGTTGTTCTGTTTTCGTCTGCTAATAACAAACTAACTTACGTGTCAAGTATGCGGGTTAATAAAATCAAGTTTCACGTGCTCACTGACACGGAATATCAAGTCTCACCTCTCAAACGCTTGAATCGTGTAGCTTATCAGGGGTCTGTTGAGAATGGCGCAGAATTGTTTCGGCGTGGCCAGTCCCATTCGTTCCCCAGAGCCGCCGGCGGGAAGAACTACAGCTACCGGGAAATCCACCGCCGCGCAGCCGAGCCGGACCGCGCTGCGCCCGGCGTCGCACTCCAGCAGACAGCCAGGACTCAGAGGCCTGTCGGAGGAAGAACAGCGCTCCTGCTGCATTTCTCCAGCGTCCTAATAAGCTCCTCACTTGGGGCAGCCGTGTTCGTGGGAATAAGCTGTTAACCGCGTCTGCATCGTGTTTCGGCGGGTGATTTGAGCTATGTTTCGCGGCAGCAGGGTCCCGGTTTTCCCGCTGGTGCTCCGTATCGGAGCGTTATCCTCTCAAAGACATTGCAGGAGCTGGGATCTCGTCTCATTGTATAGCGTAACGTAATGTTTCATAAATTGATGTTCCGAATCAAAATACACGCACAACAGGTTAACATGTGTTAAATAAACTGGACAAGGACATTTAAATATATTTTTTTAACGTATACCAAATTATGGCAAGCCGTTTTAACATGTATTGCTTTAAATAGTATCTACTTCTCACTATTAGTATGCCTAGTTACACGCATTTTTAGTAGTACTATTAAAACAAGTTACTAGTAACTCAGCCTTCACTTTAAAATTGAATATTAACTCATACTAGTGTTTATTTAATTAATACTGGAACAAGAATATTCAAATTGTTAGGGTAAACTAAATGGTGTATGATTAATAGTCATTTCCATTTTATTGAAAGATAAACTATACGCAATAGTAAATACTAATACGTAATACTAAAATGAGTTACTAATACATACACTAGTTAAATAGAATTTAACAAGTTTTAAATGGCTTGTCACAGTCCTTTTCTGTGATGATAGATGATAAATGGCAGTGAAAATGTAATTATTGCCTGTTAACAACACTTTATCTTTATATGCCTGTTTAGGCATGAAAGAGGCATATAAAATGTTATTCTTAGTTATTAATAATCTTAGTTCGATAATACTTTTCACTATTTTTACAAATAACTTTCTCACCCACTCTTATTTTATTTTATATAAACTGCTCGTCAAGCATAAAACACCAATTAGGCATGTTATTGTATTATAATGAATGGACCTTATAATTCAGTTAATAGGCATCATTTGGAGTTCGAAATGTCACCTCACGCAGATGTAAATTATTATACCGAGTCGTTTTCAGATGTTTTCATTTTAATGCTTTAACACCATAATAGCCAACACGAGCATTGTCACTATAGTGCAATATCTTGTCTGAATAATACTTGCACAAACTAAAAATTTAAAGTCAGAGCAAAATATATTACATCAGCTTATACGTCACAATATTACACATAGAGGTCCTGCAAAACAATCAATTACATAAACAAATGCATATGTATATGTACAGACGTTTAATTTACATGTAGCTATGCATTTCCCGGGTTTGAGAACTGCTCTTATTGTCGCTGAACACAGTAAATACCACAACAAGTGATTACCACACATATCAGGCGGTGACGACAAAAAACATATTTGTAATGTAATATGCAGTTGTCATTGTCAGTCTCTGCGTCGTTATGATGGACAGGTTTTCCCTACTGGCTGGATGTTGACTGAGATTATGTTGGAGATGAGATTTAGTCTCTATTTTCTCTTCTTTCCAAAGACCGCAGTGGACATCTGGTTTCACGTTGACCTCCAAAGGCAGCACAAAGAAAAGTTCAGTGCTCCTGTGAGCTGACGTCACAAGCTCTCTCGTTCATACAGAGTCTTTTAAAAGGAAAAGGTCCGAGCGCAGACTCATTTAGCTCTCCGTCCTGGTGCCCCCTTTGTTCTTTTGCTTTTTTATCTGGCTATGAGCGTATCCCTCAGACTTGACCCCCGATTCGTTATGCTGCCTCGTGTATCTTTTGCATTTGCAGGAGGTGACCACCGTGATCTTGTAGGTCCTGGCGCTGCCATCCTGACACTGGAGCTGAATCCGCTGGGTCCGGGTTTTGTCGTTCACGCAGCGCCAGTCCTGACTGTTTCGGCGGTTCCAGAACTTCCTTCCGTATCCGCCGATCCAGTTGGGCAGCATCTGAGCCGGAAGACACTGTCCCGTGCACACCAGTTCCTTAACGGGGTTTATGCTGGTGCACTGGCCATCGGAGATGTACTTTGTGGATCGCAGCTCTCTGCAGCCGACTGGGATTCGTTCTGTAACACAAAGTGATAAATAACGTTTAGCCAGATTTTCCATATCAATATCGGATCAACGCAAGTCTTTTAAGCTTCGCCGTTGGTGCTTTTTCTTCACAGAAACAAACAACAGTGGTATGAATGATATGCTTGGTTTGCTTTACTTTAAGCCCTTATCTGAACCGAGCGGAAATGGTTTAGCGCATAGATGAATGAGGACTCTGAGCCTCTTATTGTCAGAATTTGCCGGTGCTGCTGGCTATACTGTCAGTATTGTTCCGTCTCAGAGAAGAGCCTCCTGTCAGCGTAACCCAAGCCAAAATCTATACACACAGCAGAAACAAACCTCAGTTACAGTGCACCCCCCCCTCCCTGCGACAGGGCGTGATGAATGGGGAGCGGAGGGACATTTTCTTCCTCCCTACTTCAAGATACAGTCGTTCAAAAAACAAACATGGTTCCCCCTGGAGACTGACTGAAAAGCTAAGCTGCACCTCCACTCTCCGATCTGACAAGTTTCACTCAGCGGATATTGGCACTCTTTTATCTCCGTTGCTCAGTGTGTTTGTGAGCCAAGAGATATATCATTTGCATTTTCTATTAGCATAACTAACTTTCTCCCCTGGACTGGGACAACCAATTAATTGCATATCGTTAATACTTTTCATTGTTAGTTGCAATGCAGTTTCATGATTCATTATGGTTCGTCGTGATTTTGCTGCAGAGTCCATAACAGTCTATTTAAAAACTTTCACTGGGACAACATGCCCCAGCACAAATCAACCTGTTAAATGACCTGTATCTTTTTCCAGGCAATAACGGTGGAGGATGGATGTGTCCTCAACATTATATATATACAGAAAATGACTTGTAGATGAACTTCTGACAAAGTGTGACAGCTGGCCCTCATCTCTGCTACCATATGAATAAAATCACCTGTTTCTTTTGCTTTTTATTTTGTGAATGAACACATCAACATGATAACAGAAACCAATATTTTGTTATAAGGTGACTTTTAACTACTTTCAGGTTGCTTAAAAATACAAGCTGCCATTTTTACTTTAGGGAGCTAAATTATTTAAACCATAAAAGGTCGTTGTGTTTGTATAAATTAACGTAGCCTATCTCGGTTGATTCAGTGGGGTTAAATAAAAGGCTACTTTCGACTTAAATTTAAAAAAAAAAAAAAAAAAAATTTTGCTAGTTCAGTGTAACTTAGATCTATCAAGTGAAGACGCGTCGTGGAGATTCAAATGGCATTTCTCTAAAATGACACAGAAAATGTTAAACTGAAGTCGTAAATTAAACGCAGCTTTGAGCACCATTTGCAATCTAGTGTCTTGAAGCGGCGCGCGTGCACTCACCTCTCTCGTGCGCCGCGAAGGCTCTTCCGCCGGAGCGCGCGCGATTCAGAGACGCGTTGCTCTGAGCATCCTGCACGGGACCGACCACGTGAGAGTAGAAAATCTCCGTAGCATCGTTCTTCAAAGTCAGACCACTCTTAATTAAAAAGCAAAACAAAAACATGAAATTGCACGATTCGGGTGCGTTTATATACATGTTGGATGTCAAACAACCCACAGCCTGTGGAGAGATGCTCCTCGAGTCGGAATGATTCTCACTCGCTATCATGTCTTGGGTTATATATACAGTGTATATATACGCTCCCGCCTCCAGTTTTGGCAAAGGCTCAGGTGAGCGGAATGATAAAACAAGCGCAGTCGGTCTCTCCTCTAAACCACACCCAGAGAAACACTCGACCCTGTGAGGTGCTCCAACATCTGGAGACAGATCAGTGAGCGCCGGACTCCCCGAGAGCCCCTAATTCACTTAGAGATGTTTTTTGTGCCGTTAAACACTCAGCGCTTTATGTAAGCAAACTTTGTCCGTAATTTTTAAAAGGGTGTTGCGAGAATAAATCTGCTCACAAAGTATTTATTGTAAAAATCGCTTACGAAAAGTGTCAGAGAAAACATTACTTCCTCGTTTGAGCAGTAGTTAGTCAACGATCATTCTGTCGATCCGTTTACTGAAAATGAGGTGCAAACTGCTGCAAAAAAATGGCAAGCTTGGCTGATTGATTAATTAATTGACTGACTGATTGATACTAGCTATAATTGCTTATGAAAGTATATACTGTGTATTGCCTAATATTTAGGGATGAGTGAAACAACAGGCATTATTCCATACCAAATTTAATTATAGAAAATGAATAAATAGCAACGATAGATAGAACGATAGATAGATATAACGACAGACAGATACAGACAGAAAGACAGATAGATAGATAGATAGATAGATAGATAGATAGATAGATAGATATAACGACAGACAGATAGATAGATGTAACGACAGACAGACAGAAACATAGATAGATAGATAGATAGATAGATAGATAGATAGATAGATAGATATAACGACAGACAGAAACATAGATAGATAGATAGATAGATAGATAGATAGATAGATAGATAGATAGATAGATAGATAGATAGATATAACGACAGACAGACAGACAGAAACAAAGATAGATAGATAGATAGATAGATAGATAGTCACGACTTCACTTCGTTTATCACATTACATACTGTAAGGACAATGGCAGTTATCATCTAGGACATTTTGTAATAATAATAATAAAAATAATAATGATTTATTCTTATTATTATTATAAAAGACCTTTGCCGATATAATAACACGATAGGAAAGATATGACCAGTACCTAAATATGCAAAATGCTCTACTATACCATAAAAAGGTGAAATTATTCGAATCATAATCAGTGTAAACAATGCAAGCGCAAACAAACCCCGCCACACACTTTTGCTTCTCGTGGTGGAAGCTTAACAAACATTTTAAGGAAAAGTGTGCCCTCTGATGGACGAGAGAAGAAAAAACTAGCTTCAAAACGATTGAAAGCGTCAACCGAGACGTGACGTTGTCAGCGTGCGCGATCAAAAGAATTCTGAGCGGTGATTGGCCGTCAATCAAACGAGAGTGAAGTGCGTCTCCTAGCAACCGGCCAGAGTCTCGTCTTGTTCATAGCAGCAGGCTCTAGTTCGGACATGGAAAGATACAAACAGGTATGACTGCCCGTATGGATGGACTGCGTTTTAATATAGATGAATTAACTTATGTTTTTTTTTCCTTTCCCCTCCGCAGGAAAATGTACATCCTTTGCCGAAGCGTGTGATTCAGCGGGACAGAGATGTGACCCACCTTCATCTCGCCAGAAGGTGCTTAGAGAAAAATATAAAGAAATAATAAAATAAAATAAAAAATATATATACATAAAGTTTTTAGACAATAAGATGTGATATATATCTATATCTATATATATGCATGTAAAAATGTATTAGAATGTACAATGTGCATAAGAATGATTTAACATGAAAAATATTTGCATTTATTTGTATATTTCCCTTTCGTTTTCCATCTGTTTTTAGAGGATTGACTTTCATTCCAGATTTGTCAAGGTTTTCCATGCTGAGATGCGTGTGGCTTAACAATAACAGGGTTAGATTGCCTGACTAATAGTAGAATTTTACCTTGTAGCTTTTGCTGCTTAAAATAACATTTTGAAGCTTAAAATAATGTTTGTTTTAAAAATAAAACTTTCAGTCTAACAAGAGTGAGCGACTTTACAGATCCGAGAGGTTTCCAGAGCTTCATTTAACTGCTGCTTAACAGAACTTTATCTACAGGACAATGACATTTCCTCTATTTCAGGTCAGCTTGTGCAGTAAAGGTGTTTTATATTTACGTACCTTTGGAGTTTCTTAAGTTCTAACCTTTTTTCTGTCTGCATTCAGGGGCATTGAGACACCTGACGTGTCTTCAAGTGCTGCTCCTATTCAATAATCAGATGAAGTGCTTGGAGGAGACAGTGTCAGAGCTGAAGAACATGCAAGACCTCCACACTCTCTGTGAGATCCCGAGACCACCATCTGTCCTTCAACCAATGCATTCCCTAGTATAGTTAACTATAAACACTCCTTGGTATTTAAAAGTTAATATAGCATTTAATTAAGACTTTAAAAGCTAATTTTACACCATTTGTACAACCAAAATATAAAAGTATTGGTATTATAATGATTGTATATATTTTTTTCAAGTAATTGTTTTGGCAAAAAGTCATTTTAGATCTTCTGTTTCAGCTTTATATCTCAACCCTTTCACGCAAGATCCTGATTACCGGCAATACGTGCTGCATCATTTACCATCTGTGAAGTTTTTAGATAGAAAAGGTTGGCATTCATATTCATACGAACTTCCAATATTAGAACAATTCACCAAAACCGATCAAAGATACCACATGAATAATTATGTGATTGGATAAACTAATTAGAAAGCAGTTGTGCTGCTTTATTATTTTGTTAACCGTTTTGGGTGAGATTTAAATCGGTATATAAGAAAGATTTCTGAACGATCATGCGACACCTAATGCGAAAATTAAGCTTTGCCGTCACAAGAATAAATTACATTTTACAATATATTAAAACGGAAAACAGCTGTTTTGGATTGTAATAATATTTCAGAATACTACCGTTTTTACTGTACGTAAATAAATGCAGTCTTGGTTAGCATAAGGGTCTTCGTTAAACACATTAAAAGTCTTAAATGCTCCAGACTTTTAAGCAGTGAGGTACTGTATAATTGGCAGAAGTGACGCAGGAAGAAAGAAGACGGGCATTTAAGCTCTTCGGTGTAGAAAGACAAAGGGTGCTTGATACCATCGCCTTTGGCAGACGAGCACTACCGCCTCCTACAGGAAGAAAAACGACCAACTCCATCACAAAACCAGTCGGTAAGCCAAGGTTCTCTAGTTTAACAGCAAACTATTAACTAAAAGAATCAATTCCTGCGTTTGTGTTTCTAATCTAAAGGACTGTCTTTCTGTTTCAGGTCAGCAAGGCTCAAGAAAGAGGTGTACAGAGTACAGTGTCAAAGTTTTCAAATATTTTTTAATGTTTAAACTACAGCAAATGCATCACAGGAGCTGACTTTGTATGTTTTCTCTAGCAGTCGTTCTGATGATCGAGAAAACCCATCAGTGCCCAAATCCATCATCCAGTTCTCCATTATGAACTGGACCGGTTCAAGCACGTCTCAGTGGAACCATCTACATGACTCAAGCAAACCTGCGTCTGGTATACTCACTGTCAAACTCGGATGATTTCCAGACCTCTGCCTTCACTCTTGTTCGCACGATGGAACATTTGACAAGGCCAAGTGGTTTAAATCAATGAAAAACAGTTCATACGTTGTCATTTCAAACTCAATAAACATGGTCACGACTAACGCGTTTTCTGAAATATTTGTACTGTGAGTGCTATTTAATTTTTGACATATGTTCCTCAAAGAACATGTGATCTATTAGTTACAACTTGCAGACAGAAAATGTATTTATTTAATTTGCGAAACCATTTTACTGTATTTCAGTATCTGGCCTCTCCAAAAATACTGCTACAGATTAATAAACTCACGTAAACTGCTGCCATATATTAATTTGATCCTTTGTTGAAGAACAAACTAAATATTAAGGCATAGGTAGCAATGTCTTGTCGCAATATATTATAATATCTGTCCTAAAACAAAACCTGCATCACGCACAAGACGCTCAACACATGATTTCCACATAAATAAATACATCTAGATGGCCAACATAATGTAAAAAGGTTATTTAAAACATTCAAACGGAAAAAAAACATTTAGATTTTGTCACTTGTAGACCATTCTCCCTGCGAATTTGGTGGGAATGCTTTTTGTGGTTTTCTCCTACATTATGTGCTTTCAGAAGAGAATCCAGAAGGAGAATTAAGAAGAAACCTTCAGAAGCTCTGGACGGCATCACGGATCGCAGACAGTCTTCAATGAAGATGAGAGTGACGGTTTGCGGAGTTGAAATGGTTGCTTCTTCGTGATTCAGTCTGCAGTAACAGAGACGGTCTCTGAGGTAACATCTTGGGTTTGGTTTTCTGAGGAGCTGGTCTCGCTCTGACTGAGAGAGAGCTCCTCCATAGTGCCGGTCGTCTCCTCCAACGCTTGATCGGCCTCAGCTGGGGAAGAGAGAAAGAGAGCTTAAAATCACCATAGCTACTTTAGCGTCATTATTGAATAAAATTATTATATGAAAAAAAACTTCTAAATATGTATTCCTTATGGTTTGGCTCTTTTTTTTTATTTCGACAATCAAAAACATCACGAACAGTGTAGCTTGATTCTCGTAATGAGTGACTCATATCATTTGGATGTTTTTAATGAATCAAAACCTTATTGTAAACATTGCAGAATATTTCTTGAAACAAATTACTCTTATAAGTCAGATGTTATCAGTGAATTAAAAACATACAGCAATGAAGAGTGCAGCTTGATTCTTTAAGGATTTGTGTTTGTAGTAAATCAAAAACATGCCGAATTAACAGTGCAGTCCAAACCGCGAAAAATATTTTTTTTGTCAATCAAAACCTTATGGTCTGAAAAATGCGGCTTGAATCTTAAAATTACTCGGATTTGGCCCTGCTTACAGAATCAAAACATAAATAAGTTACTAAAACTTTTTAATCTCATTACATTTAACTCAGATTGCAAGCTCACAATCTGGTTAAAGAACAATTTCTTCTTGATTTGATACTTAAATAACAGTGCAGGAAATATGGGTAATTCCTAAGGAACATGTCAAAGCCAATGTGTTGCCATGGTATGATGTCCAAAAAAACATGACAATACCATGCTATGTCTCAAAAAACGTCGTATTAATGCAAAAATAATTGGGTTTGATTACCTTTGGCCTGTTTCTGTAGCCGTAATGCAGACTCTGCTTCGTGTTTCTCTCTCTGCTCCTGTAACATCTTACAGATCTTTTTATGGCTAAACCAGTGCATCTTCTGACAGGCTTGATCACAGTAGATCACCTGAAGAAAAGCAGTGATTTAAGAAAGCATGACACTCTTTTCTATTACGGAATAAGACAAAACCTGGTATTTACCATTTTGCAGATGGAGCATCTTTTCTCCGCTCCTTTCTCACCACAGGTTGTGCAGAAGTCTGCGTCCATGAAACCCACCTGACCCGTGATGGCCTGCGTGAGCACTGACAGAGCAGTGGGGTCACTTCCCTGTCAGAACAGGACCGGTGAGGCTCCAATACACTGAATGCAGTTCAGTCTTTCTAGTTGAGGCTATGATGTTTTATTACGCTTCCAGTATCTTCTACGTGAGTAAACAGAGGTCAGTGTAACTCATACTCACAATTTCCACTGGAGCGATACTCCGGACCAGCTGCTGCAATAATGTGGCATCACAGTATGGAAATTTCCTAATGCACTCCCGAATGAACTTCTCCTGGAATACCAGGATGCCATCACCGTCTCGTCCTTTCAAAAGACTGAGAGAAGTTTTGAGTCAGGAGTACATTTAGTTTTATTAGTGTAAAAAAAATATATACACACATATAGATTATTGTTTAAATATTTGGCTTTAGGAAAGTGTGTTTTAAATGTTTTGAAAGAAGACACGCGTGTTCACCAAGGCTATATTAAACTGAATAAAAAAAAATACAGGAAAAACAGTAAAATATTACTGCAATTATTACTATTACTACAATTATTACTGGGACTACACAAGAATTAAGTAGGGAACAAAATTTGCTTTTTGAGTTAATATGAAATTCAAAGGGTATGACAATTCTTCAAATCTAGAAGCAAAACTTACATCTTACAACTTTTCTATATTAATACATTTCAAAATATAATTTACTCCTGTGATGCAAAGCTGAATTTTCAGCATCATTACCGCAGAATCGCACGATCCTTTAGAAATTAGTCTAATGTGCTAATTTTCTATTCAGCAAAGTCTTATTTTTGGAAACACTTGTGACTCTTAATACTTTTACAAAGTTTAAAAAACAGCCGTTTTAAATACAGAATTTTTTGTATTATAAATGTCTTTAGTGTCACTTTAAATAATTAATGTAATTAATCTTTGCAGGGTATAAAAAAAAAAAAACCTTACTGGCACCAAACCTTTAAATGGTCGCACATATGTTATATTTCACCTCTTGATTAGGCCATCAAGTTTGTCCTGTCGCTCTTTCAGGAACGAGCCACATTTCTGCAGCACACAGCTGAGGTAGTGCATCTTCATGGCCAACACCTCATTCATATCCTGCTGTTTGATGCACTTCTCACAGATCAGCTCCAGAACCTGAAAAACATAGAGTTATTACCTGTGGTAAAGTCGGGTGAGATTTTAATGAAGTTTACTGTAATGAATCCCACATCAGCTCTGAAACGTGCACTTAGCATAATGCAGAATAAATGCACCTGACCTTGCGGCACTTCTCAAGTGCTTCCACATCCATCAGCAGAGGGCTTTCTATCACCACCATCACTATCTGCAGCCAAACAAATCAAAAGAACATGCGCTCTAAACAGTTCAGAATTAATTTATTTTCGTATTTGTGAGTATTTCCACCTTTATTTTGATAGGACAGTAGAGATGGGAGAGGGAAACAGGACTGAGAAAGGATTGAGTGTAAGGACTCAAACTGCAGCTGTGCTATATGTCGATATGATTCAGAAAAAAAAAAGATACCTTTACGGGATTAAGGTTGGTACTCATTATAATTTTGTGCAGTGGTCCAGCAAGTTTAGGAGGCAGTTTTGGTTCCTTTTCCAGCCCCTGTGGTTTTGTGTAGTAATCCAATCTTGCCCGGGAGAAGAAGTTGTTGATGACTGTCACACAGTCATGCTGCCCTAAAAAAAAAAGAAAAAAAAAAAAAAATTATATTTACTATTACATTTTAGAAAGAAAGGAAAAAAACCTTACGTCATCTCAAAATCTGACATACAACTTTTCAAACAATAAAAAAAAAGATGCATTAAATTGACGTATAAATGACAGTAAAGACATCTGTAACGTTACAAAATATCTATATTTCAAATAAATATTATTTATCTTTGTATTCACCAAAGAATTCTAAAAAAGTCCATAAAAATATTAAGCAGAACAACCATTTTCAACATTACTAAGTGATGGCTGCTAAAATTCAGGATTAAAAATCGCAGGAATGAATTTTAAATATATTCTAAAATATATTCAAACAGTGTTATACTATTAGTGCTATACTATTATTGGTTAAATAATTGCAGCCTTCGTGAGCATTTCAAATTGCAAATTACCCACTGACTGACTGGCCAAGCACACAGCTTTTCCCATAAGGCATATATCTTTGTCGTACCTACAAAAGCAGCCATCTGTGCTGCTGTTCTACCGACTGAGTTCACTGCATCTGTCTCAGCCCCAGCATCCAACATCATCCAGGTGATATCTGTCTTTCCTGTACGAGTGGACACGATTCACTGTCTTTTCATATTATTAGCATTAAATACAGTCACAAGCACCAAATTTCAGCATCTGTGATCCAGACCTGAGAGTCCTGCAAACATGAGTGCGGTGTATCCATGTTCATGTTCGTTGCAGTTGACGTCGGCTCCATGCTGCAGCAGCAGTTTGCACATGTCTGCCTTGCCCTTATACGCAGCGTGCATGAGAGGGGTCATGCCATACTGAAGAAGAAATAAAAAAAAAAGAGCATTAATCAGCAAAGAATTGATCCTATTTGAAATATTAATGATGGGCACCCAATGGTGACCTTGGCAGCTCCCAAAAACACTCAAAGCATTAACCTGCAAATATGAATTTTCTGTTCCCTTGAGAGAGGTGTCTAACTCAACACCTGAGAATAAGAATTATATTGTTTGATACCAATTATATAACAAGTCATATGTATTTTTGTAATTTAAAAAAACAACTTTTTTGTAATAACATATTATTGCGCGCAGTCTGTCATGCCCCCTGAAGTCTCGTCAGCACACACGCATGCAAGGATAGCTCTGAAGGAAACTAACCCTGAAACATAACCTACTCCGAAGCAGGTTATCTTCAGAGAGCAAGTTGCTATGGTCACTTGTATACCCTGAAAGTTACCTGCATTTTTGGAACCGAAAGTTGAGGTTGTCTGCTTGCTTACTCTTAAACATACCTGACTATGTCATATAACCTGCTCTCCAAATAATCAAGTCCTTCAGGCGTAATTAAAAACTGCATAGTATGTATGTTGGAGCAAGGCTGGAGCTAAACTCTGCAGGACTCCGGCCCTCCAGGAACTGAGTTCAGCAAGCAAGTCAAACAGCAAGTATATACACATATTTTATTGTGATGTTTTTATCATCTGTTCATTCACTAATGTGGATCTGTAGATTGTGAGCAAGTGATGTACATTTCCCTAAATCTATTGAGATGAATAATCAAACTAATCTATGTCTTGGATGGTCAGAGGGTGAGTAAGGTATAGATTTAGATGAACAATTCCTTAAATCAAGTGAAAAAGAAATATACAAAACTCTTTATTTGCTACTCAGCAACTATCTTAATTTTTTATTTGTTTAATTGGTTTCATTTCAGGTCCGACAGAAGGACTCGTAATGAAAGACAATCCATATCATTTACAGGCAGCTACTTTGAAAGCCTACAAGTGCCAGTGACATCTGATTTGGACAAGTCACTCTACACAGCCTGTTTTCTATACAAATGCTATGCGTTGTTTTAGAAGAACAAAGAATTAATAGAGAGAGAGAACTTAAACCACATTTAAACCTCTTTATTCGAATGCATAATGCCAGTTAATGTTCTTACCTCATCCAGACAGTTTACCCTGACGTCTTTGGATCCAATGAGTCTAGAGGCTTCCTGCACATTACCTACAAATATTCAACCAGTTATCACACACTCACCGACATTAATGTAAAAAATAACACGTCAGAGTCTGAACGCATATTTAATGCTAAACAATCATCGTAATTTTTCGATTAATTCAACAGAAAAAATATTGATGCTTAAATACTTTTAAACGACCTTTTACTGGTACGCATATGCATTTATAACAATTTAATTGTCATATTCAGTTTAACGTTAACTAAAAACATATACAGGTTTTTGCATGCAACACATCAAGAATTAATTAAAAAACAGTGAATTATGTATATTTATGCAGCCACAGCTTGAAGATTTTGTGAATGAAATCATACTTGATAAATTTCTCAACTGTTAAATATGTTAATCTGCAATTAGCCTGTTAGCATCATGCTATCATTACCTGCAGCAATAACTTGAAGAAGCTCCTTTTCCGTGTCGGTCAAGTCTCCTTTCTTTGGTGCAGACATTATTATAGTCTAAACGACTCTTTTTGGTTTTAATAAACAATAAATGAGTTGACTGTAATGGAAAAAGACAGCTCTGTTGTGCTGTGATTGATACACAGACTCTGGGTGAACACGCTACTGTCGGCAAACGGACTGAACCAACTGCAACAAAAGACAGGGGTGTATTTACATAAAGTGCCGCTTTCCGTTGTGGTTTTAGGATCATTTAAATATATATATGGTAAGACACCCCTCTGTTATCTCTTTAAAATACTAAATGTATAATTGATATAAGTTGATATAAGTATGGGAGTAGTGAAAAATATGTTATTAATGTTATTTCATTCAAGGATTGTTTATCCCATATGTTTGGTAGTGTTTCAGTCCCACGTCTAGAGTCTAGAACTTTCATTCTGTATATCAATATATATATATTTTCTTTTTCAAAATAAGAGACATTGGTGTGAGTGTGTCGTATATGTAAAACTACACAAGAATCGTTCAGAATTAATAACTGGTCACAAAATGATTCACACTGAATGAACAATTTGTCCACTTGAGTGAACAACTGAATCGCTGAATACCTTTCAAAAGAACCGATTCGCCCTAATGAGTCGCGCATTCTGCCATGATCGCTTCGCCTTGGGATAACAGCAGCCTACAAATAGGGACTTTGCTTATTTGCATACAGATAAAGAACGGACCAATGGCGTTAAACTTGTGTACCTGAGCAAACGCTAGACTACTTCCAGCTCCGTGCAACTTACCTCAGAGCGGAAAGTCCTACATAGAGGATATTTGCGGACTATGGTTTAAGTGTACACTAGATTTCATCATGGCTTGTGGTGGGTTTGTTTGTTCCAAAACGTCTCTTTGCATCCTGAACCTTATTTATGTGGTAAGTATCTAATGGTTTACATAGATTTAGCCTTGTTCACAATCACGTGAGCAGTAAGTTTAGTCTTTGTTTAAAAGTTTGTTTAACGTATACTCATATTATTCATTATAATAACAATATGCAGCTTCATTAAATTGTGCTGTAAATGGAAACACTAATGGGAATGGGTTTTTTATGCAGATAGTCATAACCTCTTAAAGTGTAATCATCCGTGTTTTCTTGCTTTCAGATGGTCAGTCTTCTAATGGTTGGTGTTGCAGCATGGGGCAAATGGTTTGGAATGGTCTCTAGTTTTAGGGTGATGGCTGCTGTCATTGCTGTTGGGTTGTTTCTCTTCGTCGTGGCCATTATGGGATTGTGTGGAGCTGTAAAGCATCACCAAGTCCTCTTGTTCTTTGTATCCTTCCGAGTGACTCATTCTAGAAACTCTCGCCTTATCAATAATGTGTCTACATGAGATCTCTGTTCAACCCATCAGTCGCAGTTTGGAACTTGCTTATACCAATTTGGCTGGCTTTCGTGTTTGAAAGGAGTTCGTTTGTTGTCTACAGCTTTTGAATTCGTCCCAAATGACGGCGAAACAACCTTAACTGGTCTTTAGTACATGCTCATTCTCTTCATGGTATTCATTGTGCAGTTTTCAGTATCATGTGCCTGCTTGGCGATTAATAAAGAACAACAGGTAATTATAGCTTGCACTACTTTGACACGGTGATGTTGGTTTCCTCATTCCTGGTTTTAAATGCTTTGTTCTCCTTCAGAACCTGCTGCTGGAGATAGGATGGAATAAGTCTGAATCAATGCAGGAGGATTTGGAAAGGTCGCTGGATTGCTGCAACTTCCTTGAAATTAACTACAATGAGAGCTGCGCGGCTGTAAGAACTATCCTGCTTTTCAATCCAAAATGCATTAAGAGCGAAGTGTCTTCTGCTACTTAAAGTGAAAGAAAATATGCTTCCAGAAATACCCTTTAAAGTTCTTGAACAAATATTGAATGTGTTTATAGTGAGCTTGGGTAAATGTTTTATTTTTGTACATCAAGATGCCACGTTCTTTTATTATAAGGCTTCCGTTTGTATTTATAGTTCATAATCGCGGGGAGACTCTTTAAACTCTTGAGCAAACCGAGATGATCACCTGAGTATGAGATCATCATGACGCATTGAACTGACAAGTGGTTTTATTGTGGTTGTAAAACAATATTTTCTTTGTTTCTGCCTTCTTTTTGCCATCAGAGCTGTTTTAAGGATAAAACATGTAAACCATGTTCAGTTATTATCCAGGCCTATGCTGATGACGCGTTACAGTTTGTTGGAGGAGTCAGTCTGTTTTTCAGTTTTACAGAGGTGAGCAAACTCTGGACGTCCTTTGTTTCTGAAAACCTGTATCATCAAACATGAAAATACTGAATCAACTGTCCAGTCTGTAGAAACTTAAGGTTTGGTGATTGTTTCTTAAGAGGAGACGTTAGTAAAAACTTTTTTATATTAATTTTGTTATCTCCCGTTTCAGATTCTGGGCGTCTGGTTAGCATATAGATACAGGAATCAGAAAGATCACCGGCAAAATCCTGGAGCTTTCATTTAAAGCACACACATTTTCAAGACTTTCAGCTATACAGAGTCTTTGCTCTTGAACTGACTTTTTTTTTTTTATTTATGATCGTTTCTTTTGATAACACTCAAATTTCTTGATTTTTCGGGATAAAACAATATTTGGAACAGCCGTTATGAGTTGCATCTCGGTGGAGTTCGCAAATATTTATTGTCACCGATTATACAAGTAGGTTAACTGGGCTTGAACTTTGATCCCAATTGAACAACTCTCACAATGATAACGAGTTGCTAAATAATCTTGCAATAAAATGAAAATAAGATAAATGAATACTGATCTTTTGTTTTTGATCAAAAAGCCAAGTAGAAAACATTTCCTGCTTCTTAAATCAAACAACGGGCCTATAGTCATTGCGTTGAGCCCGGTTGCTCAGTGATGAGCTTGCACACTGAAACTAAAAGTTCAACTGCGCCCAACCCGCTTCCACATTATTCTGATCAGGATGTGACCAGGAATGTCTACATCATCTGTTTGCATTCCACATATTAGCCAATGGTGCGGCTCAGCTGGAGGTTGTCCAGCCGGTTTACCACAGGCGCATTCATCCGGATCTTCTTGTTCTGCCCTCTGCTGGCTGCACCGAAAACATACTCACCTGCATATTAACACGGATATGGATCACAATGAACCACCTATCTGTGCTTTGACATGTGATTAAATCTCTGTGTTCTGTTATAATGGAAGATCTGTATTTTCAATTGCAAAGAGATTCATGCAAAACTATACTGGTCCAACACAAGCTATTGATTCAGTTTTGGAAGGTTCTTTACAAATACAAAAATATTATTAAATGCAAAACAAACAAGCTACACGTTTGCACCAGTTTTTGGTTCTAAATTGTTACATTTTTTTAAATTAAACATACTTAATTCACATACTGTCTTCAGCTATAAACCACACATCTGGTATTATGTGGCAAAATCTGCAAATAAATATATAAGATGCATATGTTTTGGTGAAATGAGCGACCATCTACGCAACAAGACTCAGCATCCTCCAGTGATTGAATCATGCTGTTTCTAACACGGTTCTCTTAAACAACTGAAGTTTATCTTTGCCTAACCTGAAGCCAGATGAACCCGCTATGAATACCTCAGAGCATCGTTCATCAATGATAAAGCCTGATGCCTCAATAAAATCCCTGAGCATCTTTTCAAAACTATCCAAAGCTTCGTTCGAACTGGAAAGAAAAATCAAGGCTTTGTCTTCATCGATGGCTGACTTTATAGGTTCCCCTTGAACTTTAGACCCCAAAAACATGTTCTCGCCGTTAATGGAGTTAATCAGAGGAAAAAGGCAGATGCTTACTAGTAAAGGAGTCAGTGGACATCCCACCCTCAGTCCTTGTGATCTGTGATCTGCCATCAAAAACAGCTTCAACACGGATCTAAACCGATCAGGCAGGTTCACCGCCCTTAAGCTATTAAACAAATATGACCACTTCAGTGCACCTGGATCTAGTTTTAATGAAACAGTCAGCACTGGGATTCGATCACTGATGCTGTCTAGAACAGAAATGCGTGGTTTGCATTGACCTGGATTTAAAATGTGTCCAATAACGCTCCTCAGCCTGTCTGCCAGAACCAAAGACAAAATGTTATAATCCACGTTAATTACGGAAATCGGACTGAAGCGATATTGAATATCATAGCTGTAAGTGTGATCAGTTTTGCCTTGGCTCAGTGATTCAAAAACTGTTTGCTTAATTGGTTTAAGGTCAAAGATCTGGTTGAAAAATGCTTGTAAGAGGTCTATAATTTTACAAGCATAACGTTTATAGAAATGTACTGTTAGTCCATCTGCTGTTGGACTCTCAGATTGAGGCAGGGACAGTATAGCGTCCAGAATCTCTTTTCTCGAAACAGGTTCACTTAGAACGGTAATCAGGGTGGACTTTACGTCTTCAAATCTCTCAGTTTGGTGCAAATGATTCAAGTAGTTCAGAAGACTCTGGGATGAAGTATGGGTTGGTGTATGGAGAACATTAATGGATGACTCTGACGTTGGACAACCTTAAAAAGAAATTATGATTAAAACCAATATACATGCAAAAACAGGAACAGGAAAAGAGAAGCTATACCTCCTAGGTCCATTTCTTCAGGAAGTCCAAATGCATCAGAGTGTCTTGGTGGTTTCGTATAAGATCTGTGCTTTCTATAAGCTACCGCTTCATATAAAAGTCTGACCTTCACTCCCGGCCAGATGTATTCATTACTTTTGGTATTTATTTGAGAAATGTCCTTTATTATGCTTGAAAGTTGTTCCATACATGCTTTATCTTCAAGGAGACAAGAATCGAACTGCCATTTAGGTCCATCTGTCTGTATCTGAATCGATAATGGGGCGTGATCAGAAACATACTCTTCTTTACCCGAGTACACTGGTCTCCTGTGAATGTTACAAGCAGTCACACTCATTAAATTGTGAGTTTGCAAAAAAAAGTAGTCCAATCTAGACTGACCTTTTCCATCGAAATACGTAAAGCTTTTTACTTCCGGGTGAATACACCGCCAAACATCCACCAAGCTGAAGTTCTCCAAAAAGCATCGGAGAACATCAAAATGCTTTCTGTGACTTCGGTTTCTTAAATTTGAAGTTTTGTCAAGGTCATCGTCCATGACCGTGTTGAAATCCCCACCGACCACCAGATACGCAGAACGTGGGATGTAGCTTGAAATCTGTATGAAATCTGTCATCTTAATTTTTTCCTCAAATGAGTTATAAATGTTGATAAATACAAAATCATGTCCCCAAATTTGGCACGAGATTATTATGAATCTTCCCTTTTCGTCGCAATTGACATTGAAGCCACCACATCTGAGGTTGTTTTTGAAAAGCACAGCCACCCCACGTGAACTTCCTTTAAATACGGTGAATGCCGCCATGTAATCAGATTCTAAATCTTGAATTTTGATGCTTCCAGTTGAGTAGATTCTATCTGGACCTACATGAGTTTCTTGAAGAAAGACCACATCGGCATTTAGAAGACTTAAATGATGAATCACCTCAGACCTTTTGCGGTTAAAACCGTTTACATTCCACGAAAGAATAGTTAATATTCGCTGTTCTTCATTACCGTCTGTCATTCTGATATAATCGCATTCGAAATGTTCAAGGTCAAACAAGACGTTTCGGTTTCACAAGTGTCAGTGTACCTAAACAATGAAAACAAAAACATTTTTAAATAGCAGAATAAGTGTTTTACAAACCCTGAAGAACAGGATTATAAGAAAACAAACATACACAAGTATGCACCTTGTTGCTTGTTTCATATAGTTATTTCACATTACAGATGTATACACATAATCTACAGGATAAAAAATAGTTCAATTAAAACACTTTTTCAGTATAAAGATCTAGGTAAATAAACACACACACACATATAGAAATATATATATATATATATATATATATATATATATATATATATATATATATATATATATATATATATATACAGACACACACACAAGGTTTAAAATTCTATTCATAATATTAGAAGTTAATTGTAATATGTACTATTAATTAAGTTTTAACAATTTAAGTTTTGTTATTTAAGTTTTAAAAAACTAAAAACATTACATTTAAGAATTTAATACTTTTTTAATATGTAATTACATTTAAAGTGAATAAAAATGTAAACATATGCTTACCACTTCAAAGCATTCTGATTGACTTGGCAGGAACATCACACACTGCAGCATTATATACACTGCCTCTTCCTTTTCTTTCATAACACACATATGCAAATGAACGGTATTACATCATTAGCGTCATCACGTCTTAACTCCAATCTACTTCCCAAAGTAAACATTAGTTTCACGTTGACGTGCGAGTTCTTCCTTCTTTTTTACATGATAGTTTCGCAGACATACACAAACACAAGCAACCCAGATTTGCTATTTTGTTTATATTGTGTTTGTAATTTTTTTTTTTAAACGAGAATAATTTGTATTGGCATTTTCCCCCGGTCGCCTTTTAATGCGCATTTGCAAGTCAAATTATGCAAAGAGTTCAATGCAAAGAGTTTCTATCGTATGTCAATTTTGTTGAATTAGTGCGAAAGTCTTTCAAAACGCACCTACTTAAACGTCCTCCTATACTTCCGTTCCCAGAACTCCCAGTTCATGAAGCAAATGAAAAAGTGAAAAAAATAAATGACAGCCGCTCTTAAATCCACAGCCAATCTACCAGCAGTATCTGAACTAATGATTTAAACCTGTCAGACCTGTTGACTTGAACATGCAGCTGGATCTACAGAAACAATCAGCAGTGGGAGTGACCGGCAAACAACATCTGAGATAGAAAGACAAAGAATGAACAGATGACAAGCACAAGTGGTATGCTGTTGTGACTACTCATTCAGAAACTATCAAGGCAAGATCAAGATTCGGTATGCGCTTTTTTATTTTTTTTGCAAATTGTGTAAAATCTTCTTAAACAGGTTTTGTCATTATGTACAATGTATGTATAACTAAATCTAATTTGCATATTAATGTGTTTTTGGGACAGCATAATGAAAAAAAGTGTAATAATAAGAGCAATAATTCACAAAATTTTCATAAAAAAATATAATATTTTATAGAATACTGAATACTAATTTCTTTCCCTATTTGTTTGTTATGTCTCCCAAAACACATAAAAAAACACGCTTTTAGTCCTGGTGAATTCTCATGTATGAAAATCAATGTCCTGTTTCATATTTTCATTAGAAAGCCAATACCATTTTCCTGAGATGTTGATTTATGACACACATTTTAAAAATTAGAGAGATCCAATCATCCATCATTTGGTACCTCTAATAAGCCCTGAATGTGCTCTGTACAGGACATCAAGACTTAAAACTCTAATTCACTCAAATATAATGTGGACGCAAGGTCAATAAGCTGAGGCACAATTGTACACTCTTACCACATCTACATCAAGAGCAGGTCAGTAATTCAACTCAAATTGTGAAACTCGTGTATTAATAATTTCAATGCACACAGATTGAAGTTTAAATCTTTGGTTGTGATGGTTTTGGCTCACATTTAACAAAAATCCACCAATTCACTCTCTAGACAAATTAGAATACTTCATAAGACAGATAAAAACATTAGTGAATTGTTGGCCTTTTGGAAAGTATTTATTTACTGTACATGTACTCATTACTTGGTAGGGGCTCCTTTTGCTTTAAGTACTGCCTGAATTCAGCGTGGCATGGAGGTGATGAGTTCGTGGCACTGCTGAGGTGGTATGGAAGCCCAGGTTTCTTTGACAGTGGCCTTTTTTTGGTCTCTTGTTTCTAATTTTCCTCTCGACAACACCCCATAGATTCTCTATGGGGCTCAGGTCAGGTGAAGTGCTCCAAAATGTCTTGCTAAATGGGTGCAGTGAAGTTGGTTTTCAAAAAACACAATGGACCAACACCAGCAGATGACATTGCACCCTAAATCTTTACAGACTGTAAAAAACTTAACACTGGACTTCAAGCTACTTGGACTATGAGCTTCTCCACCCGTCATCCAGACTCTACGATCTTGGTTTTCAAATGAAATGCAAAACTTGCTCTCATCTGAAAAGAGGACTTTAGACCACTAGCCAACAGCCCAGTTCTTCTTCTACTTAGCCCAGCAAGGTTCAGGAGTGGCTTAACAAGAGGAATATGACAACTGTAGTCAAATTCGTTAACATGTTTGTGTGTGGTGGCAAAACGGAATTGATTTTGCTTGAAAGTCCTCATAAAGCTGCGGTTATCTTGGTTGGTTTTTTCTTCCACGCAACCTTTCCACTTCCACTTATCCAAAGACTTAAACTACTTTAGTCTGTGTGCACTGAATGTATTTAATACACAAGTTTCACAATTTGAGTTGAATTACTGAAATAAATGAACCTTTCCATGACATTCTAGTTTATTGAAATGCACCTGTATGTCTATTTTAAGACATAATCTGAATATATCTTTTCACACAAGATACCTGTTCACTGTATGCTTCTTGAAGATCTGTTTTTTCTAAATCTCCTTGTAGGGCATTGGGAGCTGAGATGGGTGTTACACCGGCCGAACTGGTGGCTTGACTCACCGCCTCAGTAAGAGTTTCGGACCATCTTTAGGACACACAATAAAAAATAAATGTTGTTCACTGTAATACTTAAAACCAGTCTAAACCAGTCTTTACATGTAGCTGCAAACATTTACCTTCCTGCGCTTTGCTGGCATCCCAGACAGACGACAGAGTTGAATTACTGAAGTAAATGTACTTTTTCACAACATTCTAATTTACTGAGATACACCTGTATGGGTTTTCGAAAAAATATAGTATTTGCAGTTTGCTATCCTTCAAATGTAAACAGTCTGCAAAGTTGCTCGTCAAAAAAGTGAATGATACTGTCTCTCAAGAGTCCACTCAGAATCTCTTTTACGAGTCATTACATCTTCGAATCTTCGATGTCACAATTACAAACTGAGAGGGAAATTTAATGTATCATACAACAGAAAAAGGGCTCAGATACACCAACACAAATCCCTAGATACAACTATTTTGATCACAGACGATGAGTCTAACGCATACAAACTATGAAAATCGAACTTCCTCCTGGGGAGTTAATAACATGCTTTTTGCCAAGATAGCATCATCAGGCCTGCAGAAGCCAATCCCAAAACAGCAATAATACAGACCTGGGGCCTGTTCCATGAAACAAGTTTACCAAATAAGCCAGGCTTATTTCATTAGGCTGAAATATTTTGAACCAAATCAACGACAATAATTCAGACTAACTAAAATAAGCCTGTCTTATTTGGTAAACTTGCTTTATGGAACCAGCTCCTTGTCAGCCAGAGAAACAAGTCTGAAAACATTCTTTAGAATTTTTTATTTTTGCAGTTAATGAAAGTTATCACTAGCTTGTTTGCAGCAGACGATGTAAATGTCAACAGACTGGGAGCGAGCAGTTTTTTTATAAATTCATATGATCTTATCTTCACGCTTGGAAAAAAGGCACACCTGCATAAGGCCATGACAACGTTAAACAAAAGAGGCGTGTTGTCTATACTCTGCTGTGTCTAAACCTATTGGAAATGGTTCGACAATATTTTCCGTCCCTTTTTTTTCAATGAACCGAAAACAATAATTGCACATGCTCCTGTACAACAGTTTTTAAGACATTAATGTCAGCTATTATCACTTAGGACTGTAGGAGACCTTTCTGCTGACTCCAGAAGGGTTCCTGATCACCCGCGTGAACGCATGCATGAGGACAGCAGACATGGCCACAGCAATAAAATGCAATATTTATATGCTTTGTTTTGGTATATTTTATTCTACGACCGTAAAATTCAAATTTGAATGAATTTCGACCTCACACAAAATGAACCGTTTTTAATCACAAACAAAACGCATATGCACTAAACCGGTGCAAAATTGTTTAATATCAGGCATTTTACATTCATGGTTCCAAATGACATTTTCTTATTATTTTTTGCAATGTATCATAAAGCCATAGCAGAGTAATGAAAGAGGTGAAAGGCAAGGCAAAATGTTATATAATCAATAAAGCTTTAAACAACAGCATAATTGAAGTAACATAGCTTTCTACATTATCGGTTCTCTCCTCATCGCGTCTTTCCTCAAAATTCAGTTACAACACTGTCATTCATCAGACTGAATCATAAAAACACAACAGTTCTGATGCAGCATGCTGGTAGGTGGCTTAAAGACAGGCTCTTAACACACGCGTGTCTGTATTGACCAGGGTAAGACACTTGTCAGGTGCTCAGTGTGTAGATCGCTCTCAGCACCTCCAGCCACACATGATCAACACGTAGAACAGCACATCCGCCGATTAGAATCAGCAAGCAGCTCGGTCAATTAAAAGGTATCAACAGAAATGTGGGGTGTGTGAGGTCATCTGACATCACATAACTGTGCAAATAAAACACACTCCCCACAAAAGAAACAGGGCTGAGGTGAACACATGTAAGATGGGCAGCTACAAAAGTTATGAGTCTGGAGAAAATACATGATGTGTGTTAGGAAACCGTCTGGAATTGTAATCTGGGTCCTCCTTTACTCGTTTCTTGATGTCATTTTTCAGCTGTAAAAAAAAAAAAATTGTAGTACTTGTTAAATAATATATACATGTCATGCTACTCAATACATTGGCTTGTACGTTTGTGGAAATGCCCCATGTTTTGTGTATGCTAAAAGTTTGTGCACCTAATACTGAAAAATGTATATATTTCCAAAACAAAAACCTTGTCAAAGGCAAACATTTAAATGAAATCTAAAGACTGTACAGACATTTGTGACCCTGGACTACAACCATTTTCACTGGGGTACATTTATAGCAATAGCCAAAAAATACATTGTATGGGTCAAAATGATAGATTTTTCTTTGCCAAAAAAATCATGACATCAAAGTTTTGCTTCTTTGCCGCCATCTATGTTTACAGAGCTGGAATTGCAGGTACTTGAATTATATTCCATGTTTGGGTCTTCAGCATGAATGAATCTAATGTTTAGATGTGAATGCGTGGCTCTCAGTCACCACACTGGAGTGAATCGTGTACTTCGTAATCACAGATTCTTAACTATTCCTTGGAATATATGACCCAAATATGAATTTGCATTGTATTTTGTCTACTGAATAAGTCAACAACAAAAATACATTACTGTAAATTGCGCTAACAACAGTGATTTAATCTAATGATTGATTAGCTCATATTATATAATACCATGCTGATTAGTATTGTTATAATTTATTGGAAAATTATCAATGTTATCATCAGCATTGGGTGACTGAGTATAGTGCATTAGGGTAAAAATTTTAATTTATGTACAGTCTAATCTCTAATTGTCAGACTTTTAGTAAATGCTCTATTTTTTTGCACCCTTAGATTTGTGATTTTCAAAAAACTGTATCTTTGCCAAAAACTGTCCTATCCTAACAAACCATATATCAGTGTATTTATTCAGCTTTCAGATTGGTTTTGTGATTCAGGATCACATTTTACATCCACCTCGATTCAAATCAATGTTTTACAACCCTGAAATACAATGACCAAAAATCCATTTATAGAAACTTGAACATATATGTTTGCATATATAATAATAATAATAATTTATTTTTTTTACACAAGGTACCTGTTCACTGTATGCTTCTTGAAGTTCTGGTTTTTCTAAATCTCCTTGTAGGGCATTAGGAGCTGAGATGGGTGTTACACCGGCCGACCTGGCAGCTTGACTAACTGCCTCGGTGAGCGACAGTTTCGGGCCATCACTTTTTACCATCTTTAGGACACAAAATTAAAACGTAATGTTGTTTACTGTAATGCTTTAGCAGAGGCAAACCAGTCAAACAAGCAAATGTGTGCATTAAATGAGTTCACATGTAGCTGCATGAAACTGAACTTACCTTCCTGCGCTTTGCTGGCATCCCAAGCAGATATGCATCAGAGAGAGGAGGCTGGGCTTTCATCTTCCTCTGACTGATCTGATCTTGTCTGATAATAGGAACCCACTCCTGAATACAACACAGCATATCAAACAGACAATCAGAATAACATACACTCTCACATTCAATCTTCCATAATCTGATTGGCAAAAAAAATTATACATAAAGGACGCCAACAAGTGCCTTGAGTAAGTTGCTGAACTTAATGCAAGGCAATAAATGTTTTGAAATAGCATGTTTTGCTGGAGATTGATTTTGCAGTCAATTAAAGAAAATCAACTCACAGGAGGCAACGCAGCTGCCCAGGCTTCAGCATCTCTTCCCGTTTCCTCTCCTCCAACAGCTCCCTCTCCTTCCCTAGCTGGACCACCCACTGCTCCTGCTTCCTGTGAGCAGGCCAGAGCTTCCTCTGCTGTAGTAGCAGGTGTTGGAGAGAGGCTGTCCCCCATCTGAAACATGTATGGTATACATTATATTTAAGACCATACATTAGATGAGAACAGTCTATTAAACTTTTAAAGCCAAGTGTATATATGTCTGATCTGCAATGCAACTGCATTTCATCGTATATTCATATATCACCATCAAACCCTTTTGTGTTTATTTACCTCCACGTTCTGAGGCTCGGGATCCTGTACGGGCCTCTCTACTGATTCTTCACTCTGAGAAAACAAGAATGAGAATACACATGCATTTTAAATCAATGGGAAATGTCATGTGAGATCATGGTCTAGTATTTCTTTAGTTAGTTAAATGAGAGGTTTCAAAAGAATTCAAAAATAAAAAATATGCCAGCACCTGATTGCTCTTTGGCCAAGAGAGAATGATTATTCATAAAAAAAAATAATCCAAAGTGTCATATGACGTGATTACATGTTTCTTTTTGAAGTTTTACAAGCTGTTCGTATATAGATAAGACCCATAAAGTTGCAAAGTTGTTTTAAACACAAAGTGATATTCTTTGTAAAAGTTAAGACACAAACAACACTTTTCTAAGACACTTCGTTCAAACACGCCCTGACAAATCAACATCACTGTGATGCAAGATTTATGTAACACTGCCCAAATGTATATGCAAAGAAAGGTTTCCAAATATGATAAAGAGTAACATTTCCATCACGCACCAACCGCTAAGATAACTATTCTGAGACTTGTTGAGGGAAAGGCCACAATGGTCCCAAATTTATCAGAAGAGGGATTAAGAAGACAGCTGAAAAAGTTCATAATTGCATAGCTGTGGTTAGGTTTGGGTAACGAACTCTGTACTTTTAAAGGTACCGAGCAAATCGCATTGGTACTACTGAGTATCGATTCACATTAAATCTATCGATACCAAATTTAAGTACTTGAGAATGCATTTGATCACGTAGGTTACACAGAGACAAAGAGAGTGACCCTTTGACGTGATGTCTCCCCTGTAACTCTTTAAAACACAACAGACAGGGCAAACCGAAACATTCTGAAGTGTGCTTACATTTCTATGGTCATATGGTTTCCGTTAAAACTAAAACAGGATGGCGAGTCCATTCATAAAAACAGAATTTACTCCATAGGGCAATTTTTTTTTTTGGATAATCGTTATATGAAGTATTGTATGTGAATATTAAAAGCCGGTTTAAATATGAATCCTGCACGTTCTGTTTACTTCTATATGTATGAACGGCGGAGACACAGTTTTGTATACTACACAAATACTGAAGCACACATTTTTTCGGCATGTGCATCTCACTACATGACGTCATGAATACACGTGAACTTAATCTCCAGAGATGCCTGTGAGTCACTTCATTAGAATTTTACCGTTTGATTTGAGAAAACTAGCTTCATACCATACTGTATACAAACAGTAACATGTCAAAATAAAAGTATGATTCAACATATAACAGAAATATATTACTCTTGTATTGCTTTTGTAGAGTATAATGTCTTATTCCATTCACTGTCAAATTTAACCGCATTAACCACTTAATTGCAGAAAAAAATACAATCCTGAAAAAAAAAAATTATAAATTATAAGTTAACAATAAACCACTGTTTGTTTGCCAAAAAATAATAAAAATGTAAAAAAATAAAATAAAATTCAAATGCTGAAATTCAGAGTTTTGGACATTTTTTCACTGAAATAAATGTTTTTGTTATTACACAGAGAATAAAGTACCAAAAAAAGTACAGTTGAGTATGGGTACTGAATTTGAGTTACTGATAGCATTAAAAATGTGAAAGGTATCCAACCCTAGCTGTAATTACGTTTGATAAACTCTATTGGACCTCAAAAACACCCATTCTTGGCAATTACCAAATTTGGGACAGCCAGGACATTTTTTTAAGAACTCCAGTATTTGTCTGAAAGAACAATGTCACATACAGCTAGGATGGTTTGAGGGAGAGTAAATCATAAGGCAATTTTTGGGGCAACTATCCCTTTAAATAAACTAAATAGAATGAGCAGTGTACACTAACCAACCATCATAAAATCTAGTGCGATCTGAAAACAATATTCAGTGGAACGTGTGGAATCAAACCTGTGTGTGGATGACGTATTGAGTGATCTGTTCCTCTGTGATAGGGATGTGCTCCAGTATCACTTGCAGCCTCATGGTCATCATACTGGTTAACCAGTTCACCAGGCTAGGGTTGACCTCGGCTGACATTGTCCTCTAAGAGAGAGGCAACATGTAAATTAGGGATTTATTAAACAAAGAACAAAGAAAAGATATGAAAAAAAAAAAAATCTACATTTAATTTTATATTACGTTTTCCATGACCATGAATCCTGTTTTGAAGTAGCAACTAACCCCTAACACCCATATCATTAATTGCAAAGTTTCCTTCATCAACATAAGCCCCCACCAACATGGAAATGTCTCCTCCGCAATTTTGTTTACAGTGAGCAGGAGTAGGATGAACAATAAAAGAATAACCAAAGCGAAAGGGTTTGTAGGAGTCAGATGACAGTTGTTTTGGGTACTGACAATGCGGTGGTTGATGACGGCAGTAAGGGCACTTTGTTCTCCGTTCAGACAATAGAGGTTGAGGGCAAGACACTCAAAAAGAGCACGGTTACACAGCTGCAGGAGACGAGGTCCAAACGTTTGATCTGTAGAAATAAAAAAAAGACACACATTGGATTTAAAGAAATAAAACACAATGCATTTTATATGTTTTTGTGTGGAAATTTAGTTTCAAAGAGTTCCAAGACTTTTTGTCTAGACATACCAGTGCAATGCAGAATGTGAGCGGCAATCCCTACAAGTTGTTGTCTGAGAAAAGCCCGGTTTGTCTGGGTGATATCCACCCCATCACGGACTGCGACGGTTGACTAGATGGGATGGAAAGGAAGCACACACCTCAAATTAGCATCAATTAGCATTCCAGTGAGTGGAAAACTTGTTTTGATTTTCTTTCAGCTACCAAACATTATATTTGGCATGCTATGACTTGTGTTTGCAGTAATTTATTCACTATGGAAATATAGGCACCACACATTCATAGAGTTTAAAATTGTATTGTTTTAAAATGCGTTATACATTACCCCATACAAATGACTTATTCAAGATATTCAACATAACCCTGCAAGCAGCTGGTATACCTGCTTTGTACTATAAGATATTTAAAATTTAATTAATTCCTCTGCGGTCATAGTGGAATTTTCAACAGCCATTACTCCAGTCTTGAAGTGTCACATAATGCTTTAGAAACCATTATAATATGCTGATTTTGGTGATCAAGATCATTAACAAATGCTAAAAACAAGATTGTAAGATTATAAAAGTCTTTACTGGTTTTTTTTTTTATACATTTAATGCAATCTTGTTGAACTATTTTCTTTCTAAAAATGTAGATTGTATATAGTGTATAGATGCCCCCTTTACATTTACAATACTTGTTGCACACAGATATCAGTTGAACTTTTTTTGTGTAGTAATTGTCAGTGTCACATAGCTATTTATAGTTATAGATTTATAACTGGATTAGTCAAGAAATAAACTGTCTGAAATATGTTTTCTTACAAAACTTTCTGAGATGTACTCCTCAAGTTCAGCAATCAAGTCATCAGCAGCTACCTATAAAAACATAAAAAAAAAAATTAAAAATGCAATGAGAAACAGAAAATAAGGAGAATTAAAAAAAAAAAAAAAAAAATCACACCAGGGAAAACAAAGTGTACAGGAGAAGACAAAATCCAGAATCAAACACCTTAGAAACTTAAGTGTAAAGTAAAAAATGGTTTGTTTACAAATAGTTTCAAATAATGCTCAATGCTCTGTGTACATTCCTTGATTGCGGTCAATGGTTGTATCTTGTATGTCACACAATTACAACAACTTCCTGTTTTGCATTTCAGTTCAGTCAAAGTAAATCCTTGAGATATTCAGGACATTCCAACGCAGGTTGTATGTTTTTTGAAGATCATTGTAAATATTTTAGACAGCTGTCACTAAAAATTTTAGATGTTTCCATTATGTAATGAACCCATTACAGGTTTTACAGTCTCTATTAATGACCTGTTAAGTCTAATAAGGTGCATCTGATTAGTGAGGCATACAAAACTAGCAGGGCATTCCTTGACACTGCTAAAGACAACTTACAGTGATGTTGGCCTCTGTGGGCTCACGGCCTTGCAGGAAATGCTCAGTGAAGAACTGAGCGAGTTGGGGCTGGATACGCCCAAGTGGCTGGTGTTGCCCATGAAGCAACAACACCATATCCACCATGGAGAAATTCTGGCAGACCAAAGCCAGCAGATCACCGAAGAAACCTAAACACACACACGTTCTTTAGTATTCCGTATTCCGCTTTGATAAAAAAGAAAAGTACTAGAAGGAAATGCGTTAGCCCAAAAGAGCTCACCCATAGCGTCGCCAGTACCAGGGGTGAAGATGTTACTAGTTTGGGAGAGCCTCTGGATGAACTGTGCAATGCTCTCGGTTTCATTTTGAGGGGTTCCCAGAGAGCCCATCATGGTGGACAAAACGCCCTGCACTATCCCAGTAAAGAGCTCAGGGTTCAGACCTTCACCGACTGGAGCGGCCCCAGGAGCACTTGCTGCGTTTGGTGGGGCAGTGGGAACAGTAGGGGTTGAGGTTGGAGGTTGTCCCGCAGGAGGCTGAGAGAAAAGTGTTTGGGAAGCCTGATGACAGAGATGCATAAAACTGTCTTATACATACTAGCATGCATTACAAAATCCTGTGCGAATAAAGAAGAGATCTAGTGTTCTGGCAAGTGAAGAGGGGCTGTCGAGATCCAAAGTGGGTGAAAAGCCTCAGGATATGTTGATCAAGAAAAATGGATTTAAGTTTGTCGTGATATAAATTTTTGAAAATTATAAGTATTGTAATAAAATCTGAAAATAAATGAATAAATAAATAAATACATCTATAGCCAAAGGGGACTATTCACCTGCATGAAGTCTGTGACCCCCTGGATGAAGGTAGGGACCCCAGGCATAGTGACTGTTATAGAAGGGCTCTGGCCGCCTGCGGCAACAGCTCCTCCTAATAGAGACCCCAACAACTGCTCCAGGTTTCCCCCTAAAGGATTCTCCTGAGGAGGCGGTGGTGGTTCAGATCCAGGTTGAGGAGTGCTGGTGTTGGTACTATTAGGCTGAGTGGACCCAGAGCCACTTGTGGTGGTTGTGGTGGAGGATGGAGTGCTTGTAGAAGTGGATGTGGAGAAGGTGAACGTTTGTGAGGAGGATGTGGTGGATTGGCTGGCTGTAGACACCAAATAATATTTTTTTTAACCTAACCAGAAGCATTTTACATCAGTATTACATAAAACATTATCAGTCTTAAGAGAATATTAGGTAAATCAAGACTTAGCAAATACAATTCTCAGAACTCATATGTTATTAATTTGAAACAAAGCAGTGTTTGTATTATAAAAAAGTCTTTTATACAACTGTACCCATCTGCCCTGCAGCCCCTGACAGAAGCTGGCCGACCAGTCCACCAATCATCTGATTCAGAGCAGCAGGAGGAAAGTGTCCAGCCTGAGAGTAAAGATACACACACACACACACACATTATATTGTATAAATAGATGCACACTACAATATAATTAGATGTGATAAGATAAATTTGACAGAAACTAATACCACAGTTTGCAATAGAACAATGCAATAACGTTTAATAGAGTCTTTTTATAGAGATTTTAGTGGAAATGTAGGCTTGGCATGTATGTTCAATAAAAAACTAAATATAAACCACTTCAAAATTCAATTCATAATACATTAATGTGGATAAACACTAATTCCTGAATTTACATCTCTATATTCCAAAAACATGGGAATTTCATTCACCTGTCCTGGCTGTTGGCCCATCATCGGTGGCACAGCTGCTCTGAGGTTAATAGTGGCCCCCCTTGTGGTAAAAGTGGGGCTGGCCATCCTGTGAGTAAAGGAGGGTCTGGTGAAAACCACTCTGGCCTGAGGAGGATAGGGGGGCACGGGAGCTGGAGATGGACCAGAGCCGACGTTTGCAGGAGGTGGTGTGGTTTGTTGCCCCTGCTGGCCAGTAGAGGCAGCGTTTGCCATGGCCATGGCTTGCTGAGTGACTTGATGTACAATGGCTTGCATGAATTCTGGAGGTAGACCTGGAATCTGAACAGTAGGGGGGGCACCTGCAACATGCAAACACGTGCATAACATATCAGAACACGTTATTATCATGTTTACAAAAATGACCATTTAAACATGACCTATTACACAAAAATCTATTTTATAAGGTGTTTGAACACCGTTGTGTGGCAGCAGTGTGAAAACCACCAGCCTGTAACGGTAAAAATCCACCCATTTATTTATTTTATAAAACCAGCAAATCAGATTCTCCCTATGTTTACTGTGTATTTTACAAAATGCATTTTTATGCACAGTACAATCAATCAGACAAATGACTTTTTAAACCGTTTGTTTTTTTTTACAAAGGCAAGCACATAGCACAAGCTGTTGAAACTCCACCCTCTTCTCCGGAGTGCCAGCTCATTTGCATTAAAGGGAAATAGATGAAAACTATGTGTTTTGGCTCTGGACCTGGAAGTGCCAATTTTAACAGGTTCTAAAAAAATGATTCGTAATGTATTTGGAGTTAACACTTCGCATACACACAATAGGGAAATCAGAGACGTATTTTGCATTATAATAGGTCTTCTTTAAAGACTAACCAGGCTGTCCAGTGCCAGCAGCATTCTGTTGTCCATTTGCCTGTGCTGCATTGCCAGAATCTGAAACATATTAAACATTTTATTTAAATTCAATTAGGGAAAAAATGGTTACACCGCTTACACACACATACAAAAGAAACCCACCATCAATGTTCATCTGCATCATCACTACAGGCTCCATGGTTTGATGACTGATCCGGATGACTCTGGGTCCTGGCTGTGCACTTTGCTGATTGGCTGGACCAGGCTGACCGGCAGGTGTTGGACCCTGGCCTTGCTGATCTGATTGGCCAGTAGACTGAGGTTGACCATCAGCTGCTGGTCTGCCATTGGCTGACATAGTCACAGTAGTTCCAAGATTCAACTGCAGAATGTTAAAAGTTAATTAATGTTTTAAGCTTACAACAAATAAGAATTTCAGAATTTCCGGCAACTCTGGAAAATGTACTTCTACCAAAAACACCTCAGTACTCATCTATGAAGTGCTTTACAAAACTTTCACTTTCAGCGTTAGGCAGTACATGTTTCCCACTGCACGAGTCTCACAGACCACATCCTTACCTGCACTGGTAGGTGATGAACGCCCGCAGGAGTCAGCACAGAGGAGGTGTAGTGAGACATGGGGCGGATAACATGCAGGTGTCGAGGAGGGTTGCTGAGTAGGTTACACCGTAAGTCACTCAGGGCGACCAGAGCATTTCCCAAGAGACGAAGGGCCTCCCCCACAAGGTTGAGAATGCGCTGGTCTTCATCCCTCTCCTGGGTCTGTTGTTAAAAAAATAAAAAATAGATTCAAAAAAATAATAATAATAAATGATGCACAAACCTACTGTAATACTTCTAAATAAAAATCCAAATTCAAGCTGTTAATGCAGTACCAGGTGAAACAACAAATCACTAAATACTGATATTTGATTGCACTGCTAATCTAATTTTTACATCTAAATTTTAATTCCTACTAAACATGTTTTTATATTATGCTGGCTGGATGATTTATGGCTGCACTTCCAAGATTAGCTCTACATAGAGGAAAACATTTATGACAAGAAATGTTTACATTGTTGTTGTAGTCTGCAGTAGTGGCCGCCTCTAGAATGAGGTGAGCTCTCTGAATGAAGGGCTGGAGTCTCTCCTCCACTCTCCTCAGCTCTGTTAACATCTCCACCATCTCAGCTGGGCTTGGGTGGCTGATGGAAAGGCAGCAACAGGATTGTGTTTCAATTTGCAATTTGCATTAAACACTGAACGTTGGCACATTACTTTAGTGGAGGAAAACAAAGGACTTAAACTGTTAGATTACTGTGTAAGAGCAAGTGAAGTAGAGTATGGTTAGCTATATAGTCAATCTAAACAAAACAGACTCTGCTTAGTCAACAAAACAAGACAGCTTACACTTAACATAACCTTTAGTTTGACACTTCAAAAACAAGTCACTAGTGGTAAGAATGGTGGTTTATCTGACTTTTAAAACTGAGTAGGATAAAGGAGTAGTGGGAGCTTTACTTTTCAGTGGCTAAGCAGACACATCCTATAATTGCTAAACTCCCACTGACGGTTTGCATCTGTGCTGATTGACTGCACATGAAACCAAGAAAATGTGACTCATCATCTATACAGAATGTTATTGTATTTATTGTATTATATCAACAATAAAAAAAAAAAAAAGTAAAATCCTGCGCTCTTTTCAATTCACATGTACTTTGATTTCAAGTCAAATTCTTGTAAAAAGCTCAACACTTGTAATTAATTTGCTGTGTATACAAAAAAGATGATGCTATCAATATAATTGTATTTGTTACAAAGTTCAAAAAATTGCACACAAAAGTGCTCAATGCAACTAAAATGTACTAAAAAGGTTTCAGTCATACAGGACCTTGATATGAATTAAGCATTGTATCATCTACTCTGGTTTTTAATAAAACCACACTGATGACATGGTTTGGAGTCAATGTCTCAAATGGACAACAAATGTTATTGTTTTACTAAGAGAATATGAATAGAGACTTTTGTGGAATTTCAGGGTTCCTAAAAACTTATAATAAATTACAATGCATAATAGTATATTTATATTACCATCCAAAAGTATGGAAAAAGTACAACTTTTTCTGTAATTTATACTTTTATTTAGCATTGTTATTACAAAAACATCTATTTCAAATAAATGCTGTTTTTTGTATATTCTATTCATAAAAGAATTCTAAATCTGTTTTCAAAATTGACAGTAAGAATCATTTCTTGAGCACCAAATCAGCATATTTCTGAAGGACCATGTGACACTTCTGTGAAAATTTTGCTTTGCATCACAGGAATAAATAGCATTTTAAAATATATACTAATAAAAAAAAATTCAAATTGCAATAATATAATATCATTTGTTTGATTAAATGCAGCCTTGATGAGCATAAGAGATGTCTTTCAAAACTATAAAAAAAAATCTCTGCGACCCCAAACTTGTGTAGTCTAGACATACTTGTTTTATATGAATTGATTACTAAATAAAATTGTATAAAGCAAGATGTTAGTTTCCTAACCTAGTGAGCTTCATCAAAGCAGTAAACCTACATTTCCTAACCTGATGTCAAATGTCAACAATGTCGAAGACTGAACTGAATTCATGCCTACTCCTTCAAAAGTGAAACTCAATCTCCCAGTTTTAAAGAACTCCCTGTTTCACCATTGTAGGCGGTTGATTTTAAAATGTCTGCACATTTCCCACAAATTTCATTATGGGGCTAAACCAAAAGGTAAAATAAGACAAAAGGAACATTGCTGTCAGGTGTTTATGAAACTTGAAGACAGAAACTCCCAATTTGTTAGTCATTCTTCAGAAAAAAAAAAAAAACTGAATTTATCATTCATGTGGCAATGCACTGTTGATTTAAATGGATTTAGCAGATTTGGTACATAGTCATAGTTTAAGAAACATTAAAGATTAAACATTAAAATACAATTCTACATTTCTTTTTTTTCATCTGGATTTTCTTATTCGTTATAACAGATAAATATTGTCACATGTATCATAATTACCAGGCTGTAATTCTCTCAAAAACATATTTTAGAAACCACCAGATTTTGTACTCACAACATCAAAGCCGTAAGAAAGTAAGAGGAAGAAGTTTACCAGATTTAGAGTAAATTAATAACAAACTGTTCAAGTGGACATTCCTTGACCTATTAAAAACACACCCCAAAATGTCCCAGTGTTGTTTAAATAACCTAACTTATTAACAAGAACAAATGATGACTAAAACAGTGACGGAGTAGCATTATAACTGCTTTAAGCAAGAAGGTTAGTTCCAGAAATATTCACAAGTCCTTAACTTAGTGTCTAAGTCATGTCTGAAGTCAATAACCTGTAGTCTGAATCAAGTCTGGGCTCGCTAAAAAATAATCTCATTTGGAATTCTTATGTATTGAAATCTTCATATTTTACGAAGTGTTAAGATACAAGGTTAATGTACATCCAGCCTGTTTTTTTTAACCTATTACAATGTTTAAAAACATTTTTCTGTGATCACATTCTGTAATAAGAAGTGTCTGATCTACTATGACAAAGAAATATCTGAAACATATTACAAAACCATACAAATAAAATATTTCTTTATGAGATCAGGAGTATTTAATAAAAGAGGTAATGTCTCTGTATTTTCTTTCAAGCAAATGTCCTGACAAAAAAAAAGGACTTTTACATTCAGATAAGAAATGTGACAAAAAATAAATAAATTCTTGTTCACGGTTTTCCTCCTGAAATCTATAATATTTTAATATTCTACAATAATCAAAATGTTCAAAACGTTCTCATCATGAGATAACAGTTCAATTCTAGCCACCTAACAACAAATGGTTGGATACCAGGCGCAGATGCAGTCCGCCCTTTTTATATCAGTATTTTAGGATTAAAAAAAGCTTTCCTCAAGTCAAGTCTGAAGTCTTTCATGTCAAGTCTGATGTCTACAGAAATGCTCGAGTGCCCATCTCTGGTTAGTCCTTTAACTTCTTGACGTACATTTTTGACTTTTAACTTCCATTAACTCTAATTTAATTAAAATTCTCAATGGGAGCAAAAAATGTTAAGATGTTTCAGGAACAGTTACTGCATTTGGTCACATGCATGTGCCATTCCAAAGCCCATGTGGTGTACTATACAAACCAGTAAAAAGTTGATTATTTAACTGATCATTTAAAATGTCTTATTTTGTGTTTATTTTTAGATTAATTACTCCCGAAACTACAAAAAATAGTTAATAAACCAGGATTAATTATATTATTAAGCAAATAATTTAATTAGAATTATGACTGAACTGGTCCTACCTGAGGCCTGCTGCAGGAGGTGGAGCACCCTCAGTCTGGGTGGAGGAGGAAGAGGATGGTGGGGTACTGGATGCAGGAGGAGAAGTGTCCATGGGCTGTACAGTAGGAGATGGAGTGGAAGTGGAAGAGGTGGGTGGAGGTGCAGAGTCCTCCTGAGATGCTGAGCCATCCTCGGGCTGCCCCTACAAAAGAAGGCAGAGATGAGGGAATAATTAAACAAATCAATAAGCATGGCGCACACACATTTATTCCTTCATGATACCACAGTATACAATAAGCCAAGCAAGGTAGTTCACAGAAATATAGCTTACCTCCAGTCTCTGGATTACAGCACTGGTGTCTCTCAGCAAGTTCTCAGCCAACAACAGCCGCAGTCTGGGCTCACTTTGCAATGACTGGTCCAAATCTATCTGAACATTCACAGAGCCATTGGTCTGCAGGAAAGAATTATATGGCATTATTATATTATAGTGAAACAGTGTGTATGAGTATATACAAATATCCACACTAGCCACTATCTGCTAGCCAAAGACGGCTGGTATTTTATTAAATACATTAATAATAAATTATTAATACATATTACATTTTAAACTAATTCTGTTTTCATATACTTTAAAATAATGTATTTTTTCTGATAGCAAATAGCAGAGCTGTATTAATCCAGTCTTCATTGTCACATGATCTTTCCGAAATCATTCTAACATGCTAATTTTGTGTAATAGAGACATTTGTTATTTTAATCAATGTTATATACACACATACACACAGGGGTTGGAAAATGAAACTGAAACACTGGCCAGTTTAGCGTTGGAGGTTTCATATATACATTTGAGCAGCCTGGTGGCCAATCTTCATTGATTGCACATTCCATCAGTAAGAGCAGAGTGTGAAGGTTTAATTAGCAGAGTCATACCAGTTTTCTTAAAATATTGCAATGCACACAACATTATGATTGATATATCAGAGATCAAAAGAGGAAAGGAAGCTGTCTGAAATGGATTTTCAGATGCCCAGAGTGAAGTAAGGGGGTGGATTAGTGATGGTTTGGGCAACATCATGGCATTCCCTAGTCTTGTTTTCCTTCACCACCATCACGTAGTGACCTGGACACTATTTTGCAAGAAGAATGGCTCAAAATCCCTCTGGTCACTGTGCAGGTCTTGGATCTATCATTCCCAAGATGAACTGATGCAGTATTGGTGGCAAAAGGAGGCCCTACACCATACTAATGAATTATTGTTGTGTAAAACTAGGCGTTTCAGTTTCATCGTCCAACCCCTCTATGCATGTATGTATATAGCATTCTAAATGATTTATCCTTCATTTTGATGTTAATCAAGTGCATCATGTTAATGCAGCTTTGTTAAATAAAAGTATTCTTTTATTTAATTTTGAAGGCAATATCCACCACAAAAAAAGTCTTGGTTTAGTTCACAATGGCCCTCACCCCCGTGCTGGTACTGACACGTGGATTTCTTGCATTGTCTCCCAGGCCTGTCATCATCTGCTGAATGGACATCTGACGAATAAGAATACATTAAGCAAAAAGGATAAAAATCAATACAAGTGATACAGAGTACAGAAAAATTTTACCTGAATTTGCTGAGGGTCCATGATGTTAACAGGAACATTAAAAGTACCCAACATAACATAGCTGTTTGCATTGCGGTCATGTGTAGGCCCAAGAGGGGTGCCTTGAGAGCTACTAGTTGAGTTTGGGTTCTGATTTCCTCCCTGTGTCGCTCCAGAGGACCCTGGAAGGCCGCCCGAGCCAGAGCCCGGTTGGGTGGTTTGGGGTGGGGCACGCTCTACCAGGTGAATTACTTTCCCGTCCACGTCTAGTCAGAAATGGATAAACAAGGAAAAGTACATAAAAGTCACAAGACTTGACACGAGTTGACTTAAAAGAAAGGTGTATTTTCACTTTGCAAATCAACAGAATTTGCTGTTTGTCAAAATATCAAAAATGGAGTTCCCTCAAAGGATTTGGAAAGTGCTTTTTTTTAAGCAAAGCAACTCACTGTACTCTGATAGGGTTTTCTCATCCTGAAGCACTCTGCCCTGATAAATGAGTCTTTGTTTGTCAACAGGAATTCCAACGGAGGGTGATATGTGCTCCTTGAACTCTTTCACAGTCATCTACAAAGCGAAACGAGAAGCTGTCAATTAAAAAAACCAGACAGACAGCGGACTTCTGTCTTTACCTGCCGTCACATGACTTGTCCTTTACCTTAAAATTGTGGTCACACAGAATGCCAAGTCATCATAAAAATACATGTAACAATGAGAATTATACGAAAAATCCAGCTTACCTGTGACTGAACTGTGTAACTCCTGCTCTGGGAATCAAGGGTTTTCACAGTCACCTCTATGTTATTGTTTGAATGTTCTTCCATACTGTCTGTATTATGCTAAAAAAAACAATAATAACCGGGCAGAAAGTTAAAAAAAGAACCTGCTGTCTGTCACTGAACATGCAAAATCCTATAACTACGTCACAGCGAAGGAAAAGTGTTACATTACACACACAGGCCATAAGTGATAGCCAGCGGTCACGCACACCCCACCTTTCCAGAAGTTTCTTGATGTAATAGTAGAATGTTCTAGAAACATACGCCTATAAGTATTAGGCGTTATTAAATAGTAAAAACAGCCTACTGAAACAGTCCAAAACACCTGCTACAAACAACCTGCTAACAGTCGGTTGCTGCTAAACAGTCATCAAACAAGCGTTTACGTGGCGTGTTTAAGATGGCATTATGTCCTTTTATTATTAATACACTACTTAATTACGCATTTAGTCTGATTGTCATTAATAAACTTAACAACAAATAGTAACAGACAGACGAATTAAAGTGCGCTCGAGCATAGCGAACATGTTAGCTTTCCTGTGTTTCTCCGACCGTTACCTCGAAATGCGGTTATTCCTGGTTGAAATCCGTTGTCTTGCATATACACGATGCTTTATGAGTTTACCAACAGTATGGCTGCAATTTGTGCTTGTTTGTATAAAACCGACTAGTTAATACAATGATGTGGCGAAGCTAACAGCATCGCGCTATCATGCTAGCCGGTGTCGCGCGACAAGCTCAAGGAAGTATGCGATGACGTCACATCGTCCTCATAAACTCCGGAGTAAATAAATACGTTTAAAATGATCAATTTGGTATGCGCGTTATTAATTAGTTCAATATCAAAAGTAATAATAATACATTTTACAAAAAATAAAAAAGCATTTTTACACTCATTATTTAGACCAACAGGCCTGTGGCCAGGAGTTAGACTGTGGTAAATAATAAGATTTAGCTATCGAAATACAAAGGTTTTAATAGATTTCACATTTCTTACATATTTAGCTTGCCTTTAGTTAAGAATAAATTATTCACTTTCTGTTTTAATTAACATACTATCCATATTAGGTTACCCTGTTGAAATAAACAGCACATGCCAATTAAGTATGTTTTAGCATGGCTGCTGACTTTAGTTTGACTTTAGCTGGTCATCATGAGCTGGTTTAAGCTGGTCAACACGAGCTGGTTTAAGATGGTCCTTAGCCAGTTCTAAGCAACTAGCTCATGCTCATGACCATCTTAAACCAGCAGTCGCACTTCAAAACAAACCTAACTAGCATATGCGGTTTATTTCAATAGGGGACATACAGTAAATATGTAGCCTATTATTGTGCCATTTACCAGTGCGTTTGATTTTCCCTTCAGCAGTGGTCTGTGGAACAGTCAAAGACCACAGTTTCCGTTTATGCTATATATTAATTACCTGGCTGGAAAGAGACAGTCATGCATAACGTTTCTGCTCTCATCAGTTCTTGCATGCAACAAATTCTGCACTATGGTCATAGTTTTGGCAGTCAGCATTGTAATGGCAACACTGAGATCAACCACAGATGATAGAGCAAAGGCAACAAACATTTTTATCTCTATAATAATAATTTTGTAAAAAATAATAATATACAAAACACTCTTATATATTAGATTTCACATTGATTTTTGTGGCGTAAATGAAACAGCATTTTGCTAATTGACTTTGGATAACTATTATTCATAAATATACTTATAAATATTTATGCATTTCTATAGTTCTGATAAATAGTACTGATTACACTACGCAAATAAAAAAACAGTGACGCAGCATATTAATTATTCACATATAAGTACATTAAGGGGGCAATGGAAAATGTAAATAGATAAAAGAAGGTGGGCCAAATTGGAAGCATGACAAGTGGAAGTGGCCCTGTGGAACAGTGCAGAGGCGTCAACTGATGAAAAGATCTGTTCAAGCGTGATGTATGTCAGTGTATGGTATACAGACAAAAAACCCTGACCTTGCATAGTGTGATTATCATCTGACATGGGCATCTGTTAGGTCACTGCTTGTAAAGAAAAAATTAAAAACAAAGGTTCCAAAAGAGGATTTTTGCAGTGATACCATGGGATACAACTTTTTTTTTGTTAGAACACAAATAATCTTCCAGGGAACATTTCCTCAAAATATATTTGGCAGGTTTTAAAGGGAACGTGACACTTTTTTTTGAAAATAGGTTAATTTTCCAGTTCCCAGTTCCAGGATCAAGTGACCAAAGAGTTTTGATATTTGGCCTGTTTAAAACTTGACTCTTCTATAGTTCAAACTATACTCTCATTCTGGCATAATAATCAAGGAATGCTGGGGACTGTTTTCAGGCACTGCGTAATATCATTGTACCTGTTGCACCCATGGTATGGTAGCATGAGTTCCTATTATGCCGTAATGAGAGTATAGTTCCTAATTATACTTTTCATTTTCCATTGGCCTTAGTACACAACTTAACTATAGAACAGTGAATATTTAAAAAGAAAAATAATGAAACTCTTTGGTTATTTTTGAGTGTGATGCTAATGGTCTAATCATATTCAATAATATATGCTCTTATTTTAAAGTGTACGTGCGTACGTGTGTGCCATTGTTCCCCATTCCCTGGCCTTGTTTGTTCCCTTGACTAACTCCACCCCCTTGTTATCTCATTTTCTAGTGTATTTAAGTCCTGTCTGTCACGCAGATCCTGTTGAAAAATTGTTTAAGGAAGTAAGAAACTATGGTATTTAAGTATGTAATTTGACTAATTTAATGACAAAACATGAAGAACAAAAAAAGCATATGGTGCTGTTATTAAATATATTAAAGAGATTGGATAAACTGGGAGAATTAAGTTTCTATTTTTTTCTCTTTCTTCCTGAGTAGGGATTAATAGTTGCTTGTTAGTGCTTTGCACTCCAGTCCAACTGGTGGCGGTAATTGCACCATAAGTTGGCTTGCCTTCTGCCATTAAACATCATTAGAAGAACAGTTCCTGCCGAGTATTGAACCTAGTCTAGTCGTGCTTTTGTGTTTAGTTTGCCTGTGTTTACCAACCTTTGCCATGTTCTTGGACTATTGCTCTGTATGGCCCCTCATGGGAGTCCATGAGGGGCCATACAGAGCAATAGGCCAAGAACCTTGGGACTATTTTTGAGTCTATGCCTCTGCTATCCCAGTTCATTGTCATCCAACCCTTCCTGTTTTCTTGACCTTTGTTAATCCTTTCTTGACTTCCTGTCAATCCAGAGCCATGTCACATCTCCTCTGATCCTCCACAGTCACATAAAGCCTGATCATACAGAGCCACTTCATGTCCTGTCTGATCATCCAGATCTGCGTCATTTCCACACTAATCCAGAGACTTGGTGGCTGCCAACCCTGAGCCACTGCATAAGATGGTCTCTAACCCAGAGCCATGGCTACAGCACAAAATGGCCACCAACCCAGAGCAACAACTACAACACAAGATTGCTGCCTCAACAGAGCCTTCAGTCTTCATGGTAGCCAAGCCTTGGTCTTCAGCCATCACAGTCTCCTCTGTGCTCTTGAGCATTGTGGATTGTGGATTGTTGCATATGAAGACACCAGGTCAATCCAAGGGCGTTTCAGATCCACTGCTCAGGTTGATGAGCGCAGTGGGCGTTCAAAGGGCTTCTGTCCTCCCTTTATTGGCAGTGGCAATTTTGAGTGTGTGGGCCATACACTGCACTTCAGAGGCCTCGTCTGCCCATGAGCCTGCCCCAGAGGCCACCTCCGGTCATGAATCTACTCCAGAACCTCTAGAGGTTTCTGTCTATGCTGTAGACCCGCCTGCGCCACCCCTGAGGGCTTCTGCTATGCCTGCTCCGCCCTGGAGCGTCCCATCTCTGCCTATGCTCCATGGACAGGGTCCATCACAGTTACATCCTCCAGGATGGCACTCCACCCTAGACTGTTTGTGCTACCTCTGTCTGTGTTTCTTTGTCCTGGTGCAAAGACTCTTATTTTGATGTGTGCATGTCTCCCATTGTTCCTGTGTTCCCCGTTCCTTGCCCTTATTTGTTCCCTTGTCGAGTGAAAAACTCCTCCCTCCTCCTCACCTTGTCTGGTGAACCCTGCCTGTTTTCTTGACCTTGTCATCTAATAAAAAAAAACCCTGCAGATAGATCCGCTTGTCTCTGTCTCCTCGTTCACACTGGGGGAGTAAGAAAATTAGCCTTTTTTTTTTTTTTTTTTTTTTAAAGTAGCATGTTCCTTTAAGATGAGGGAAATAAATGTAACTGTACTGCAACTGTACTGTACATGGAAACATTGCAGCTTTCTTACTGTAGCAAAAATGAGTGAGTTGACAGTTATGAAGCAATTTCTCACTACCACAGGTCACCAACAGCTGCAGAAATCTACACCATTCGTGCTGCAGTGTGACAAATAAGAAATCACAACTAGGACTTCTGCTTGCACCACATTGATCTCATTGATCTCTGGAGACTTCTATTACATTAAATACAAATATTTAATGTAATAGAATAAAATACATTGTGAATTAATTATTTATACATATAGTATTACCAGAAATAGAATCTAAACTACAGACAGAAGTCAGGTTAAAGATGGATGCTGAAATTTCTTTTTTTAGAAACTGCGAAGCAAGTGGTTGTTTATTCCATAAAACATATAAAACATATATGCTAAAAATGTAAGCGAGTTAGTCTGCAAACAAACATGGGTGTCTTTGAGTCCAGGAAATAGTATGCAAATAATTCCAGTAGTCATTTTGACCTTTCCTAATATTTTTAGTTAGTGTGCAAAAATACTTCAAAAACATTTTAATTATGCATTTGCTTATGAATCAATAACATGATTTATTAAAAAGAGGTGACTCTAAACAATGATTTACTTACAAATCAGGCATCATACACTTTAAAAAATAAAGGTCCCAATCGGAGGCGTTCACAGTGATGCCATAGAAAAACTAATCCTGGAACATTTTGGGATGAACAACATTTTATATAATCTAAAGACCCGTTTAAGAGTTCTTTTGTGCAATGGAAAAGTTCCATGGAAGGTTCTTCAAGTTTGCCAATAAAGAACTATGTTTAAACGTACATGTGGAGAGCAACAAATCAGTCACTTTTGGGGTTCTATACTGCAGTGGCTATTGGAGGCAGTTGCCAATGTAGTAGGCAACAGCAGTCTTCTAATGTAAACTGGACAGTTTTATCTTGGTTTGGATCTTGTATGGAACAGGTGCACAACACAACGGTGGGGAAAGCACGGGGCATTTCGTAATCATTGTGGCTAACCTCATGCAGAATGTCACCTCACCTTTTTTCTTCCACAGATGGAATACTGAATGCGATGCCCCAAAGTCGGAACTCAGTCTCACTTCCTTTATCTTTTCCTGTTTTTATACCGACTCCTTCCCTTGTTGTAAGCACATGCATCTCAATGCACATCTGTCTATTCCCCCTCCCCAACAAATGAAAACAGAGAAACTCTAGTAAATCGTGCTAGAAAGACTGACCTGAAAAAAAGTACCAACAGCAAGCATGAGAGTTTCCCACTGAAGAATCTCCACCTACAGTTCGTAATTGACCTTCTATTCATATCTCCACATCTGAGCTTATCACAAGCAAACATCTGTTTAAGTTTCCCTCTCATTAAGATTGGGTGTCCCCACCTTCATTAATTAGAAAAGAAGTCCTGGTTAACTTTTAACTCTAATCTGTGCTAAATATGATGTGATATGCTTTCTATGTTTAGTTGGTATTGTGTGATGCTTTCAGTACAGTAAATGAAATGCTACAAATACTTAACAACCATGCAATGTACATATAATCTTCAATGTACATAAAAAATACCATATATTCTTTTATATTAAATACCATGGTAAATGAATATGTAAATCATTCAATGGCAAATCACTAATTTCAGAAGAGTACTGTATCTCTTTGTCATAACGAGATGTGTTATATTTAGAAGGCTGTCTTTTTCTAGTCATTTAGCTTAGATGGTCCCTGAAATAAAACTTATGAGGTAACAGTATCATATATAATGCATTTATTTTGGCTTCAACAATTATGCCAGGTTCAAATAGACATTTTTTAAAATTAGTTTTCCTGCCTCAACTATATTATTATAAAGTATATATATATATATATATATATATATATATATATATATATATATATATATATATATATATATATATATATATATATATATACATATTTTTTTCATAAACATAATATTTTTGTTAAATATATACATGCATATGTGTGTATTTTTATAGTGTGTATATTTACATATACATAATAAATATACACAGAACACACACGTATATTATGTACACAACACTTTTATTTTAAATGTGATTAATCATTGCCCTACTCTGATATAAAATATAACAATACTGATTTACAATTATGCATTTAGCAGATGCTTTTATCCAAAGTGGCCTATCAAAAATGAACAAAGTGATTCATCATGAGCCAACAATCGTAGTAGTATGCAGTTCCCAATAACTATAACTATAATGTTTTAATAAAGGTGAAGTCCAAGTATAACACTGTTCACAGAATGGTAAATTAACATTAACTAGGATAACTATATTAGCATCCACATCAATGGTTGATAACATACATTTTTATTAATTATTTTAATTTTAATCAATCGCACTGCAGTTACAACATCTGAGCATTTGAGGAAGCAAAGCGTGTGTTGAATGGATTGTAGTTTAACAACATACAGATTGTTCAAGATGACAAAATGTCAGTTTTTTTTATTTGCTCAGATGACCTGATCTATAGATAAGGACTGCATAATGACTAATCTATCCCTCACAGACTTGTATTCATCCATGTTAAATTGAATATGGCATCTAACCAGACTAAGGTCCAAAGTTCGAGCTCAGTTGGATTCTGATTGGCTATTAAAAGGTTCACCCAAAAATGTTAATTATGTCATCATTTAGTCATCAAAAACCGGTATTTCTTACAGGTAGTAAGAAGTCTTTAGAAGTTAAAAAAAAAAAAAAAAAAAAAAAGAGGTTTGTAACCAGGCTGTTTTGGGTCACCATTGACTTCCATAGTAGAAAAAAAACACTATGGGAGTCAATGGTGACCTAAAACAGCCTGGTTATAAACTTATTTCAAAATATTTTCCTTTAAACTTCCAAAGAAATTCATATTTCATATTCATATTGAACTTCCAAAGAAATTCATAAATTAAATTTCATTTTTGGGTTCACTATTCCTTTAATGTTTTTATTATTCATTAGCTTCTAAAAATGATTCATGATGACGATAGTATCATCAGTGCTATAGCTGTGTGTGTTGGACTTTACTGTTCTCGTAGAATTAGAGTGATTATTAAAAAAAAGTATAGTTACACTTAACATCCCCGGTGTGAACACTATAAACATCCTGTTAAAAATACTCTTAAAGGCAGTGCTATTTCTGTACATTGACTTCATCTGAAATTTATACACACACACATATACACACATATATATATATATTTTCTAGGAACATGTTTATATGTTGATAATGCTATGGTTATTTACCAGTCACTCAAGAGACAGGGACAGTACAAGAGTGTTTGTCTTTATGTGGGTTTTTGTGTAGGAGTCTGTGGTATGCATGTCTTCATAGGAAAGTACAGGCGACTGAATTGGGGATGTCCCAAAGGGTTTAACACATCCAAGAGAAGAAAAGAAGAAACGCTGTGGATCAGTGCAAAAAACAACAACAAGTGCCTGGTTATCAGTATAAGCGCATCTACTCTCCTGTATGAAAAACCACATCACGTATACACATTATAACCCCTAATATCTCTTTGGGCAAACCACCTTTTCCTCTTTTTCACAAGTCTGGCAGAGCTGAAGCGAAAGTGGCTGTTTTAGGACTGACATATGAGGGTAACCAGAAGCAACATATTTTCCTTATCAGCCATATTTCTTGTGTTGATAGAACTTGCTTTAAATTAGATCTCGTTTCTGTCATGTACAATGATGTTCTGACCATCCACCTTCTCTTATGTTTCCAACCACAGCCACTACCACCGAATGAAACAGAAAAAGACAGAAACGCACACAGAAAGAGCGAGCGAGACACAGACAGAGAGAGAGCGAGAGCGAGAGAGAGAGAGAGAGAGAGAGAGAGAGAGAGAGAGAGAGAGAGAGAGAGAGAGAGAAGGTCCAAGGCTAGAAAACGAGAGCTTGAAAAGGGGAAACCCTGTGGGAGAGACCATGTCTAGATGCTCATTCAGTCCTACAGTCACATTTCACACTACAGCACACACTAAGGTGAGTAAAGCAATTTCTCTCATAATCTACTCAATATTAATATGTTCAGGTCACATTTAATTCTCATTCTATATATTTATCATAGAAATGTTACCTAAACATTTAATTCAATGATTTTAATTCAACTGAGGATTTAGCCAAAGATCTGGACACACACTCAGGAAAGTAACCACCCTTTCACTTCTAATAGTCAGATTAGATATTAATCAATATGCCATTTTCAATAACCAATTGTAAATGTAACTTTAAATCCCCCAAGTATATGGTAATATATCATCACATTTTCCAACTAGGCTTCAAGGAGTGTCCTTTTTAGACTAGATTTGTTATATACCATGACACTGTTAATCTTTAAATCGATTATTGTTGCTGTTTGGTTGAGGGGAATAATAGCTGAAATCCATGCATGCTTTTCTACTGATCTGAATCTCTTCACAAGAACTAATCTATTTCTTCAATAAATGAACAAAAATACTTCCTGTGTTATCGGTTTAGAAGAAAATGACCAGCTTCTGGGTACTGAACACTCAGTAAGGTACATTCTGCCCACCTGGGTGTGAGGTCAGGGTATCTTTGTGGGTAACATGGGAATTCACCTCACTTAGGTGAGAGGCAAATGCATGCTTTTTTTAGCCAAACACACTTCCAACTAGAAACCGATGTGAAGAGAGAGTAGAAGGCCTGAGAGTAAAAACATATAGAGGTTTGTATGCAAATATTTACATAAAATCTCAGCAGGTTTCATTTATGATATAAATAGATTTGCGCACCAAAATAGTTTTTTTTTCTTCATTCACCGTTTGTGGTTGTATGTGCGTGATATTGTACTTTCTAAAGCTGTGCAACTAGATCAAGTCCATGCATTTAGGTCAGTATGCTGTTATGGGGGTTTCGTTCACATGATTCATTGTAAACATATATCTTTGGTTTCACAATGCATTTCTTTCCTTTTTCTTGGTTTCTGCTAGTCACGGAGATGACCAGCGCTAATCACCCCAGGTTCCGCCTCCTGATTGGCTGGTGCTGCCTGATGAGCTCAGCTCTTCTCATACTAATCGTATGTTTTGCAATAAACAGGAAAGATAAGGTAAAGTTATTTGCGATTACATCGAACCAGATTGCTTCGAGATTGTACAGTACATTATACAGAAACACTTTAGTGTAGTACATATTCAAGCATAGTCTCAACCATGATGGTCTCACCCCGACATTATGCTATAGATCTTAAGTTAGATGCCATTTTGAATTTAACAGAAAAAGAGGCAGTGTGGGACAGACTTAGAATCTTTAAAAAAAGCAAACACAGTATAAAGACAGATCATGCAATTTTTTTTTGTCTACCGTTTTGTTTTTGTGGAAAAATGTTTTTAGGGGTAATCAAACTACTAATGGCTAAATTGCCTCTCTGCATATTAAGTTGAGATAGAAGTATTTTCAACATTGCACACTTTTGCTGCTGTGGTACCTTTTATTTGTTCATTTTCAGATAATGTTTTTTTAATTATTATTGTTATCGTTTCTTCTTTAGCCTGAAAACGAAGCTGAAAGAAAAGAGCAAAATTTCACAGGTTTAACCCCCCCATTTTAAGTGAAATATAACAGAAAATTGAGTACCCTTGTTATGACAGTAACAATAAATACTATTTTACAGTGACCGACGGCAAGACCGACCAACGAATAGGTGAGAAATTTTTTATAAAATTTTATTTTTAATAAAAAAAAAAAAAAATACCAGTTCTGTCTTTAACCTTAATTCCTTTCTTTAAAAAGCTATAATTTTCCATTCTGGGAAACATTCCTTTTCAGGGAAATTATTTGGCTTTTATTAGAAAAGTGAATAAAATTTGGTTGCACTTTCAGGTCTTTATCCAGTTCAATCCGTCAGCGACTATATCCATCTCATCAGAGGTGAGCAATATTTTTCTCCCTGTGGATATCTCTCACTTTTCCCCTCATCCTCTTTTGCACTTTCCCTTTCACACTTTTTCCACATCTCTCACTTCTCTGTATATCATCAAAACACGACATGGCGGGACTTTTGGCCATGTCTCTGTCTCGCTTGGTTTCTCTGCTGCATTGAGGAAGTTTGGCTTGTGGTTCTCTGCTTTTAAAGAATCATTTGTGGCCGAAAAGTCACTTAAGTTAGTTTACCACATTGAAATATGGACATCGCATGTAAATAAGCTCAGGCTAGGCGTTTTCTGCGAGGTAACTTGAGGTCATTTGGGCGGCTTGCCTTTACTCCATTCAAGTAGGAGGTCGTAACTTTTTTTTCAAAGCGCTTTCATCTCGGTCGTGTGATAACTGCCTGAGCTCGCTCATGAGATGAACCAGATTCAGTGACCACAATGATACTTCTGATGTGACACTGAATGTTTATCGCAGAGGCGTTGTGAATCAGTGGAAATATATCTAGTCTAAATGTTCACGGTTCGTATACGAGGAAGGAGGTGGAAACGTTCCTTTAAAAGACTCTCCTTCCCTGACCTCACTTCGCGTCCTGTATGAAGTGCGTTTCAGAAATATGTGGGATGAATGGCTGCTTCGAACCCCACACATGGAACAATTATGAAAACCTCTTAGATTAACTCCATTGTTACTCTTTTATTCTTCATTTGAATAGCAAGTTTATGCGTTCGAATTTCATTTCGATTATGTAACGGAATAGAAAGATAATATATGGACGTTCACATTAAACTGAAAAAAAAATGAGCAGTTTTACAAAAGATAATAGACTTTCAAACTTTTTATTCTTTAAAAGGAACCTGGAAATTGCTTCCAGCGTTGATAATAATAGGAAAGGTTTGGGCACTAAATCAAATATAGCTTTGCCATCACAGAAAAGTACATTTTATAAATCTATATATAAAAAAAAAAAAAACATTTTATATTGTCAAAAATATTTCACTGTATTGTATTTTACTGTATTTTTGATCAAACAAATGTACCCATTTTGAGCATAAAAGATTTTAAAAATAAATAAATAATAATAATAATAATAATAATAAAAATATATATATATATATATATATATATATATATATATATATATATATTTTTTTTTTTTTTTTTTTTATGACTAATGTAAACAAAGGCTAAATTTGGAATAGCATAATATTTTGTAAGAAGCAAAACCCAATGAAATACCCCACCCCAGCTTCCCATTCTAATATGAAATCAGGTGAGAGAACTTTTTTGGGTTTTTGAATCATCACTAACTTTTTTATTTATATTAATTTAAGCAAAGTGTTCCTGCTAAACATACAGAGGAACCGTTACAATTTGGGAAACGTTGGGAGATTTTCAGAATGCTGACTAACATTTCCATTCTCTTCCTCAGACTCCAAAGAAATCTGGATATGCCATCCGTGTAAGAACAGCTCCTTTACCCATAAGAACAGCACCGTCAACATTACAGTCAGCGGGCTGTACTTTTTCCATGCCCAGGTCACCTTTCAAATTAGTAATCCCGCTTTAAACACAGGGAGTGTTACTTTGCTCAAGAACAAAGCTCTGGGGATTCAAGAAAGATATCTGAGTAGGGTCAAGCACTCTGGATCAGGAACGGCGACAATGATCTGTCTGGTCGAGCTGACAGAAGGAGACAGCATCAGCCTGGAGATACATCCCAACAAAAGCATATCAAGCAACGAGTATGATACTTACTGGGAAATTATGTTTTTAAATAACAAATAACAAACAAGTCTTCGATCTTTCCAATTCTTCTTTATACGTTTTCTATAAAACCTTGATTTAGGGTTTAAAGGAAAAATTTGTCATGCCTTGAAAGAATTACAAGACTCACATTTCAGTGTTTGTCACCTAATTTCGAGTCAAGCGATTCTCCTGACGGTCTGTATTTATATTTACCAAAGTAAATGGTAAAAGACGCTTGTATGGTTAGTTCTCAAGCCCATTACGGGTTTCAAAAGGAACATTTTCATATTTTTATGGGTTGAAACATGTGGAATTTTATAGTATGTGACATTTTAGATAAAGTTTTGCGATTATATTAAAAAAACTTTTAAAGACATTCAAGTTTAGAAGGTTTATTGGTTATTCGTGTATAATATTTGAATTGTATTTAATTCTTTTCTTTTTTTTAAGTGTTGTTAATGTTCAGGGATTTCTTAATTTAATACAAAAATGAAGGACAGTTGTCGAGACAATCATTTGATGTGCAGTGCGTTTTTTTCTAAATAATTTATTTGTAAACGTTTCTGTAAGCTATAAAAAAATAAAGTAAATCTGCCAAATTTCACCTTGTGTTCTTGAATTGATCTTGATTAACCTCGGACTCAGTTTGCATGAAACCAAGCAGCCACATGAGGGAGCCAGTCATCACAAGAACGCTCTTTAAACGTGGCCTTCCTGTTGGCCCTCAGAAGGCAAACCACTGAAACTTGAACCCGCTTTAGCCACAGATACAAACACTGCGTTTCGATTGCGTATAAGTGCACCTAATCTAGAAGGCCGAAGGCAGGAGGAAGCTTCCTTTCATTCCAAAACTAACCAATTACATTTTAAGGTCAGAGAGAACGAGAACAATGTGTCAAAGTTCAATATATATAGTAGGCAACCTGGTCTGGTTTTGGTTAGTACACTGAAACAATGTTGACATTTGAAGTATGGAGTTTCGACGAGGGATATACTGTACAAAGTCAAATTTATTTTTACAAAAGCCTACCTTCGCCAACAAACTGCGACCGCAAGAGGCACAACAGCTAATTTCATATCTTATGAGTCACAATTCTGAAATTCCCCGCATTTATAAATCCTTTTTTTAATTCATTCCTCCAGCCCACACTGAAAAATCGTCTCACCTTCGCATCTTGTCATATTGTGGCAGATGAACTAGTGTCTACTGAAGGGATGAGTTGCATAATGAGCCAAGAGCATGTGACAAGATTGCTCCACGTCAGGATGTCATTGAGGGGAAAAGCAAACTGCACAAGCAATTCGTGCAACATGACCGAAAAGCAATTTAAATAAAGCCTTTAAATTCTCCCATCAAACAGTTTTGCTCTTACAAAGGCAACTGCAGCATTAGAGAGAGCTTTTATTAAGAATCATCTAACTTACTGACAATCTAAAGCTTGGTTCATTTTCTTCCTCTCTTTCTAGTTGTTATATGATGTGGAAACTCATTTGAGGAAGCAAATCATGATTTTTTTTTAACAAACATGATATTTTCGGGTGGCTTTTTCTGTTCTTCTTTCACGAGACTGACCTCCACGGCGTCATCGGTATCATTTAAAGCACAATACGATTTTTTTTCACATCTTTGGTTTCATAAACAACACTTTCAGTCCCCTGCAAACAAAATGCACGTTTAGGAAGATAGAAACAGAAATGCAACTGTTACCTTTAAGCAAAAACTTTCTTTAGCATGAAGATCGAAAGAATCATTTGTCAGCAAAATGTTGCGATATGCAAAGCAATTGAACTTAACCTTTATTTGTGAATGTCTGTTTGTGCACCATCAACCATTTCCTGTTAGCTTGTGGTTTTTTGCACTTATGCACAGGCTCATGCATCGGGCTTCATACGGCCATAAATATCACGTTTCACAATATTTTGAGCGTGCTAATTTTTGAAAATCAGTTTCAGTACAGACATAAAGTCTAAGCTTTAAAAACATGAATGCCTAATAAAAACACAGTTCATCAAATAGATGTGTATATTTTGTGCAAAAATTTTTTTGCATCACTTGCTCACCAGTGGATTGATGCCGTCAGAATGAGAGTTCAAATAATTAATAAAATATTTGTCAACTTTCCCCATAATTATATTTTGGGGATTTTACTTCGATCTATCACCAAATGGAGGGCTTCACATTAGATATTTGAAAACAGCATGCGAAACCACTGGTAGAAAACACGCTTGTGTAATTGGACTTTTAACTCCAAACCTCACCGTTACCGAGCTATAGCTAATAAGCTGGTGGACTCATAACACGCATTGGCAAATCCGCTATGAAAATTTCCTCCCAGGCATGTCCTTTAAGTTTATGTTTCACATGGCGATGCAAACAAGGTGCCAGGTGATAACGGCACGGAGCATTACGAGTTAGAAACTCCTGTTCCTCTTTGCGTCTCCGATAGGTGAACAGAGAAAAGGTGCTTTTTTTCTTCTTTGCGGTAGAAGTGTTAACCCAGATGCAGAGAGGAGCTATGAAACTAACCGTGTTCCACGTCACATATCCCTTCCCACGTGGAGTGTCAAAGGGACACAAGCTAAAGGAAAATGAAGAGACGGGTCAGAAGTGTGGAAAGCATAGGGAATCCTTACAAAATAATCAACCCAGCCATACCACTGAATAACCACATTAATATAACCTAAAATATGGGGGATTTCCCACACTTCCCCCTCTCAAAGATCTGCCCTTTGATGTTACGTCGCAGGTGCTCTTTAAATGTGGCAAGGTTTCTACAGACAGCACAAACTATAGGCACATACTTGTAATGCATGTGAATCTATGTCAGTTTGATGACTGTGAGAATTTTAACTTGGTTTTTTTTGGTAACCAAATGTGAAAAAAATGTTGGTGCATAAATCTCATGAAGTCGTGGGGAAACAAAAACTTTAATGGCTTATTGTCAGTTATGTGCGCTTAATTTTATTTTGAGGATTAACAGCAACAGATTAACAGATGAGTATATAGAGTATTCTTATAGAGCTTTTTTAAAATTTATTAAAAAGCATTTAACCTAAAAAAATCAAACTGGACTTGTGTGTGTTTTCCTGGATGTTAATCAGAATACAATGAAAGTGAATGGGGACAGATTTTTTTGAGTTCCAGAATAATCAAAAAAAGCAGCTGTATGCTATATCGCAAGATAACTTAAATTTCATTTGGTGGCTTTGTGTGAGTAATAGACTGAAATGAATGTTGTTTACTGATAATCTCTTTCCACAGCTTTCTAATCTTTCACATTTATTCAAATATGACCCATGAGGCCAATTTAGTTTCAATTAAATAATGCCGATAATTCTCATAACCAACTGGGAGAATTCATCTCTGAAAATGCGAAAAATAAGACTCACGGTAAAAATGATCAGAAGACCTGGATTAAACCGCTCCATCCATATAGATAAATCTTCATGTACTTTGTAAAGAATAATATTACGATTTTAATTTTTTAGTTAGCTTCACAAGACTCACAACGGTTGCATTTACTATTTTTAAAATACCTTTCGTGGTGTTTTTAGTCACTTTTCGAGCTCGACAGTGTTCACTACCTTTCTGAGAAGTTTCAAGATTCATCCTATCATCTTTTATGGCCCGTGATAAAAAGAAAGAAAGTACGCTGCTATCTAACCATATCGAGCGGTCATATCTCCACTGATGTTATTTGCATGATAACACCTAGTTCAAAACTCCAGTGTCATTTTTTGCTATCGCTATAAATTGCCGCTAAAGATAATGTCAACGGTATTTTACGTTTACGCGGGGACAGTCTTTCATAGCCTACATATAGACCCAAAGCACCGCGCATAAATGTCACGTCGCCCCACAACTACAGAACAGGACCTGTTAAATATCACTTCATGTTGACACACAATGCATCATTACAACAGAAACCACAAACAAAGCCAAGGAGTCAGATCCTCAGCGAAATCGAGGAAGACATATTTAGCAAAGAGTTTCCATTGCATTTTCCTTAATTGGGCAACAACAGAATGAGGAATTGGTGGATGGAAAAGTGGGTGAGCCCCATGGTGCAATCCTCTGAGCAATCCTCCCATGTTGGGCTTGTGTATACCTGCTATTATTGTAGTCATAATATCAATACATGGCAAAAAAAAGAAAAAGCAGCATAAATGGGATGACTCACTCTTATCTAATAAATGAGACATTGTGATTAAGATAGGAATGAGTTAACACACTTTCTTTAGGGTTTGGCTGAAGTTTACGCAGAAGGGTTAAGTGAAATGGAGTGATATCAAGCTATTGTGGCCTGACACTTCATTTCCTTTCTCAGGCATTAGAGAAGAAGGAAATGAGATGAGCCTACACCGGCACTCTCATACAGACAATTTAAGACAACAAGTTAGCATAAACCACACTGACAAGCTATATAATTATAGAATGATTCATTAGAACCACAATCTAAAACAAAGATATAATTAGATATATAGAGATCAGTGACTGGGACCAGCAATTGCGTTTCGTATAACAGAGCATTAAGAATAGTAATTATAATAACAACAATGGATATAATAAAAAGAGAAAAATAAAACCTAGGTAATTACATTAATTAATTTTTGTTCTAAAGGTCATAATTTCCATTTCAAAATATTACAGCTGTCAGTTCCACATTTACACAGAAGCAGGATACAGTTGTCAGTGTTGTACAAGATTACTTAACCCGTTGCTGCATGAGTTTTTTTTTAGCAAGTAAAACATTTTAATATTATTGGAAAATACAGAGTTACGGGGTTAGCGCGGTAGCATTCTATGAACTCACAACCTGCATGTCTGTTGCGTGTTTTTGTGTGGTTTCGGTAACTTACGGAGACGGACAGGGATATACGAGTTAAGACCCAGCCAAATGTTTTCCAGCGGAGCTCCTCCTGGACCTATTGTTTTGTATTGTTTAGTTATTTTCCACGCGACTCGTGTACAAAAAGCGTCGTCCAGCGTCCACCGTGAGGCCGTCCAGCACCGCCATCTTTTGTTACGGGTGATCTTCAGGCAGGCGCGGGAAGAGAAATGAATGACAATAAATATATTTGGGGGGTTTTTTAAATAAAAAGGTTGCAACTACAATACCGTATGGAGCGAATCCGCCATGTGTCGAGTAGTCTATAGCGTCAATCACAGACGCTAAATGTGCCTGCTATATAAAAAAAAAACAGATGAAAATATCTCTCATATGACATCATTCTGATGTTTTTGTTTGGACTATAGCTAACAGTAAAAGTTCAATGGTTGGCTTTGTTTTCCATTCACTGATCTATCAACAGATTGTTCTATTCGTATTGACATGCAGCTTCCAGCACCCAACAAAGTTATCCTTTTGTAAATAAAGACTTTGCCTGGTGATTATAGTGGTCAGATCTCACACTTACATCACTTCTGACTCCACTTATGGTCTTATCTAGCTAGGCTTTATCACCAACTACTACGTTTTCCCCAGCTGCGCACCAGAAATCCAAAAGTGGCACAAATGATCAAGGGAGTAGGCCTACTTATGGAAAATGTGTTTTCTTTAAGTACTTTACTTTGCAAAATTTATTTGTGCTGTTCCCTTTTTTTTCCTCTTCTTTTTTTTTTGTAGGGAATGTTGTAGCGTGCTAATGAAAGAATAAACAAAATCTCACATCACATTTCATGGGGTTTTTAACAAACCACAAACAAAAAACTATTCATTACCCCTAGGCCTGTTGCAAAATGGTTGCGCGTGTGTTTCAGGACTTTTATTTTGCATCAGACAGTTTTCGTGATTGCTTAATGAAAAACAAATGCTCTTCCACTTCAGTAACAAATATGTCGTAGCTTTCGACGTAGAAAGTGAGCGTCGTGAGATCATGATAGAGAAAGAGAGAGAGAGAGAGAGAGAGAGAGAGAGAGAGAGAGAGAAATCAAAAACAAGACCGAAAAGGCCAAGAATTTCAGAGCGTGGAATCTCCCAGTAGGAAGTAAGTCAGCTGTGTGTTGTTAGGAGTTGGATAGGCTGCTATTACATCACCAGCCTGAAACTGAAAGTGCCCGCGGCGTATTAGCATCAACCACATGGAGCTGGTTTATCAGGTTTTATTGTGAAAATCAGATTATGAAATGTTCACTTTCTAATCAAATAATGTACTTGCAATACATTTAAAAACATAAATTATATATATATATATATATATATATATATATATACTGTATATATATATATATATATATATATATATCTATATCTATATATATATATATATATATATATAAATCATGAAAATTCAATTATGAATACTAAAAAAAGAAATGCAAATATCATGTTATTTTTCATTTTAAAGTGCCATAAGTTATCTAATACGCATAATATAAATGCAATATAAGATGGATAAAATTTATGAAGTGGTCATGACAGGTTGAAAGACTTTTTTTTGTTCTGATCACTTTGTAATATTTATTACATGTTTTTGTATATTCACATTTTTTTATTTATATGTATATACGTAAAAATGGTTAATATATATAATTATATAATTGATATGTGAAATTGAGATTTCTTTATTGCTGGCATGCATGTGTTTAATCATGAATAATTTTATATGTGTAAAGCGGATGCGCTATGCTGCTATTAGATATGGAGAGTGTGAGGGTGTATATGTGTGAGCGCTGTCTGGAGGTTCGTATGTGTAACTGTGTGGGTGGAAAGTTGGTGTTCGAGAGCTGAGGGTGTTCTTTCCCTTTTCAAACCAACCTCTGTTCCTCAAGCTGGTTGCACACTGACATCACTGGACTTTCCCCTATCTTTTGTATATAAATCACATACATGTATGGCGAGTAGACAACTTCAGTTGAAAAGCTCACACAATAAGGACCACATCTCTGAGAAACTAACAGCATGGTGAAATACGAAACAACATTGCTAGATCTGGAAACCGGCGCAGGGGGAGTTTATCAGACAACAGTGGCATCCGTCCCGGTGAAGTCCTCCAAAAGCTGGATATGGAAGACAATTGCTGCTATCTCTTTGCTCACTCTTTGTGCCGCAGCGGCTGTTTTCTTCACCTGGCATGTAATGGTAAGACTGAAACTTTAGTGTGGGACGATAATATAATTGAAGTACATGACGGTGTGACCTAATTTGAAATGAGCCTTTGATAATAAGAAACATTTGCAATTTTCTTTCGTTTTGTTTTTTTACAGGAACTGAGCCAAAAAGATATTCCACACTTTCTGTCAGAGAAACAAATCAGCACACCATCAGGTAAAAAATTAAGCATTCCCAGCATTCCATCTGTTAGCATTTTTTTTTAAAGTTCAACTTTTGGTTTTCAACCTAGACTCATGAGAAAGCGTAACTATTTTACGAGCTGTCAAGGCTGTAAAAATAACTTTTCAGCAGCATATTTTACATAAATGCTTCAAAATGTAATGTTCAGCTCAATGTTTATGAAGTTTAGTTCAGTGAAAATAATTTACCATCAAAGGTTTTTCAATTTGATTTATATGCAAATTTAAAGTAGGTCTACTCCTAACCCCAAAATAGAGGTCAACGTTTTTTTTATGTAAATTTGCCACGGCAGTGTGTGGTTTTTAAATGAAATTCTTGCTGTTCTAGTTTCTTAACATTATTCTACACATTAATAAGCAACTGACGTTAGAAGCAAGCTGTGAAACTGACTCCAATCCTCTTTTCAACAGAGCAAGGAAGAATGCTGAAGCAGATCGCTGAGAGAACAAAAGCAGCCATTCATTTGCATGGTGAGTCTCAAACTGCATCTTTGACTTTTCTCTGTGTTCCGGGTTCCCATACGTCACAGGTTATCTCATTTCACGAGACCAAGTTTAGTATTCCTAGCCGAGTTCCTATCAGATTCTCAAAAATATGAGATTTATAAAAGGCGCTTGTTTGCTCAGAATGTTTCAACGAGCCCGAGTTTATCATTAAACATTAACTAATATGGATTTCCTAGTGTAGTCGGACGTAATATATTCTGCTCTCGGTGGGTGGCAAGAGGTGGGGAGACTCCAGTAAACTTATTGTATCACATGCTCTACTGACGATAAAGAATATGCTCTTTAATCCCAAATTTGAAGCAGGCCCATTTATACTATTTTAAACGTTTGCGTAACGTTTTTACCATTCGAACACTTTCGAAGCGCCTGTGGTCGCCTTCTCACACATTTATCTTCTGTCTTCACAGGAAAGCACGACACCGCGGAGTCAAAGTCTCTGAAGTGGGTCAGCGGCGTGGATCAATCGTTTGAACAGGGAGGCCTCAAGCTGGCCGATAACATGATTCACATTCCCGCCGACGGCCTCTACTTTGTGTACAGCCAAGTGTCCTATGCCGTACGGTGCAGTTCGGACGAATCCGATGACAATGAAGCTAAGACCTTCCTGAGCCACAGCATCTGGCGTTACACAGACGCGGTGGCAGACTGGAAGCCTCTGCAGAACTCGGCCCAGTCCGTATGCCAGTCGCAAGAGGACGGGAAGACCACGTACAGCACCATCTACCTGGGAGCCGTCTTTAAGCTCATGGAGGGCGACAAGCTGGAGACCAGGACCAGACACTTCGCCGACATCGAAGACGATTACGCCAAAACGTTCTTTGGAGTGTTCGCCTTGTAATTTGTTAGCCGCGTGAGTCGCGCGGCAACGGTTCGAAGACAAGTGTTTTACATTAAAACATCCGACGTATGTTCTCAGGGCATTTGCTTTAAAGTAGTTTGATTAACGCCGAGTCCTTATTGCATGGTAACATAATGTTTTGTTTCTAAAACACATCAGATGCAGTAAGAGCCGTGCGCCTGATACTATGTACTCAGTCATGAGCACTATACCAAGGGCACTACAACCCGTATACTTATTTTAAGCTAAGTTGATTATCTTACGCGTTTCGTTGTAGAAATTGTAAGGAATGTAGACGTTCGAAGGAACGATGAACGATGGCATATCGATCTATTTATACCTTTGAGAGTATTTAATTAATTTTATTTTGTATGTCCTATTTATCTATTTATTAATGACTGTGTATGCTATACTGTTTGAAAAAAAGGAATGTACTGAATTGTTTTGACACTCATCTGACATTTTAATGTTAAATAAATGAATTATTGTACCGCACTATAGTCTCGTTCCTTACAGCATACAAAAAGAAACAGAAGCTTGTGACAGGTCATATGAACTCTGGGGGATTTTTGCATTCCAGTACGTGACTAGTGGTTCTCTATCTTCCTAAAGTCTGACTTCCTTTTATTTGTTAGAAATGAGGTCATGGCTCGTTTCCCCTCACGAACGCTCTCCGCTTTCTCCCAGGTGTGATGTGAAGAAAAGCCCAGGGCTCTAAATTAACAGAATTGCATCACTCTTTTAGCTACGCTTGGGAAAGGGCGGAGATCGCACATTTGAGTGCAACAGCATAACTGTGAATTCCAGGAGGTGCTTTAGTCTAAAAGGCCCTCTACTGGACAGAATCCAACGGGTTGTCAGGAAGGCCAGAAACGATTTTTCACAAATAAATATGAAAAGGATAGCCTCACAACGGTGCAAGACAACTGGTTGCGCAATGCTTAAGAGCTCCTTTGTGTCAAATGCAAGCATTTCTGATAAACTTCTAAAATGCAGCATGCAGTGTTTAAGCACTTAATATATTTCGCACCTGTATATAGATGAAATAAAAATGCATATACACTGTATAACAATTTTTTTGTAATATAAACAAGCAATGCAATGAAAACAATGAAAAACATGGATTTTAGTGAACGTGAGGAGGGGGGGGGGTCGATCACAAACAATACCGGCTGCACTCTCAGTGCAAAATAATGAGTTTATTGAATGTTGACATCCAGAAAGTTTGCATAATTTAGAGAAACTTTCTAAAGCTGAACATACATAGTTTTTGTCAGTTGAAAAATTACAAGGGAATTAATTACATTGTTGTTGTTGTTTTTTTTTGACTCTTGGAAGTATCAAAAGAAATTCCTCGTGGTACAGTGCACACACCTGACAATTACACAGCTGAAGGGAAATCCATACCTGCTGTAACCGCAGAGCCTTCAGAGAAAGAATTGCCTCAGAATAACAAGAACCCTCCCGTGAACGTCAACGGTGACTCCACTCAGATGTTTTAAAGAAGCCATCCCATCCATTCAAAAGGCACTGTTTCAGAAACTACAGATTGAACCTTTACCGTGTGTCAAGTGTTACAGTATACAGTCACACACCCTGAGCTACATTACTAGAATGTGTATATATATATATATATATATATATATATATATATATATATATATATATATATATATACATATACATAGATGGAAAACAATGTGCTGTACTAAGCCTAGCTCTCCAGTCACCAACTGTGAATAAGTGCTTCTTATATGTTAGTTTTTACACAAGTACTTTTTATACAAGAATGAAACATGCGGCAATGCACAACTTAAATTAAAATCCCCAAATATTGTATTATTGTGTAAACAAGTATTACATGATTGTCTTACCATAGGAAATAAATGTTATACCACTGTAATATTGCAATAATTCTAAATACACATAGAGATTGTCCACAGGTACAAAAGATCAAGCATTGACTCTACTTGTTAAAATAATTAAAAAAGAAAATACAAGAGGAGAGTGTCAATAAAATTTGATAGATCTAGTCTTATGGTTATAGTTTCTATGATTTTTGCCACAATGACAGTGTTTATGATGTGATATATAATTGGGAAAGTCTTTTCAAGTTTATATGTTACATAATGGTCATAAATATCATTTTAAAATTTTACAAAAAGTGCGGTATCGTTCTTACAATGAATATAAACAACCGTGAAGAGCACTCATTTGTTTACTGTTACTTGAAAGAGGCACAAAATTATTTTAACCACCAAAAAATAAATAAATAAATAAATAAAAATCACACAATAAATTAAAATAAATAAATAAGAATAAATAAATATAGAAATAAAACATTGCACAGGTCAAGCAATGGCCTTGAGTTTATAATATGGGGAAAGACAATTGTGAAGAGCACAATACTGTCATTTAAAAAATATATATTTTTATCAATATACGAACCCAGAGAACCCAGAAATTTTTTAATAATAAATTACCTCAAATAAACAAATAAAGAAATATTGCACAAAGTAATGGTCTTAAATTTGGCAAAGAAAATCAATACATTTCTAGAGAATGCTCACCAAAAAATAAATAAATAAATAAAATGCATTAATTAAAAATCATCTTACAATGTTGTGTGTTGTGAGATGTGTTTGTTTGATAAATTTGGCCCAAAAGTGCAAAAGCTACAGAAGCTGTTCAAGAGGCCTGTGCTTGTATTTTACTCGAACTGTCACGTGACGCACAAATCACAAACATCAAGGATGGATTGACGAACAAATAAGCGTCTTGCATCACAACTGTATGATAATAGGAGGAAAAAGCAAACCGATGCTTGTTTTGTACAGTCCAGGCCAAAGCAAACTTCTTTCATTCTTTTCCATTTCACTTCTATTACTACGGTTGTAAAAAAGAAAAACAGGAGTCGGAGAGGCTGAGACAAGGACAGAAAAGCCATTAAAGCACCCTGGCACACGGCCGTGGGGATTAAAGGAGAAAAAGCATACGAGGAAAATAGAGTATCGACCAGACTCGGGTCAAATACCTTTAGGAGTAAGTAAATCACAGGTTCGGCTAAGACCTTGTCTCATTTCCTTTGTGAACTGGATGAGAGAGAGAGAGAACAATTCATCTGATACGTCTGTTGGTGCAATGCAAGGTCTGTCTCATTAAAGTGACAGTCTCGTCAGATGCTAAGCGAAGCACGGAGACACGCTCTTCTTCCTTCGCTGTCACTCAACAAAATAATTCAAAGAAATGTTTGACCGGGTCTGGCTCCAGCACCCACACAATCCTTCCTAAACACCCCTGTCCTAGTGTTTAAAGACGCTTTATCCGAAGGGATTTACGGAGGTCCAATTGCAAAAACAGTCAGTTCCCCTTGAAGAACTCCGATTTAAGTGCTACGGTCAAGGGCACTATAATGACAAAGCACAAACCTGATTTAAGTCGCTCTCTAGCCTTCGCGTTATCGCTCGCTTAAAGGAACGTTACAGGTTCAAGTGCAAGTTTAGCTCGATTGAAATATTCATTAGCAAAACCGATCCCCGTTTGTCCCTCTTTTTCTGCAAAACAAGGAAAGACTTATAGGGCTTATAGTGAGAAATTTACAATGGAAGTGAACGGGCCTAAACATTTAAAGCAAAAATCTCAATTCACAGTGAGACAAAAGTATTTATAAAAGTATTGGATTATCAAAAAACTACAAAAATATAGGGTAAAACGTAGTTCTGTTGGTTGCTCTTTTTGATTCAACTTTTTTGATTACAATTCAAATTTCCATTTGACTGACGATTTTAAATTTTCACCGTTTCAAATCTTGATATGAAGGTTTAAATGGTTTTAGTATAAAAAAAACGCTGCTATCACAAAGAAACACAAAAGGAAAGCAACATAAACAACTTTACAGCTCAAATAATACGCACGTGTTAATAGAATGATTAAAATGTGGCAGAATGAGTAACGTATGAAGTTGAAAGCTTCATATTTTTGCTTTTAAATCCTCCTTCCATTGTAAATGCCTCAACCTAACCTGAAGGACAAGTCAATATGAAATTATTATGTGTGTTATTCAGAAGGTTTGATTAATGCACAAACGCATACCATTTTCTGATATTGTCTGAAAGCACCACACTCAATAAATGTGCAACAGGATTTTTGTTTCCATATACACTACCTTTCAAAAGTTTGGGGTGAGTAAGTTTTTTTTTTTTTTTTTTTTTTTTTAGAAATTAATATATTTATTCAACAAAGATGCATTCATTTCATTAAAAGTGACAGTTAATATGCTCATAATGTTACACAAAATAAAATAAAAGCTGTTCTTTTGAACTTTCTATTAATCAAAAATATCCTGTAAAATGTATCACGGTTTCCACAAAACTGATTGCTTTCACCATTAATAATAATATCAATAATACTACATATGTATAGAGCAGCAAATCAGCATATTAGAATGATTTCTGAAGGAACATGTGACACCAAAGCCTGGGGAAATGATGCTGAAAATTCAGCTTTGCATCACAGGAATATAATAATAGAAATATAATAATAAATCAATGATAATTTTTCATAACAATATTAATATTAATTATTTTTACTGTTAAAAAAAATGCAGCCTCGGTGAGTGATTTCTTTCCAAAACTTAAAAAAAAAATCTTACTGACCCAAAACTTAGAATCGTAGGATTACAAAAAAATTATAATACTAATAATGTGCTAACAGATAGTTATCAAAAGTGAACAATTAGGAGGTCAGGATCAGGAGTTAAAAACTCATCAACTTCAAAATAAATTAAATTAAAATTAACCACAGGACACAACTTTACATTGCCTTCTTGGGATCCGGGGCTCATTTGTACAGCAGGGGCAGACGGCTGTTGTGGCAGTTGTTTCGGCTCAGTTTGCCCTCGCCCTGGTACAGGTTGGAAGAATTGGAGAAGGACGGAGGCAGGGACTGTTTGTCTGTTGCGGGGGAGTAGCTGGGGGGTTCGGCCTGAGACGACGGGACGCTGTGGTTCTGGTTCTGGTTCTGGACGGACGGGCGTCTGCGAGAGCGCAGGGCCTGGCGCTCCGCAAGCTGATGCCGCAGCTCCGTCACTCTTTCTTCCTTCTGCACAAAAAAAAATAAATAAATAACTTATATTAATAAATCTGCTAAACTTCTCTTATTTTTGTTCCGTCAAAGAAAGTAAGTCATGCTGTATTGGACCACATGAGGCTGAGTAAATTATTTGCTATTTTTGGGTGAACTATTCTTTCGACATTTCCTTTAACATCTCTTTATTAAGTCGCTGGTATTTCCTACCATAAATATATTAAAATTTAATTTCTGATTAGTAATACGCATTGCTAAGAACATTCGGACAATTTTAAAGGAGATTTAAACATTTTTTAAACGGTTGTATCTGCCAAATATATCTTAACAAACCAAACACCAATGTAAAGCTTATTTATTCAGCTTTCAGATTATATATAAACCTTAATTTAGAAAAAAAATGACTGGTTTTGTGGTCCAAGGTCACACATATAAAGCATACTCGGGCCTTAATGAATGAACAAATCAGAAGGTCGAGCAGGATATCATTTCAATAATTCATTCTGTCCAACCGGGATCCCATTTAATGTGTTCATTTATCAATCTATTATATCGTGTTAATTAAGACGCAAGCCGAGTGCACACGAGGAGAAGAGGAAGTGACGGATGGTGGTAGAGAAAAGGAGCATGTGCCTCTTGAATGATCTTCTGGAGTTCCCTGTTCTCGCGCTCCAGCTGCCTTGACTTCTCCTCGTCGTTGTTGTTGGTGGACGAGCCGGTTTTCAGCGTGTCCTGCTGCTCCGACTGCCACTCGCCGCGAGTGATCAAACGGCGTATCTGCAGAAAAGACGGTTCAAATCGATGAGGCGCCGCAGGGAACACTCGCTGAATTTATGAAATGTCAGTGAAATCGATAGTTCATATGGGTGATGCTGCGCGAGAGAGGACAGTAATAAGTAAGGGATCATTTACAGCCAGCCAGTCGCAAAATAAATCACCCTGAAGGGTCTATTCTGCGGAAAAATCTGCTTTCGTACATTTTCTGGCTTATTACATGGCTACTTAACTGATAAATAAATAAACGTACATGAAATACTGATTCAAGATGTTATTAAACTTATCTGAAAAGATAACGCAAAGCAGGGTTGTTATAACCAACAATACTTGGTAATATTAAATATTTTTAATAATTGAAAAATAAAGCTAAAATCAAATTTAATTAAAAACTTAAAATAAAAAAAAAAGAATGTTGCTTGGCTACTAACTGAAATACTTTGAAGAATTAAAATTAATAAAAACTACAAGTGAAATAAAACTAAAAATCTAATCAGTACTATTAAAAAAAAAATTACACTAATTACTAAAAAATAAACTAACACTGAAAAATATAAAAACACAATAATACAAAATATACTAAAAATTTAAAGTGGAAACTTAAGATTAAAGAACAAATAATATTCAATACTTATATATTGAATATATATTAATATAATACTTAACACTGCCAAAGAGAGATTCAATAGACACTAGCAAAAATCTGTTTCACATGATATTTAGAGTTTAACAGGCATTATATGAATAAACTTGTATAAAGAAAATTTCACAGCATAACACTGTGATTTACCTGTACCGTATAAAAAACAAAAAGAAAAAAAAGTTCTCTAAGATAAAGATCACTTTACTATTCTGAGGAAACAGAATCTCCTGCTTAGATCATAACATGAACCCAGTGCACTTGTGCAGTGATAAAAAATGAAACTGCAGCGAGGGAAAGAACCGAAATTAGACAAAATGAGAAATCGGCATCTGCCATAAAAAAAAAAAAACAGCGTGAATGTGGAAGTGATATGAAGCAGGGGATTATCTGAGTGCATGTACCTTGGGCACAAAGAGCACCACGAGGGTGATGTAGACGGAGAAGATGATGGCTAGAGAGGCGAATGCAAATGAAGCATCCTGCTGAGAGGAGAGGATCATGGTCACCGGAGCAGTAATCATGCACAGCACCTGGAGACAGAGTAAAAAAAAAAGAGAGAATAATGTTAATAATGTGCATCTATAACTGTGAGGATATAACTAAAAATGTAAAATCATTACCAGGAGATATAGCCTAAACTAGATTGTTAGGACTCACTTAATAAATTAAATTAAATTAAATTAAATTAAATTAAATTAAATTAAATTAAATTAAATTAAATTAAATTAAATTAAAATTTCAAAATGTTGTTTAGTGGCTCAATTAAATTATTAAGAAATAAATAAAAACTAAAACTGAAATAAAAATAAATTAAAGCTAAATAGAAATTAAAGAAAAAAAATGTAAGATTACTAAAGACAGGACAGCATTATTATTTGAAGCTTTAACTGATTTATCTTTTAAAATAAGATCTTCAGAACTCAGTCATTTTTCAGTGCCAATTTAAACCACTTACAAATGTGGCCTTGATCAGGTTTGTAAAAATTTGATTTCATGTGTTTGTTTTGACTGGAGTCAGATTTTTTACAAATACACACACACACACACACACACACACACAAGGTCTTTGTGTACCAAACTTTAATCACCACTAGAGGGCATAAATTAACTGTAAGAAAAAATGAACTTGCAGAGCAGAAACGTCTTGAATGAGAAGTAAGAAAGTGATTAGATACAGATACTGTATTTCGGGGAAAAGGAGGAAGCAAGAGAAATAAAAAGTGAGAGAGAGCAAGAACTGTTGATGAAAAAGAGAGGTCATTTTGTCGAAACACTCGGCAGAGAGATGGAAGATCTCCACGATGAGTGGAGATGTCATATCCGGCGAACAGTGTGTGGAAAAATAACTGGTATTTACCTTCAACGGCCAAGAATGACTCTCCAGACAGATAACTGCGAGCAATGAACTGACTGTCATGACTGTCCGGAGTCAACACAAGTCTATTTCCTCTCTGACCTCAACAGCACTGGAGCGAGATGAGCTGCTCCGTGTTATTCTACCAATCACTAAAACATCACCTGATGGGAAGCAAAGCGCTTGTTAAGTCTGCAAGCTCAACAAAAATAGACTTTTTCTGCTGTACATACATCAGACTTGTACTTTCCCTGGCGACATTTTTACCGACTCGTTTCTGAATCTTGCATCACCGTAAAACAGGCAGAAAATCCTTTGTTTTTGATCGCCCCTCCAACTCTCAAAGCAGACCTGTCATTCCTGACACGTGGCAGAAACACGGTGCCATTCTGAGGCTTAATCTGATCTTATGTAAAATAGCTGTAGGACTGACGTAAAGCGTTTGCGTTACCAGTGAAGTGTTACTTGTTTCCTCATTAGGATGTTTTAGTCTAAGTTTGAGCAAATGGGTGCAATTATGCAAATCAGCCCGCGAAGCACTTGGAGTTATTGCCGGAATCAAACTGTTTGCAAGCAGTCGAGCAATTCAGAGCGAAGCACAAAACGGCAGTAATCAACACTTCATTCAAAAACTGCGCTAAAAAAGGCTCAAACACAAGGCGAACGTGTCGTTTTTGGCAAAAGTAAATACACTTAAAATTTTATTTAAATGACCTGTTTCGCCGAGTTGGAAAGAGTTTGCATGGTGCGTTTTTTTTATTCCTACAAATATTCAAAGTAAACAATTATCCACACCACAGCTATGCAGGAGGATTTGTGGTACCGCCTTTCTGGAACATGGTCTTGTTGGAGTTTAAAAAGATTTTAAGATATGAAATACCAAGAGATTTCACAACATCGTCTCTTGGAAATTGTGTAGATATTATGTTGAAAGAAGACGTGCGTCTTGTAAATATATTAAGTGTAGCATGTAAAAAGAGCATTATCAAGATACTACTGTAAGCAAAACAACATCTTCACTTGAAAGGATGGAATGGATTGAAATTGTTAAAGATATATACAATTTTGAGACTTATTTTTGAAATACTGAAATAAATTGACTGAGTACAGTAATGTAAATAATTATTTACATTATGTACTGTATGTATATATATGAACATGTTATATTCATTTGAATAACTTGATAAGCAGTAGTATAGGTCAAGTTAAAATCTGTAAAGAGTAAGAAACTAAATTAAATACTTATAGCTATTATACGGTATTCTTTAAAAGTTCAGTCTAATTATTTAATTTTATTTTATTTTAATGTTTTGGAAACATGTTTACCAATATTGCATTTATTTGATCAAAAATACAATAAAAACAGCTATACTGTGAAACATTATTTCAATTTAATATATCTGCTTTCTATTTTAATATAATTTCAAATGTAAGTTATTCATACAGAATTTTCAGCATCGGTCACGCGATCCTTCAGAAACCACTCCGTTACGCTGATTTGCTGCACAAATATATGGAGACTGATATTTTTGCACAAGCTGTGATCCATTTTTTAGGCTTCCTTGATGAACAGAAAGTTTAAAGAGCACATATTTTCAGTGGAAATCTTTTGATCAGCGTAACGCATCACCGGGGAAGCACGAATTCCTTGCGAGACAAAAAAAAAAAATTAAAGCAATAATTTTGTGATTTGAATAACTTTGTCATTCCATTTTTGTCCTAGCAGGTAAAGAGCCATTTTTCACGAGCGAACTGTTTATCCTACTTCTACGGTGCCGACAGAGAGCAATTGAAGTGAGAGGGGGCGGCGAGTAAAACACTGGGAGCTGCTTGGGAAAAAGTCACCTGCTGAGTCACAATTCATTTTCAACGAGACGGACGAGCAACACAATACCACCCCAGAAACTGCTTCAGCCCTGGGCGACAGCTTATATTGCTTATGCAAGTTTCTGCCACTGCTTATAAGCAGTTTCACAATTAACTTAGCCTTCTGTCGTATATTTATAAAGGAGTCACGTATAGTATCCTGGGGAAGATATAATAATAGTCTTGACTGGAAGGGCACGGTATTCCTAATATCCATATGATATATATATATAGCTATATATTAGATGAAACAGTCAAATGTGTTTCCCCCGGCTGTCAGAAATGGTTAGGCTACACTATAAGACATTATGTGCTGTGAATATAGAAATAGCCAGCAGTCAGACTTACAGCTACGTTGTAGATGGCCATGCCGACCGCTCTATGGTCATTAATCTTCTCAGTGGAAATGGACTTGGTCTCGTAGGCCAGAAAGATTCCCAGCAGCAGCAGAAGTCCCTTGTAGCCGTACACCACACCTGAAGGGAGAAAGCATTACTTACGGTATAGTGAGTGCTCTTAAAGCTCAGAGTTCGGCTTAAGATAATGTCTCGCATGCTTTCTATTTCTGTGCTGATTTTAAGCAAAGGCTCTTTTTTAACCATTGAACCACTGGTTCTGTTCAACCAGCGCGCATTAGAAACTAGAAACGTTTGGGCGTTACAATTTTGATGTTTTGATGAAATATTTTTTGAAGTTTTATTCAGCAAGAACGCACTAAAATGATCAAAAGTGACAGAACATGTATGACGTTATCAAAGATTTCTATTTTACACGAATGCAGTTTTGAACTTTGAAGTTTCCACAAAAACACTGTGTGGCTAACTAACCGTTTGAACGCTGATAACAATAAGAAATGTTCATTAAATCATGAAATGACTTCTGAAGGATCATGCGAGACTGAATAATGACAAAAATTCAGCTTTGATCACAGAAATAAATAAATAAATTCTTAAAACAGAATCTAGTTCATTTGAAATATTACTGTTATTTAGAGTATTTTTGATCTAATAAATACAGCCTTGGTGAGAGACTTGGTGAGAGAATCTTACCATTGTCAAACATTTGAACATTTGTATATAAAACCTACCAGAAATTAATTTATAATAAATTCAGCGATGTCATAAATGCAGTCTACAGGGTTTTGAGTTCAAATTAAGATATAATATATATATATATATATATATATATATATATATATATATATATATTGTTATATGTGTATATATATTACAGCAGTGAAACCTGGTAAAAATGTTAATTGGACATTTAAAAGTGTTGCAATTTTTTTTCTGGCCGCAAAAAAAGTGACATGAAAATAAAATCACTGAATTATTGAAAAAAAAAGAAAAAGAAAAACAATAAATAAATAAAATGAGGAGGAATGATAAAGGAAGTGAGAGAGTAGAGAGGGACTAATAAGTCACATTAAGAGTTTAATCTCGTTTTGAGTTCAGGGAAGGTTTTTTTTTCTCTGTAATATTATCTTCCTGTACAATGTGAGAGAGTCAGGCTATGAGATCCAGACCTGGGCACTGACCCACAAAATTTAATTTTACACTGCGGCGCTCTGATAGGAAGTCAGAGCAAGAAAGAGAGAGAGAGAGAGAGAGAGAGAGAGAGAGAACGAGAGAGGGAAAGGATGAGTTGTGAATGGTGAGAGGAATACAAAATGAACTGGAAAAAACTCTTGAGCATATAGCAAATTATTCATTTAGATTTCAAAAACAGATTGTATCACTGAAGTGTAGAACAACAAGCAACCGTATAGATAATTAAACTACTAGACATATCTAAATAAATTCAATTAAAATAGACCAGGGGTGTCAAATGCACCGGCGCAAAGTAAAAATATTAAAGTAAATTATGTTTATTTATTATCGTCATGATATTCATATATCTGAGTTTCAAAACAAAGTTTATTATTCATGCTTAGGGTTTTTTAAAATTAAAAATACTGCAGTAAAAGACAGCGCGAGCGAGTGTTGGATACTTACCAAGCCACGTATTCATCTTCTCTGAGCTGCAGTGCTCGAGAAGAGGCTGAATCAACACATCTAGATCTTCTTTAGGAGCCTCTTTAGTGAACTTCTGCTTAGACGAGAAAACAAGAGAGCGAGCGAGAGCACTTTAAAGGACAGAGATTGAGGTCAATGCAGCAGAGCACCGCGCTACAATCCTTCACCATTAACACCTACTTCCATGAGCTTGCTCGGCGGAAATTTCCAAGGCATCTCAGAGGAAACGCATCATAAAAATCACACTAACAACAAGAAAAAAAAAAAAAAAAAATCAAGTGTCACCACACCTCCACAGTTATGTGCAGAGGGTCCACGATCTGCCAGATAAGCAGAGAGAGAACATCAATAGCCAGCAGAACTGCAACGGTCGCATACAGCTTCCACGGCTCCAGATGCTGCGGGAGAAATAACAAGACCGTAATCGTTACACGCTTGCAAAATATCGAGACGCTAACGAGAAACTGCTATACTGTAAAGGGAGGAATAAAAGATCCATTTATGCGCAGTCACAACAGTTGTAGACATTATTGGAGACTCTGTTTACTGTATTTGTTTTCTGCTGAGCACAAAAGGAGTTTTGAAGAATATGTATGCGTTTTAAATATATTGAAAATATTGAAAAATATATTTCACATTTATTGTTATGGAGTAATGAGGTAATATGAATGGGGGGAATGTGGAAGGAATTAATAATTGACCATTTTTATTGTTAACTATTATAATTAACAATTATTCGTCTTATTGCTTACCTTGTTATTATTATTTAAATCTGTACCGTCACGCACAATAGTTTTGTATTTTATGCTGTATATAACGTGTACTTTTAATAACACATTATATGAACCTCAAATATATTGTGTATATTTATTTATTTATTTATATATAAATACATTTTTAAAAAGATGCCAATATGTCATTGCGTGTCGAGAGTTTTGAAAAGTTTTGAAAAGTAAAGTTGTACTTTTTTTTTCCAATGCAAAAAATAGTAAGTATTTGGGTTTGAAACGAATCAAGGGTGACTCTTTTTAAGAATCGCGGCATTCGAGGTGCTGTTCTGAATAACGCGTTTATTTTCCTGTCAAGGTAAATGACGGAATCGCTCCGACACCATAACAATTGTGTTTACTCCGCTGCATGGTGGGTAACAGGAAAGAGGATTGCCAATCATCGGCAAACATGACGAAAGTCATGTGTTACAAATGTGGACTTATTTTCAGTTGCTATTCCATCCATTAATCCGCGGCCTCGGGCTCCCTCCAGGCCGTCAGACTGGGAAAACAGATAGAACCGAGCCTCACTGCACTCTTTCTCCTCTCTCTCTCTCTCTCTCTCTCTCGCCCTTAATCGCCGTGAAGGCGTCAAATGACCCAAGAGCCCCCTGTTTCTACCACATTCTGCCTGAGCGCCGAACTTTCTTCAAGTGCTGTCGAACCACTTAGGCAAATTGCCCCATTACGGACATTGGGAGAGTTGAAAGTCATCTCGATTCGTCGTGCAGCACGCTTGAATAATAAAACCCCCTGAAGGTCGGATTTCTGTAAAAGAAATTTAATGCTCATCCATATTCATACATATTCCATAGTTGGGGTAATCTGGTTGTCGTTTGATGAGGTCTTAGGGTTTCCCTAATGCCGTGTCTTATTGCTTTAGGACACGGGATCAGAGCGAACGCACGTGTCAAGATGCTAATAGTGTGTTTGTGTTGTGTAAGGAAGAAACGGACAGAACTTCTCGCAGCAAGAATAAAAGAGAGAAGGGGGGAGGTTCGTGTCTATTTCGTGCTGGGAAACTTCATCTAGCGCTGTAGAGTCAGCGGTGCGGGATTCTTTAATATGCAGTAGATAACAGTGAATTCGGCAGCGCTGCATACCGTGAGCACGCTGCTCGTCACATCTGCAGATTCTGCAAAATTATCGGAAAATAATTAAGGGGTTACTGAAAAATGCAAAGTCTTGTGCAAAGCCTATGAGCCCTGTCATCGTTCTAATTAAACCAGACGTAATTTATTTTAAATTCATTACTCAGTTCACCCAAAAATAAAAAATCTGTCATCATTTACCCTCGTGTCATTCAAAAATTATACAGTTTTCTTTCTTTTGTGGAGCGTTTTATAGCAAAAAAAATTTTAATGCCACAGTTTTTGGAACATAATTAATATGAATAATTATTAAAATAAATAACAATCAATTTAATTATTAAATTATCATATATATATATATATATATATATATATATATATATATATATATATATATATATATATACACGGCTTAAAAATGGCATTTTTGTGGTAAACAATCCCATTTTATGCAAGACACATTTTATTTACAATTTACCTTTCTCTTCTCTTTTTTCTCATCTTTCTTGGTGAAGACAGTGTGAACCCACCAGATCTTGGTGAACATGCTGCCATAGGCTAAACTGAAGCCTAGTCCAAGCAGCCACAGGCGAAACTACGAGAGAATGAGAAACAGAGTTCATTTGGAAGCTCAGCTCCAAAACAGCTATTCATTTTTTACAACAAATCTTCATTGTGCTCAAAGGTCGAGGCTGAATGAGAGGAAACGGCAATAAAAAAAGTGAGTATAACATTTACGACCCTACCTGGCACACCACGGGGAACTGTGATTTCTGGATATGGAGGCCATCGATGCCCAGAGGAAAGACGGCCGCTAACGCCAGCACGCAGCCCACCGCCGTCATGTTGTTCAGATAGGGCTGAGAGTTCTGAATGTATCTGTCAGAAGAGTTACAACAGATTACAGATATAGTACACGGTTTCGAAATGAGAAATCCCAAACATTTCATGCTGGTCTCTAATATTTTTTTGTAACAACCATGGGAGCATTTAAAGGAGTCATAAAATTGTGAAAAATCCCATTTTCCTTCATCCTCTAAAATAGGAGCATCAAAACTTTTCTCCCCAGTTCACTTTCCTCCCCAGTTCAAATTGTGTTTTAAAACCTTTATCCACGATCATTTCATTTCAGTCATAACGGTTTTGCCTTTACATTTTAGTACAGAGCGTTTTGCGCACCATCCACAATGTGATGCAGCTCTGCAAAAAAACCTTCAGAAAAATCTAACAACATATATATGTAAGATAATAGCTTAAATTAATGATTTATTTTCAGGCAATGTTACTTGAACATTAGTATTGAATAAAAAGTATTTTTTAAATCTTCTAATCCCACTGGCAAACTGTTTTATATGTGTTTTTTTAATTAAAATAATGAATTACATTTAAAAAGTGCCATTACAATATGGACAGAACTGACATATTGATCTGCAAGAAATTATTCTAAAATTAATTTTAACTGTTAAGATTTTATTGCATCTCTTGCATGTGGATTTCTTATGAACGCAGGATACTAACCTGACGCTACTGTTGTATATGTTGAAGGAAAGGCAAACTATGCCCAGAAGGATTCCCAGCCCGGCAAAGACAGACACTGATACAAAGAGCTTCTGGGAAAGGTAACGAAACTCCTCAATCACCTTGGTCTGGTCTGCTGGAGGGCCGAGGCCTGTCGAAAGAAATATCAGAGAAACTCTGAAGCGCAGAGAGAAACATATAAGAACATATAGATCACACTACATGACACTAGATGCAAAACAAAATAAAAAAAATCAGAGATCGACTTCATTGACAGTTCGAAGAGCAAAGGCGAAGGTTCAGAGAGTCATTAGCTACGTCTGCGAAACACATGACTTGGAGGGAATATTAATGTTTTTCTTTTCTCTGTGAAAACTTTCTGCGAAATAAGGCCACCGGGCCGGTTTGACACGTCAAGTGTCTGGAAAATTTCAGGGGAAGAGGAAGCGTTCACACATTAGCAAGACCAGACGGAATCTGACTTCTTTCACACTTTCGGCGCTTGTTTTGGAAGAAAATCTGCAGAATTCAGCGAAACAGATTTTAAGATGTGTTAAACGGAGCTGGGAGTACTACGCTTTCATTTCTAGCCCAAAGAACAAAACAAAGACACTAAAAATATTTGAATAAACAAACATACAGAGGACAAGGGATGTGTGAAAATGTGTGACTGAAGGTTGTTGTATTTTCGAGCAACAAAAATTTTTGTCGATGGCATCTGGTATGAACACGTTTGCTTGTAAATAAGATATTTGGTGTACATGACAGGAGATCAAAGTGAGAGAGAGCAGGAAAACTGATGTCAATAAACCAGCATAAATATACTGACGAGACCTTTTCTTGCAGGGAGACGTCAATATAAAATCAATAGATTCAAATTTTAATGCTGTTATTTTTAATTAAGTTATCTGAAAACAGTTTGATGGACATTTCCGCTGTTGTATGGCATAATTGAAGTCATTAATTATTATATAAATAATAAATCATTGACTGCTTAGTAATTATGTTTTATCACAAACTTGTGGTGGACACCTGAAAGTTTGTGGTCGATATTATATTATATTGTTTTTATTAGAAAGCAGCTCACCAAGGCTGCTTTTCTGGAAAAACGGGAATATTCTGAAATATATTAAAGAACTGTTTTCTACTTTAATATATTTAAAATAGTGTTGTCACACGAATAATCACAATTAATTGCATACAGTACAAAAGTTTTTTTTTTGCGTGATAAATGTGCGGTCTGAGCATATTTATTATGTGTATATATAAAAACACACACACATATATTTTATTTTTAGAAAATATTTACATTTACGTCTATATTTACAGAATTTCTATTATAAATACATTTATTTAATATATAAACATTTTATATGCATGTATAAAATAAATACATGCATAAGTGTGTCTATTTATATGCACGTAATAAATACAGAGCAAGCATACATTTATTATGCAAGACAAAAACCTTTATTTTGGATGCAGTTAACTGTGATTAATTGTTTTAATGCACTAATTGAAAAATCAAATTTTTTTCTGTGATGGAAAAGCTGAATTTTAACCACAATTATTCCAGTCTCCAGTGAAATCATACTAACATGCTCATTTGCTGCTTTCCTATTATTATCAATGTTTAATATTTTTGTGGAAACAAAAATATTCTTTGATGAACAGAAAGTCCAACATAATATGAGCATTATAAATATCTTTACTGTCACTTTGGACATCTGAATGCATCCTTTGCTGAATAAAAATTCATACTAACGTAAAAGTTACATATGATCCAAACCTACACGTATGATCCAAAGTAAACTTAAAATTTAACAGAACATCTATGTATCAATGAACCGATGTAGAATAAGTAAAAAACACCATAGCAAACTCATGGTAAAGGCATTATGTTCTCACTCCTCACAGTAATGTTATCACTCTTACTGAAACTGTGACTAAAATTACGAATTTACGCCTCTCGCTGTTCAATCTGTCACTATAATTATAACCAAAAACAGGATTCCTGTGGGAACAATAATTACAGCGATGATGGCTGTCGTGTGCTTATAAAGCTATTTGAAAAAGACAAACAAATGACAGCGACCGGCAGAAATCTAACACTGAACGACAGTTAAAATAAGAGTATTTCTCTGTCAGAAGCAAGCGTGTCATTAGGGGGAAGGAAAGCTGACCGGGAGGGACATGTGTCCGTGAAAGACAGCTGGCCCTCGGCTTCGTCAAAAGTGACACAATGTTTGTTGATACTTTCCGAATGTCAGAACACTGACGGGTCAGGAGTGACACTTGACATTGGCTACTGCAATGAGGCAGCAATCCTGTGAGAGATAAATGTATGTGTGTGTGTGTGTGTGTGTGAGTGTGTGTGTGTGTGTGTGTGAGTGTGTGTGAGTGTTAGAAAGCTCTGTCCTGTCACTCGATGCATTCGCACAGTAAACCTTCCGTCGTCCTTGATCTAAGAATCAGGACAGGGTGTTGCTATGGAGACCTGGCTTAACAACAGTTTCCACAGCAATTTGGAAGAGAAAGTCATGCTAAAGTGGTTGTCAGGAGCTCCAAAGAGATTGCGGAGAAGCAAGGGCACTGCCATATGGTTCGGAAAGACAGAAGAAACCAAGTCCTGAGTCCTGACCCGCGTTGTATGTTTTAAAGGGCGCGTTTTTATTTTAATAAAGATTAGAAACCGCACAAATGCTTGAAAATCTCACCCCAAAGAATCCCGGAGGAGGTTCTGCGCTATTTGGACAGAACATCTGCCGCTTCTGCTATTATCATGGGCAAAAAAAAACGCAGAGCAGTGTCACCAGCTCAACGCTCCGCTTTTCTCCGTGGGGGAAAGAGGAAGACGCGACTAAATAGGTCGTAACTGTGAATTCGGTTTTTCTGAAAATAGCCGTAATTGGCTAAAAAGGATGTGCATTTGCAAATGAAGGATGAAAATTATTAAAGCAAATTAAGTTGAATGGATCTTTGGAGGTTTTTGGATTCATGCCCCTTTTTGCAGTGCCTTTTGGTGACAGGAAGTTATTAAATGAAGGAAGCATAGGTTTTAAATAGGCTAAATTTTGTATAAGCCTTCCGTGAAAGCCATTTTTATATATATATTTATATATATACACACACAATTATATTTAATTGTATACATATGTATATATAATTAAATATATCTTTATACACATAAACCTAAATGTGCTCACCAAGGCACAGTACTGTTTTCTATTTTAAAATGTATATTAAAATGTAATCAATTCCTGTGATGCAAAGCTGACTTTTTAACATCAATACTCTTTTTCTGTAGAGCTGGATGAGATGACCTAAAACCAAAATCTTGATTAACTGTACATTTTACCTCCATTAAGATTAATGAGTGATCCATTTATTTACTTTTTGCCCTCATAGTTCACTGATGAGGTTTGTACTGTAAAAATGCTCAACTATTAAAAGGTGGGATAATTTTTTTTTTTCTAATGAAAGAGTGCATTTCTCATCTCTGTGATTTTAAAATAATTGAATGAAACACAAACTGTTTATAGGTATTTACTGAATATTTCGAACAACTAAAATCAAAGCACACATTTCTAAAAACGAAAAAGTCTTATTTAAAAACTCACATTTCAGTTTTAATGTAAAAAAACAGCGGTAACAGTGCATTGTGATTGGCCGAACATCGCAAGCATGAGTCGGAAATGTAATTGCCCTTTCAATTATCGCAAGCTAGACGTGGGGGCATGTTTTCATTATGTTTTCACCTGGTCTGGATCAGCTTTCCCCTCTAGATAAAATAAATCCTTTTGTGGGAGACTTTGAGCTTTGTAACTCTGCAGATCTTATACATGCACAAACAGCTAAACACCACACTAAAGAAAAGAAAAAATAGAAATCGCATCATATGACCCCTTTAAGGAGAAAGCCAGGGTTGCCAATTCAGGCTCCAGCTGCGGGTTGTTTATCAGTCTATTTTTTTTTTAATTGAACCAATCCCCCTCCAACCCCTGCACATGATTATGACCGAGGGAGGGGAAAACTGTGGGTAAAAAATACACTGGGCCAGTCTTGGTCTAGTTTTGAATAGCAGTTGGGCTTGTTTTGATGCATAGACCTTGAAACCCTGGAGAAAGTATTAACATGTTTAAAAAAAAACTTGGTTACTTTTACTTATGTTCAGGTTTCTCGAGAAATATTTGATTGGGTTCAATCCCAGGCTGTGGCTGAGCCACTCAAGGACATTTAAAGAGTCTATAAGCCACTCTTGCTGTGTGTTTAGGGTCATTGTCCTGTTGGAAGGTGAACCTTCTGCCCTGCCTGACTTTCTGAATGCTCTCGACTACGTTTCCTTTAAAGCTATCTCTATATTTTGCTGCACTGAGCGTTCCTTCCACTCTGATGAGTCCCTTAGTCCCTGCTGCTCAAAAACAGCCCCACAGCATGAGGCTGAGACCAGCACACTTTACTTTTGGAATGGTACTCTGCAGGTGATGAGCAAAGCTGGTTTCCTTCAAACATGATGCTTAGAGTCAAGGTTAATCAGAACAGAAAATCTGTGTGTCCCAGAGCCTGAGGGTCCTTTAGGTGCTTTATCGTAATTCAAATTCACTTTGCAATACAAAGTGTGTTTTCATGTGCCTTGACTGAGGAGAGGATCTAGTATTAGCACACTGCCATAAAGCCCAATTTGATGAAGTGTTGCAGTGATGTTTGTCCTTCTGTAGATTTCTTCAATTTCCACATATGATCATGAAGCTCTACTAGAGTGACCATCAGGTTCTTGGTCACCCCTCTAACCAACACTCTTCTCCATCAGTTGCTCAGTTTGGCCAGGAGGCTAAATCAAGGAAGAGTCCTGGTTGTTTCAAACTTCTTCCTTTAAAGTTTATGAAGACTGCATGCTTGTTTCTATTCACCTTAATGTACGTTTTTTGCTCTGATATGCATTATCAGCTGTTAGACTTTTTATTAAGATGTGTGTGCCTTTCCAAATCATACCCATTAAACTGAATTTGCCACAGGTTCACTTCACCAAGTGTAGTAACATCTACAAGCCTTATGAATGCTGCTGAGCTAAATTTCAACTGTACGAGATAAGGGCATGAATACTTATGCAATGGAATCATTTTAGCTTTTTATTTTCAATAAATCTGCAAAGATGATAAAAAACTGTTTTTTTGCTGTATGTTTATGGTGCATGGAGTGCAGATTGATGCGAAAAAAAAGTATTTTAACATAAGTTCAACATAAGACAGCAACATAACAAAATGAAAAAATGCTGGGGTATATTTTCACAAGGCAGCGTATATATAAAATTTACTGTAATTCATTTCAAGACACTGAACCTTACTATATAGCATTGTATTTAAAGTTAATCTTCCGACCTTTTAGGAGGATATTGAGATGGTCTCAAAAATAATAGACATTGGACTAAAATCCACAAACCTAAAAGCCACAGAAAAAAACTATATAAATAACTTTATGTGTGGCTAAAATATGTAAGCACACGCGCTGACTTTGTAGAACCCAACCTCATGTGCTTTAAAAATAATAATAATAAAACCTTCGGAAACTTCTGAATCTTAATGCATTTCATCCACTTTGAAAACACTGTAATCACGCTGTCAAATACAGTAAATTGCAGTGTTCAGTCATTAAGCTGACATTGACATCTATAATAATCTTTCACTTTTACCAAAATTTCCGCCTGCAGCATTGATCTTCACCTTGTAGCCATTCAGAAAACAAGTTCTAGTGAAGTGTGAGGTCATTACTCGTCTAATGTAGGGCAGCGCTGCTTTGTTACCGTCACGCTGGTGGAATCCACTCAATGGGATCACAGCATGAAGGATTGATTAGAGCCTAAATCAAGAATGACTCACAGAAGAGGACCGGGCAAATCCAGCAAATAATCGCCTCTGTATCTCTTGGGTGAGAAAATACAGGATTTTGGTGGTGGCAATTCAATTCTCATCTCTTGGCAGAAAACCAATTTGCGGGGTAATAGGGAAGGCACCGATTTGTGCTTTTGTTAATGATTCACTAGAATAGTATCCCGGCATCCATGCAGAAAAAGAAGCAAGTTGAGCAACAACTGTGAATTTTTTTTATCGAAGCTATTCCAAGGGTGACAATGCACCTGACAGGATGCTTTTAAAAGTAAAATGTTTCTTTTGCTTTGTTCACGCTGCATTTTTAGGACTGGCTGCCCAAAAGCAAGCGGAAAACTGGAAATGATTTCGCGAGGCGCGTGACATAATATAAGCAACAGAGGCATTTCTGTACTATTTACACATTCATGCATATGCTGAGTGTGAAACCACTCAACCGTTTGCTCATTCTGTACACTCTAAATACAGTCAATGTGAGCATAAATAAGCAAATTCATTCACAGACACTGCACTTTGTGTGAAAGTCACACAGCATCCTCAATGAGGAAAAAAAAGTACTTCCATCTAATCGGATCATTCAGACTGAAAAATATTTCTAAAAATATGATTATAATCATGTTTCAGAAAGCATTTAGATATAGTTTGCATCGGGTCGCACATTTTTTCACCACAGCTATTCTGAGCTGTGACATTATAAGCAGCAGAAAGGGAAAAATACAAGTCAAATTCAGTAGTAATAAATTCACTATTAACAAATACCAGTAATACTGTGACAGTTCATTTTTATATATATTGAAATAGTTATTTTTGTTTTATTTAAATTTTTTGTTAGTTATTTTAAGTTTTAAGTAATTGTCAATGACATTTTTTTAGCTATTGTTTTATTAGTATGTCTATATAGTTTTTGTTAATTTTATTTCAGTTTTAGTTAAGTACATCAAGTTAAAAATAAAAATGTAAAAAAAATTCAAATTTATTTTGTTCAGTAAAAATGCATTAGATTGATCAAAAGTGACCATAAACACATTTACACTGTAACAAAAAATTCTTGTTTTGAACTTTTCATTCTTCAAAGAAACCTAAAATGTCTTGTCATCCTATCTGTTTTGTTTGTTTTATAAAAGCACAATGTATCAAACAAGACCATTAGACAGTTATGCATTATTATTAAGACAATAAGTATTTAAAGTTGATTCGGCTGGCAAGGAATGACTTGCAAAATGAAATATTTGGATTTGTGCTGAATGAGAGTGGTGGGATACATGAGCACAAAGCTCAATTTCGCAAACAGCTGAGTGCACTTCATATTCCTTTGTCAGTCAAGTGAGAGACATGTTCAGAATCAGCGCATGGTCACTGTCTAGGGGCTCTGTTTTCAAAGTGCGCATTCACTGTTCTTCTGTTGGTGGTTATCAAACAGCATCACATTGCTGTATTGGCTGTATTCATGATGGTTCAGTATGAATACATGTATATCATGCCAAACCTAATACATATACATATATTAAGTGTGTTAAATGATTAATTGTAATTAATTGCATCCTATATATATATATATATATATATATATATATATATATATATATATAAGGAACATCAGTATTATTTGTTAGCCTTTGGTCAATGAAAGAAAAGTCACAATGGTCACAGAAATAACTGTGTAAATGTTAAAATGAAAGTCAGACATTGTATAATTTAAAAAATTAACTCACGAAACAGTGTACAAAAAAAATGGTAAACAGAAAACACTGAAAATAATGTATACATTTCAAGGTGTGTCCACTAATTAGCATCTGTCTTAAATATATACATGCATGTATGTGTGTCATGGACTAGAGGAAGCAAAGGTCTTGCAAGAGTTGACTCAAATTCATATAAGGTAAATGCATAAGCAACTAGATACTACAGTTGCAAAGGCGTCAAACAAAAAACTTGGGCCTATTGAGACAAATCTAAATCATCATTTGATAGCACAAAATAAGGTGAACTATCAGTAATTCATATATATATATATTGAATTTTTTGTTTTTTGGACAGAATACAGCTATTTTGAATCAACGTCATTGGAAAAATATGCTTTTTAGCCCCACCAGCAGAGTCAAACTGAACACATGCATAAAATGAAGCATAGCCTTGAAACCCTTTGTCTAATCTGTGCCTACAATGAAATCTTTTGACTATCACACCTTAATGGATCAGTCATGAGTTGAAGAGAGGAAAAATTGGACTATTGTAAAGTGGCGTCTGAAACATGCAGTCTGGAACACAACTGGAGCAGTTTGTCATGAGGAGTGGGCCAAAATACCTGCTGAGAGGTGCAGAAGTCTCATTGGAGTGGATTTTTTTTGATGCCTGTCTGAACAAAAACCTTGGTTTACCTTTCCACAAGAAGATTAAATTACTTTTTCAATTTCACACACTTTCCTACACGCTGTACTTTTCCATTTATCGGCGAGCATCATCACGCATTTTCATTTGATCCGCTCTGCGCCTCACATCTCTTTCATCAATACCGGTTTGTCAATCGAGAAATTCGCAGAGCTGCACAAAGGTCAGAGCGGCTCCACTTCTCCGCTCCCCTGGGCCTGTATGGTCTCCTCCAGCAGAAAGGACAGCTAATTGTTAGCGATGTATTAAAGAGCGCGACAGGGCTTTGTTGAGCTAACAGAAATCAATACTGTTAAGCCTCAATCTCGACGGGCCGAGCGCGGCTGTGAAAGGTGACAGGAGTGGAATGGACAGAGCTGTCCCGGCGTGTAGAAAAAAAGACTGGTTTCTCTTACCGATCCATTTGTCGTTTCCGTACCAGGACAGGTTGCCTTTTGTGCTGTCATAGTATCCAATCTTCTTGTAGCTTCCCCCTGAGGGATAAAAAAATAAGTAAAAGTTAAATAAATGATGAAAAAAGCCCGAATGAAAAGCGTATATGAAACCATCTTCTTCAGCCTTGCCCCAAAACAAAGAGACCCTCATCTGTCCATGGATTCATGTCACTCTAGAGACAATGTAATGAACAATGTAATGTTTTTAAAGGCTTGTATTAAAAGTTTTCTTGTGTAAATATAGCTTGTAATTAACAGTGTGTCAACTAAAGGTCACATTAAGAAAACTTGCTCGCACTGAGCACTGCAATAAAAGCTTCAAAAGAGGCCTGACTCGACAAATCTGGAGAAGCAGTCGACTTAGAGCCGCATCAATGGGTCTAAAAAAAACAGGCCCAACTGCATTGATCAAAGTTAATCTGAAAGGGAACATATTGTAGAAAAACTTTGCTCTTTGGAAATCAAAGGCTTTGATGTACCGTGTACACAAACGTTCGCAGCACAAAACTTAACACGAAACTCTCGTACCAGTCCAGGCCATTCATTGAAACTAAACAGGAAATTTGGGTCATTCAGAAATCTTTAACACTAAAATACAACCGCGGGCACAGTGGAGTAATGAGGAGGAAGTAGGATAAATGGGTCTTTCTTTATCTACAGGCAGTTTAGACCCTGTGAACTTTTAGTAAGTTTCTCTGAGACATTTTATTTCTAACAAAAAAATTACTTTTCACACTAGTTTAATTAGTCTACCAACAGCGTCCAACAGTGGACACTGATACATCACAAGAGAATTGTTACATTTAGTCTCTCCATCACTGTGTAATTCCTACCACAAATCAAATTATACATTTATTAAGGTCTTTTATTTTACGATTTATGTCGTTGTAATGCACTTTTTCTTTTTTTCCATCCAGCTAAGCAAAAATTTGTACAACCTTACAACTGTTTGGTAGAAATGAAGTCACATTAGTCATTATTTTTATGCAAAATATTGAACGAATGTTATAGGTTACACTACAAAAATGTAGCCCTTTCATTTTAAAATGCTGTTAAGTGCATTATCATGTTATCATCAGTGTCTTCTACATTAGTTTTAGGGATTCAGTTTAGTTTTTTTTACCTTGCAGCTGCTCAATGAGAGTCCAGGCCATACGAGAACCTTGAGCATCAAACACGACGTGACCCTACAAGACACAAATGCACGAATATAAAAATGTAAAGATGTTACATCAATACAAAATGATCATTTATGAAATCCATTTGTGACTCATCACGAAAACAAAAGTATAAAAGGCAATAAATCTGGGGAAAATAAAGGCTGAATCATCCTATAATGAGTCTGAACTCAGATTCACTGTTATCATAAAAATGTGATCATCTGAGACTGATGAGCGTCTCTACGAGTTTAAGATTTAAAAGGCTTTCTCGCAGGTCTGGGAAATTTTCGTCTGGAGTATTTTATCTCATTGTTATCTGACAGTTATTTTAGAAAAAGCTATGCGTCGACTCACAGACACTCCTTCAAACGAGCTGGTGTTGAGGGCTCTGTAAATCTCAGCAGTGATTTCCTTGTTGTTGTAGTTGAAGTCCTCCAAAGCCCAGCCTTTGACCCTCAGAGGGGACACAGTTTTATTGAGGGCCAGAGCGAGGGCCCACACAGCGTCATACGCCAACGGGGCTTCCTGAAATCCGCCCGTTTCTTCCGGATTCTTCCCCCCCAGACGTGACATCAGCTGGGCCAGGAACTCTTGAGAGGTCTGTGGGGGCGGGTTTTATAGACAGTTTTAACAAAAGCATCATCCAACGTAAAAAAGTATTTGTCTGTATTAGTCACTCACCAGGTTGGAGGCCCCGCGGACGGTCTCTGGGTTTAGCATGACGATTTCAGTGGTGACGTGCCCTTCCACAGCTTCCGTCATGTTCTCCACCGTGCAATTGATGGCCGGATCTTTAATCTTAAACCAGTTGTCTGCGTACCAGCCGATGAGGAACCACACGTACTTCTTACCGTAGAGTTTCTCTTTGAAGACCTGCCAAAGATGACACCGTGTTTTGATGGTTTGCGCTTAAGCAATAATCGTATTCAATTTTTTAATCTCAGTTAAGCCACAGTGAGTTACCTCAAGCTGAGTGGAAACATCGAACTGAAGTGTTTTAAACCGATATGAATAAATTGACAGTTCAGATGCTGTTATAAAAAGAACTGTAATTGTCACTTGCCTCGCAAAACACCTTTCTGGCTTCAGTCTCGTAAAAGAGGCCGACAATGATTCTTGCATCTTGACGCTGGAGACATATTAGAGAAAGGAAAACAAGACAGGAACATCACGCAACGTGTCACTAGCCTGACTTACATCCACATCTTTGATGCAAATTTGGGATCATGCATAAAAACACTAAAAGGAAAAGGCAATAAAAGATATTTCAAAATCCACTACAATTTCTTTATCATTTTCCCTGCCAGATTAATATTGACTTTACCACATTTTATTAATTTATTTTTCATTTACACAATTTTTTTTTAATTCCACATATAGTACATGTAATAAATTAATCATTATATTATATTTATCGCTGTCAAATGATTAATCTGCACTGTCTATATTTATTATGTATATACAGTATAACTACACATACATATTAAATATATTTTGATAATATTTATTATATGTATTTACATGTACATATTTATATAAATATATCTAACATTTAATATAGAAATATAGTATATATTGTAATATTTACAAGCATGTGTGTGTGAAAAAACTTTTATTTTGGATGCAATTAATTATGATTAATCATTTGACAGGACAAATTATATTGTATTGTATTATATTAATTTTGGTTTGATCAGCTGAAGTTAAATCTGTTGTTTGGTAACCACAAACAGCCTACAAATACTAAACTGTTGACATTTTTAACCATTTATTATGAATATGACTCTCTATTGATCATTTCTATATAAAATCAAAAAGCCACTTGAGTATGTGGGTGAAAGGTGATTTAGCCACGTGCAAGAAAACTTGCTTTAATTTCGTGACGTGCTTTAAAGGTGAATGTAATTTCTGTACAATTAGCATTACCAAACAGAATAGCAGAAATAATGACCGTTTTCAAAAAGCTTTCCTAAACATTTTAAAAAAAAATCATAAAAGATTCTTCATAGTTTCTCTGCATGTTAATGCAAAAGGAGAAAATATCGTTGCAGTGAAATTACAAACATGACCTTTAAAAGCATCAAGGCTAGGCATATGCCAAAATATTTTAAGCCAGGCATTTAAAAAGACAGTCTCACGAGATCTTTATGCAATATAATTTTACGATGAAAAAAATGCTGTATAACTATTCAATACTAAGTGTCAGCAGCGACCGAGACGGTATCCGAAACGTCACTTGATCTGACAGAGGGGACCGATCCTTCAGAGTGTTGATTTATCTCACATAAGATTTTCATGCGCTCTCTGCCTGCTAGCTACCCGACACGGGCTGAGGAGAGGAAGTGAGCGGCTGGTGAATTTTTCATCAAAGCACCTTCAGGTTTTTGACAGCCACTGCGGGATCCGTGAGGAAGCTCTGTCTAACGCTTATCTCGATGCCGGCCTCCTTCACACGCTCCTCCAGATCATCCAAAGTCTGGAGAGAGAGAAAGAGAGAGCGGTGAGACAGCAGGAGTGACAGGACAGGAGTGATGTTTGTGGAGAGCGGAGGACAGACAGGAAGAGCGCGCGAAAAGATCAAGGAGCGAGTGAAAGAGAAGAACAAAAGGAGGCCACGAGATGAATGGTTAAAGCGCAGACCAAAGTAGAAAAGAAAAGAAAACAGTCCAGAAAGAAAGGTGAATAAAAAAATATTTTGTTTCAAAAGGTGATATAAGTGAACACCAGAAAACAAAAAAAAAATATGATTTTCATAATATATAAAAAGCTCAAAAAATACTCATGATTTCTTTCATATATTTATATATATATATATATATATATATATGAAAGAAATATATATGAATATATATATATAATAGTATCATAAACTACTACTAAAAAAAGTTAACTATAAAATAAAGATTGGGGTAATTACTTTCGTTAGCTAAAATGAAAACTAACATCAAAACATTTTCATTGTATTAAACTTTTTCACAAATTTTCCAGGGTTTGTGACATATTTGTGATTTTATTTGTTAATTATGACTTCTTAAAAATTAAGACTTACTGTAAAAAACAAACAAACACACGTTTTGATAATTTTGCATTGTATTCAGCAATCGCGGAATCTGGAAAAAGTAGGACTGATTCAATAAAATCAACTTATTTTTTTATTTAGTTTCCAAAGCAGCATATCTCAGTTTTGTTTAGATTATACAAAAAATTACTTCAAATAAAGTTAAAATTCAAAAGAAAACTACTATTATTACTTTTAAATAGTAATAATAATGCCAAAAACACACAACAAAATACTAAAATTTGAACTAAAATTAATTAAAAATAGTAACAATAACTATAATATCAGTTTCACTAATATAACAGATAAACACTGATGCGTGTAATATAATTCAAACATAATATGTATTAAATAGTTAAAATAAAAATATATCATATAAACAAATCAATATACACTAATGATTCTTTCAATATATAACTATCAATAAAAATAAAAGTAGTAAACTATAATGTAAAAGACTGTATATTATTAGATGACTGATAGATTCACTCAGGAGTGCTATATATGAAGCCTATGTAGAGTTTTTCTCCATATAGGCAATGAGGCAGTGTATTTCTGAAAAGGTGCACTTCAATGAATGGCGGAATATGGAGAAGCAAAGAGGATGTGAACAGGAGAGAAGGACTGGGATGAAAGTAAATGAGAAAAAGAGATGAGCTGGTGAAGAGATGGAGGGGGATCATTAGCCTAGCGGAATTACACTAGCTCAATATTGAATCGATGCATGAGAGATTTATGACTTGGTCAATATTCCTAGCAGCCAACATGAAGAAAAATGACTTTAAGAGTCCTTCATCACTTAGGGAGAGAATAATCAACCACGGTCTTTGCCATTCACTCTGAGGCATTAACCTTAGCGTAAAGGGCCAGCTAAGCTCGCTAACAGTTTTAAGACGCACGGGAAACCACTTTTCTCGAAAATTACTTTTTTTAAAGGGGTCATACCATTTTTTTTTTTTTTTTTACATTTAATCTCCCCCTGAGGTCTACTTACAGTGCTCATCAAAGTTCTTTTTGTGCAAACAAAGTGATAATTTAGTTTTTATGATCATTTTCCGTTTCCATGCTCTTAGTTAGTGACCTTTCATATTTTTATGCCTTTTTTTTTTTGCTGTGCATTTACTGTAAGACTTCTTTACATTAAAATGCATTACAACACTGTGATTCGGCAGCTCTGTAAAGCATGCGCTACATTGTATCTGCTGCAAAACCTGAAGATCTTTTTTTAATGATAGTATACACAGCTGTACAGAGCTTAAGGTGCTTTATTAATATTTTGGGGTTCAGTAATAACACTGGCCCAGCTTCCTCCTTCTGTGCACATCAAGTCACTAAACACATGTACTATGTAAATTTATGTGGATTTTTTTTCCAGTTTATGTTTAAAGGGAAAATGAAAATTAAGTCATTAATTAAACATTAAAGACCTTTGTTCATCTTTGGAACACAAATTAAGCTGAGAGCTTTCTCACCCTGAATAGACTGCAATACAACGGAAACATTCAATGCCCAGAAAGGTAGTAAGGACATCATTAAAATAGTCAAATAGAATGAGAGCCAAAGACTGACAGGGAAGAGAATTTGTTTAATAAAGTTTTAGTATTCTCAACTTCATCAAATATTAGAGTTGAGCCACTGTTATCATGTGGACTATTTAACAATGTCCTTACTACCTCTCTGGGCCTTTGAATGTGGTAGTTGTCTATGGGATGGTCAGAATGCTGTTGGATTTAATCAAAAATATCTTAAAGTGCCTCTATTATAGGTTTGGGTTTTGGGAATTCCAAACAAGAGGTTAACATGCATGCAATATTTTCTTACAATATTCTTTTTTTTTTTTTCCTTCAACCCCCTCTTGTGATTGGTCAGTTTCATTTAGAGAAGTGTTTGTGAGCTTTTAACGCTTCAAAACGTGCACCTAGTGGCAAAGAATGAATTTGCATTTTCATTCAGACCAACATTAAAGGAAGCAAAAAATGGGCGCGCAATATGCTAATGTTTCACATCAGCACGAAACGGCTTGGGATTCGTTTTAACAAAAAGACTTGTTTCAGCGATTCAGAGTCGACGCTTTCTTTTGAGAGACAATAACATTATACATGTTGTACTCTCAGATTTAAAACGTTTTTATTTACTGTAAAAGGTCAAAATCCATAATAGAGGCACATCAAACTGTGTGCCGAAGATGAAGATCTCAAAGATCTTCCAGGTTTGAAATGACATGACAAAATTTTCACTTTTGGGTGACCTATCCCTGTAATGTTACTAGGAAAAGTGGCAAGATGCAATTCACACAGTGAGGTGTATTTCTGGTTTCAATAAGAGGACAGTATCAACCAAAATCCTATTTGGCACCCGAAAAAATCTGAAAATCACAGCATGAAGATATAGAGTGTGACAGATAAGAGAGAATGTTTGGGATGTAGGACTGACTGAGGTGAAGACTTCAGTGGTCTGCTGGATGGTGGCAATCTTTGTCCATCCCCACTTCTGGAAGAGCCGCACACGTGTGGGATTATGCAGAGTTGCTGACGGGTGCGTACGGAAGAAAGTGGGAAAGCGCTGGCGGTTGGATAAAGCTGGAGAACTGGAGCCGTATGAAAACTACAGAGAGACAGAGAGAGAGAGAGAGAGAGAGAGAGAGAGAGAGAGAGAGAGAGAGAGAGAGAGAGAGACAGGAAGACAGCAGTTAAAAAGGTAGAAGGATAGAAAGAGCACACTGAAAAGATTTACTCAGCTATATGGCTGACCTTATTTGATACCCCTGAAAAGAACGAAACACAAAGCGAAAGCAGAGCAAAAATATGACTCAGATTTTTGCACACACTGGAAGAAGGGTAAATGTCAACCTAGTGAAGCCAGAAACCTGAATAAATAAGCCAATCTGTTTCTACATCCAGTGTTGACGTGTCAGAAAGGCACAATGAATCCTGACTGCTTTCTGCGTCAGAAATAAACCTTTGTGTTTCATGCAGTGGAATTCCTTACGAACATTCCTTTGTGAAAAAGAAATGTGCTTAATTGTATTAAACGTGTACTTCAAAAGTTTAAGGTGCCCTTGTTATATGTTAACGATACATTTTGCATAATTACATGTAAGTAACCGTAATCCTAATCCTAAAAATATAGTAAGTACATCTAGTTAATTAATATTACTCAGTGCTTAAATATAATAATAGTTTACTTAACACGCCTCAGTTTACTTTTACTTTAAAGTAAGTTTGATTAGAAATGACAAATGCTGAATTACATACTATATATAAAATGTTAACTACTGCATAATATATTTTTAATTAACTCAAAATAAAGTAAGTGAAAACATTACATTTAGTTCGCATTTAAGTACATTATTTTCTTTTTAAAGCATGATAAAGTTGAATTATTTTTCACAAGGGCTGATTTGCCTACGCCGTCACGTATAAACAGTTATTCATTTTTCATGAGAATCCATTTCATGAGTCCATCTGTCAAAAAAGCAACTTAAGTCTTATAGGTTTCCTTGGAGAGTTGATTTGTTAAAAGTAAACCCACTTTTTTCCAACTTTTTCCAAATGACATGCAGCAAACTCAACTTTCTCGCATAAGCAAACTCATTGGAAAAGAACAAAGTCAGTGCTGAGAACATTACATTCCAACTTCCTGCAAACCTCGGTGGATGCCAGAAGATAGAAAGAGAATAATTGGAAAACTTAATTATTTTGTCAAATTGCTAAGGGTATCTTGTGTATATTATTCTTTTTTTTTTCTACTTTCACATTTTCTCATTTGGTTCTCTGACTTCTTTGAGAGCGTTTTTAATTCGTCAGCTTCTTCAAAAGTGTCAACAAACTACAGAAAGTCAATAACATCACAAGTCCAAATTCTTTTTGTTCCTTGACCCAAAAACAACACAGAGCTGCTTGCTTTATGTAGCACTTTTGCATCTAAATCTCTTATCTAGCTCAGTTAAAGCTGTAAAACAACAATTTTATCATTTTACCATTAGTTTAATTAATATATGGAAGCCCGTTTCCATCTTTTAATCTTAAAACTTTTTCTTGCGAATCTGAGTTTACATCTCATAATTTTCACCTTGTTTACTGCAATTCTAAGTTTACATCAATTCAGATTTTTTTTCTCCAAATTATGAGTGCACGCCAGATATACAGATATCTGTCTTTAAATTAAATTTACATCTTGCAATTAAACTTTTTTTCTGAATTCTGAGTTTACATCTTGCTATTCTGTTTCTTTCTATCGCTTAATTAAAAAAAATGCAATTAAATTTATTTTCAAACTTCAACTTTTTTCTTGCATTTATGAGTTTTTATGTGGCAGACCCTTTTCCCCAAATCTTGAGTTTATATCTCTTTTTCCTTTTTGCATCTAAATTCTGTTTGTTTTCTTTGAATTCTAATTTTATATCTTTCTGTTATTGTGTCTGAATTCTGTTTACATCCCATTTTTTTGTTTCCACAATTTTCTAAAAAAATTAAAAGGTAATTGTAACTTATCTCACCATCCCAATTTTTTTCCTCACAATTCAGACTTTCCTTCTTAACACTGCAAGTATAAATAATTTTTTTTTTTTATCTCAAAATAGTGAGTTTACATCATGCAATTCAGAATTAGCATGTTGAAATTCAGCCTTTTTCTCAGAACTGCTTTAAGTTTCTCAATTCTAAGTTCATATCTTACGATTCGGAATTGCGAGATTATTCTACGGCAGGAACAAGCATCAGTATGACAATGGACCAGCTTCCCAAAACAAAGCTCTCCAACTTCCTACATTCAGATCCAGGTGAACGGAGAAACCAATGTTCAACAATGCAGATATTAAGACATCAGATATGTAAAACATGTACACAAACGCACCACAATAAGGTTCCACATGCGTGCCGCTTCGGCCACAAGCGTGGACACGGAGCTGCAACCCGGCATCAAGACGATCTTTATGGGCTCTGTGTACAGCAGGTCATACAGCAGTTTAGTGGCCTCTCCTGGATCACACTGAAGGAAAGAAAAAAAGAACAGACGTAATTAGCCTACTACCTCTGAAAAAGTTAACTGAAGCTCGCAGGATGTAAAAGCTTCACTTGAGCATGTCACAATCGATAAAGGATCGATGAGATCAGCACAGAAGTGCAGTATCTCAGCCCGGAAAAATACGAACCGCGGTGATGCTGTAACCAAAGACCTCTCGTGCTGCAGTTCACCGTGACAAACATAACAGGAAGTGATTCACAAATGAGGGGGTGACTGCTCGCTCGCCGCAGATGCAGTCACACCGAAATGCTGCCCTTGGTAACGATCAGCAGAAACGCTTAATTAGGAGAGACACGCATGCTTTTATTTTTGGTTAGTTAGAGCTAAATGACACAGTGCTGGGTCTTGAAATCCACGACAGTCAGAAAGCAGCCACTTTGCATCCGTCTTTCCGGTAGTTACTAGGAATAGCTAACAGTTGTATTTTTAGATGTCACTTGTGTCAATTTAGTAAATTTCTTCTTGTTTCCGTGCTCTCTCTGCGTCTCCGGGGAGCTGAGGTGTTTTCATTCAACGCACGGCCTCGGAGAAGCAGGCATCGAGAGGAACTGAAGACGCTTGACGTGACGGAGGCATCTGTGTTCTTAAAGTCCCCGGGGCTGAAGGTTATACAGGTCTCTGGACCGGAATACTGAACGCCGGCTTCTCTCAGTGTTGTTGGACAATTTTGTTTTTGTTGGGTCTGACACAGGGTTGAGCTAAAAAAAAAAAATCTGAACTGAAGAACCGGGTACCTATCAGTTCACGAGCATCTGCGTTTTTAACAGATCTGACAACACTTCGTGAGGAAGTCCAATTACTGTATATACTCTTGTGAAAATAAATGCACTAAACTGTATTGAATGAGCACTCGACTCTTAAAAGTGTATTTAATAACTGTACTTGGAGATAATATAATATTAATGAAATAAAAGGCCACTTACTTGTACTTAAAGAGAGTTATTAAGCTGGCATTGACGGTACCCATTATCTCCCGTAGTATTTTTTCCATAGTATAGAAGTCAATAGCTAGGTGTTTGGTTACCAACATCATAGGTGTCCAACAGAAGAGAAAAACTCATACAAGTTTGAAACAAGTGAAAGATGAGTAAATGACGGGTGAATTATCCCTTTAAAGTTTTGAGAAGTTTCATTTTGAGTAATAGCCAGTTTCTTAAGGGTTCATTTTTTAGAAGATTTATACATCTGTAAGTTAAATGAATAAGCTTTCCATTGACGTATGGCTTGTTAGGATATGACGATATTTGGCCAAGAGCTATTGAAGATTGAAAATCTGGAATCGAATGGTGCAATGAAAAAAAAAATAATTAAATATTGAGAAACTTGCCTTTAAAGTTGTCCAAATCAATCCCTAGTAATTAAGCATTACTAAACAAAAAAAAAAGTTTTATATAAAATTACGGTAGGAAACTTAAAATAAAATATCATCATGGAATATGTAAAGCAATCATGAAATTACATATTTCATGTACTTAAGCTTAAGTGGGTCAAAATAAGTCAAGCTAATTGCATCTAATATGATAAAATAAATTTTTATTTTATTATAATTCCCATGGCATTAAATGCCTGAAATTGCATTCAGTTTGTACTTAAATACATTTCTATGACAGTATTTTAAGTACTCTGCTAAAGTGTATCTACATTTTTTTACACAATCAAAAGAGGCATTTGTCTTGACATTCTTTACTGTTCTAGTTAAAAATTCTGATTCATTTTAATTGAACATAAAATGTGGCATGATCCCGTTCTTTATTTCTTAGAAATAATTACCACTACTTATAAAGTCTTTTGACTGAGTCATAGAAGGCTAATAGACTAGTGTGTGTAAAAATAAAGACGCTGTCGCATACAGCGCAAGCTGCTAGCCAGATCTGTAGCTTCGACTTTGTTTACTATACAGATTCAAATGCTAAATGTCTCATCCCAACGAAGCAAAACACGTCTTCCTGTGACTCAGACCATGAATGAGTCTTTATCAGCTGTTCTGCCTCACATTAACTTGCAAGTGTTGGTTTGTTATTTCTAAGCTGCGATTCTGCATCCCTGAACCCAGATGAGAATGAATAAAGCATGCATTTGGATATGGAAATCCTTCTCGTTGCAATCTGGATACAACAGATGCCAATTAAAACAGGGAAAGCACAAGTGTCTCATCAGGGCATCAGTCTCTCTCTATCTCTCTTTCTCTCTCTCTCTCTCTACCTCAGTCTCGCTCTATCACGGTTAATAATTGATCAAAGTTTTCAGGCTGAGCTTTGATATAACCATGGCAACCGTCTGGAGAGGGAGAGTGTATCTGTGCAAGGGGGTTCCTGTAAATATCTTCTCTAAATACACACACACACACACACACACACACACACACACAGACACACATACACACACACACAGACGCACGCACAAGATGGACCATAACTTCTGACACCAGAGACTAAGAATGTGTCTTTTAGATTTCCAACCAGTGACTTTATTTATTTATATTATGAAATGTGCAATTTTGTATCATTCTAAAATAGAGGTGTGAGCTAATGCATTATTTAGTATTATTTAGTTGAATGCCTGTCAGTATATTTCACAGTACACTTTAAGCATATTTTAATACATATTTAAACAGAATCTACATATAACACTGCACTCCTACAAGTTGCACAAGTCCTCTACATTAGTCAAAAGAAGTCCAGTTAACTGTATTTAAATTACCTTTTATTTAAAAAAAAAAATACTATGATAGAATTTCATTGTATTTCTAAAACTGTAACACACATCTTATTAAAATTGTATTTAACATAAATTATTTTTTTATTTTACTACACTTAAGTATATTTTATATATAATATACTTGTGTAGTCTTGACAAACTTTGCTATTCCAATTTGTTTTAATTCTACTTTATTACACTCACAAATCTAATTCTGCATCCCGTTTTTCTTCTCAATTCAAATTTAATGTGGTCTAATCCCAGTCTTTCTTTCTTACTAAAAATTTCCATTACATATCTGGCTAATAAAATAAAACTTACGTATCTTTTGATTAGTTACAACTTAACAAGCTAAATATTCAATTAGTATCGTAATTCGATGCTGTTCCCGTGAACAGTAAATAAAGTCTCGATTCGGCTTATTTAATAAAGCTTTGATATTACTTGTCTAACTGATCAAACTAACGATTTTAATAAATTAAGCGGGAACAAAAAATAAATCCCATAGACTTACAATAAAGAATCATGCAAATAGCAAGTTTCGCATGGGCAAGCATTATCTTCATTAAAAAAATAAAATATGTTTAGTCTCAATTTATTATAAAACCATCTAACCAGCTATGTCCAAAGTGAAATTTAAATACGACACATATAAAAAAAAATGAAAAGAATAAATGGATTAGAAAAAGCATTGATCTGCGTTCTGCTGCCAGAGCATGGCGGGGGTTATAATAACTCTCATTTATGAAATAAATATTTATTAAATGTCAAATGAAATTGGAATTTTGAGGTGACTTTAATGTTTCTATGCAAACATTGCTCGGCGTGATAATTGGCTATTTGAGAGAGATTAAAAGAATGCCCCAAACATGCCTGAGATTCTTTGAACAATAATTAAATGCAAAACCCACATCAAATTTGATTTTCTCCCTTTGTAATTACATTTCTGACACCCGAAAGCAATTTTGATTAGAATCTCATCCAGGTATGAAGTGCTCCCCAATCAAGAAAAAATGCTCAAAATATCTGTCGGCTTAAATGTCAACGAGTCTGAGCACTTCACACCTGCTCTTCCATCTCCACGGCATACTAACACATGACATTTATACAATGTCACACGCGGCTCTTCTGATATCGCATTCTTTTACTTGTGCACCTGCAGCATGCCTTAGATTTTTATTAAGATTAAAGCCAAATTAAGAGAGACTTGAGTCAAGGGTGGAATTGGGTGACATTTCTAGAAAGCAGTTAATAATAACTGGAATCGTACATAGCACTTTCATTAAATCATGAATTAAATCAAGATTACTGCAGTACTGTTAATATTGTCTTTTGTATGATAAATTGCTTGGGCTTTTTCTCATTTAAAAGTCACTTTGCATAAAAGTAACTGGTAAATGATTAAATGTACCCCGATAATCAAAATGAAGTGTGAGAAAAGGAAAAACACAATTAAACCCTTTTGGCTTTTTTATTATTAAATTAATTTGTATGATATTTTTACATTTACTTTATTTTTATACGGAATAAAGTTTTAATTAGTGCTGTCAAACGTTAATTGTGATTGTTTTCATAAAATATGCGTGTGTACCTGTGTATATTTATTATGTGTATATAAATAAAAAAAGTGTTAAGCTTATATATTAACATTAACATATTTATATATAATTCATATGAACAAACAAGTAAATACATGCAATACATTCTGTACGTGTGTGTCTATATATATATATATATGTGTGTGTGTGTGTGATTAATAGCAATTAATTGTTCAGCAGAACTAGTTTTAATTCAATAATTATATGCCATTATAAACTGTTTATCTGTCAAATTTTAGCCCATATTTGACCCCAAAATATTTTACAAAGCATTTATTTTCTTTAATCAATCAATATCCTTTATCACAACACATTAGGAGATCAAAATATATATACAGAATAAAGAATCATTATAATTATTACACAAAAATATTTCTGTAATTATTCACTAATTTACTCTGTATGCTCTTGCATAAATAAATTTGCACGTGCGCTAATATGACCACTAGGGAAGATCCACCAAGTTCACTGGTTAATCGAATTTCATTTTCATGCAAACAACACAAAAAAGCATGCATTCATACAAGTGTAGTTTAAATATTATTTTAAATAAGTGAAAAATTTCGGTTCCGCGTTTCAAATCTGAATCCACATTTAAAGAAAGAGTTCTGGACTTATTTACTATTATATTTACTAACAATATTTTATATTTACCCTTTAGATGTAGTTTTTCTATTTTTTTTAAACAAATTTTTTTTATATACAACATATTTTTTACGATCAGAAAAAAATCTCTCATGCTCCCATTCCATCCTAGCTATTAAGATTTTTAAATGCTTTTCAATATGGGTCAAGTTCAACTCAGATCACAGTTACTCAAGCCAAAGCCAAAACGGGGTCTGCAGTGATTATCTTGACGCGTTACAAATCGTTCCCGTTCGTCTCAATCATGAGTGGTCGGAAAGGTGCTGCAGATACACAGGAGTCTGCAGAAGGACCTCCTTATCCTTACAAGATCTACAGGGATGCAAGTTTGTTTGAACTGTGGTTTCACTGGTGGCTGTTGCCATGCCAACCCTCCTCTCCCCGATTCTTCCTCTATATTGAGTGCGATTGCAATGCAGAGTGCGGTTCACCAATCACAACCATGATACAACACATCTCCGTCCACTCAGAGCACTCCTTAACCGTTTCCTCACCTACAGGAGGTCAGAGCCATCGCGCCACAACTAAACGCAACTTCTGAAAGTGCTGCATATTTATTGGTGGTCTCAAATTGTTGCATATTTACTATCATACATTTTTGATGTAAACCAGCGCTGGCATATTTGAGGGCATAAATGATTTAACGGTTTAACGGCATTGTTATTTGTGGCTGCTGACAGAACTGAAACTCAGGACACCCAACTTTCTACAAAAGATGGAAAAAAAAAAAACTCTCTCCGCTTATGCATACCGCACCAAAAAAAAAATACTTTTTAAAAATAAATAGAGTGAGGAATACACTTTGGGGGTGATCTTGGAAAACTCTGCGACGCTAAAGGCAAACATAAGCATTTATGGCGCGTGAGTATTTTTAGGAAGCCAAATTACTTTATGCAGCTGAAGCCTTACAGGCTGTTGATAACAGCCAAGTGCAGTGACTTGTGAAATATTAATGTACCAACAACTGCAATGTCAACTTGACACCAACTCCTGAATCTCAAGATACAATCACTGCCACGACATTAACGAAGCACCTGCAAAACGCTGACAATTTCTACCATCTTAAATTAACATCTGCTACTTATCTTTGTTTAGTGCTTGAACGTGAAATACTTGAATAAATTAACTGTACGGTTAATTAACAGCTTGAACAGTGACAGCGGAGGGCAATGGCATTTCTTCTTTCTAAGCAGAAGCTCCTGAAAAGTGTAAGATTTCTAGTCCTGCATGGTGGAAAAACACTATGCAATTGAACTAGTCAAGATGACAGTGGGATTAGGAGATTAAACGGATATAGAATAAAGACTGATCTGCAGGGAGTATATGGCATGAAAACATATTAGATGTATTCGGTAACGTACTTTGTATACTACTGTATAATTCAGTTCGCATATGTGATATGATTTCCGAGGAAAGTACATGGTGGTATGTTATTGTCATGTAAAATTTAAAAAAAAAAAAAAGGAAGAAAGATAAAAAGAAAAGAAAGAAACACTACAAATGCATGTTCTGGCCAGAGTTATTAGTTAACTAAAGCTAAAACTGAAAATAAAACTATAAAACAATCTTTAAAATTTTTAAATGAATGTTGAAATGAAATAAAAACATAAAAAACGTTCACTTTAATTTAGTTTACAAAAATAACCGAATTAAAAAACGTAATAAATAGAATAATACAAACAGAAAAAACGAAAACTATTAAAAAGGACAAAAACACACAAGAAAATTACAAACATTTTACTAAATTGAAATTAAAACAGGAAATGTAAAAAATAAAACCTGGTTCAAAATATAAATTATAATAAATTCTCAATCATTCTAAAATAGTAACGGGATAGTTTGTTTTTAATTTAATAGTTTGTTTTTAATTTTGCTTTAATTCTGAATTAATGTTGTCCCTTTGTGGGAGAAAACTGATGCGGATAAAGTATAATGTCTTGAACGCAATTAAATCATTAAATGCTGAGCAAACAACACACACACACACACACACACACACACACACAAAATAAGTACATATAACTTAAGGCTACATATATATTATATATACATAAATCTACAAAAATGTATACTTATATTACATTACTGTAATATGGACACTGTAAATGTAAAAGGTTAAGTGCTCACCATACTGTCGTAATGAATGAGCTCCAACTCGTAGTCCGGCAGAATATCGGTCCGGTTGTTCACGAGATCTAAAGCCATCTGGGCAGCGGGAAGACAAGCTTGACCACCGGGCCATCCTCCACTCATGGGAAACAGGGCTCCGATGTACAGTTTCTTCTTGCCTACAACCGCACACGGCCAGGAGAGAAAGATAAGCAGTGCGTAAAGAAGAGCCACGCTTCTCCAAACTCTCCCCAAGGTCCTGATCCTCTCCGTGGGTGCCATTAATAACCGATTCGACATGTATACGTTCTGAACGTGAACTGTGCGCTTGTGTGCGATGCTGAAAGTGTCCGCACGTGCGAGGACGGCAGAACCGCGCACGGGAACGCGTAAAAAAACAGCAGCGCTGAACACTTTCGGCGAGATATGAAATCGCAGGCGGTTTAACCACTGTCTGGATGCTCGTTGGGATTTATGTTTACAGCAGTTATAATTTCATATCGGGTATCAGTCAGCCGTGGCCATGAGCTTTTAGCGTCGTAACACGCAGTTAAGACATCTCATCTTGCGCGCCTTCTTGGAACTTATTGAGACTTCAACGTGTCCAGAGTAGCACTGAATCTTCAGACCACGTCTAATCTCAAGAACCTTTTACGATTCGCAGACCTTTCAGGACCTTTTAGAGGCTTCAGAACCTTTTGGAATACAATCTGCAGAATATTGTAATTGTTAGGAATCTTTTAGAATCTTTAGACTCTTTTGAATCTCCTGAAGTACTTTTTTTAGAATCTTCCATCTTTACGATCTTTGAAATACGCGGAATCGAAATATTTGATCATCTTTGCAGTCTTTAAGAACGTTTTGGAATCTCTGAATCTTCTGTAGCCTATATTTAGAGTCTTTAGAATTCTTTGGAATCTTCTCAGCAGTTTAGACTCCCGACACCAAATCACTAATGTCCCGCGACAATATGCGCTTCAACACAAACCAGCTGTACAAACATACAAAAGCAAAAAGCTACAGAAATCACGCTTTGAATGTTGGGTAAAAACAAATGCGCCATCGGGCAGATATTGTCTCTTTCCCGCTTACAGTCACAGACGGTGTGTTTGTAGTGCAGCTATGCTCGTGGTTCACGACAGGAGAGAAAAACAGGTGGTGTTGCGCGACATTGCCGGTCAGAACGCGCTCCGCTGATCCTCTGGCGTTGCTTTATTTACCGCGCCGCTCACGAAACGTGATTAAGTTTTAAGCTGTCGAGCATATTATTCCGGCGTCTGATCAGAATATTGGAAAATAACAATTGTGCTGCGGCATAATCCTTTAATCCGGCGGGAGGAGAGGGGGAGAGATTGACCACCAAACGCAGTACACAGAGATCCGCGCTCAGAACACACAGCAGAGAACTGATCCACTGAAAGACGAACAGTACTGTTGTATAGCAGCGGGATGGAGGCGGGGTCACAGTAAAAGCTCTCTTCTGAATCAGAATCACTTTCACTGAATCAGAATCTTTTTCAGAAGTCATGCAGTTGATTTAATGCAGGTTGCAGCTAACCTCAGCTGAAAGTGATGTAAACATAGACAATCTATCTATCTATCTATCTATCTATCTATCTATCTATCTATCTATCTATCTATCTATCTATCTATCTATCTATTATCTTTCATCCATCCATCTATCTATGCATCTATCCATCTATCATCTATCTGTCATCTATCCATCCATCTATCTATCTATTATCTTTCATCCATCCATGTATCTATCATCTATCCATCCATCTATCCATCCATCTATCTGTCATCTATCTATCTATGCATCTATCCATCTATCATCTATCTGTCATCTATCCATCCATCTATCTATCTATTATCTTTCATCCATCCATGTATCTATCATCTATCCATCCATCTATCCATCCATCTATCTGTCATCTATCTATCTATGCATCTATCCATCCATCTATCTATGCATCTATCCATCTATCCATCCATCTATCTATCTATCATCTTTCATCCATCCATCTATCTGTCATCTATCCATCCATCTATCTATCATCTTTCATCCATCCATCATCTATCTATCTATCCATCCATCCATCATCCATCCATCCATTTATCTATCTATCTATCTGTCATCTATCCATCCATCTATCATCTATACATCTATCTATCGAACTATCTATCCATCTATCCATCCATCTTTCTCTCTCTCTCTCTCTCTCTCTCTCTTTCCGCTTGTTTGTACACCTATCTTCTATCCCACTAAAAACAAAATAGACTTTAGAATTCTATTGGAAACATACAACTCTATTTATCTATCTGTCTGTTTGTCTGTCTATCTATCCATCTTTATACTTTCCATATACACAAATTCAGTCTACAAATTATTTCTCTTAGTTTATCTGTCCTTTAATCTGTCTTACCATCAATCAAAAGATGTTCTTCCATCCATCCAAAATCGGTCAATCAAATATTTGCCTTAGAATTATATTGAAAAACAGAAAGAAATCTAAACCCTCTATGGATATATATGTAACATATGTTCTTCCTGCCATCCATTTCACACGGATTTCCATTTCGACTTCAATAGAATTCAAGAAAGACTCCTCTATCCATCCATCGATTCATTCCTTCCATGTGATCTCAGGGTGCACTTACATACCATTACATTGCCAATATCGAGACCTTACACATAATGTAAGTAACTTTTACTTCCCGCACAGCCGTCCGGATTCTACTACTCACTTTAAAAATTCTAAAACAACAGAGTAGAGCTGAAGTCGATGACTTGAGCCACTGTAAACCTCAGGACCTGAGACGATCCAGTGACATTTGGAGCTCCCTTTGAATCCGCTCTCTCCATATGCCAGTCATTAATTATTCATCCCTGATCTTTAGTTGTTATTTAATAAAAGAAAGGCCGGAGAAGCCTCCTGTGAGGATATATAATTACCCATTAGTTTATGCGGTACCTAAATATGTTTACAAAACAGAATCAGATTTTATGTACAAGGTCAGTTCTTGTTCATAAAGGGCTTTACGGAGGGCTGGCAAACGAAAGGTCACCTTTACGCTGAATTATCCTTTAACAACCACAGTAAAAGCGATGTAATCACCGCCCAGTGCACACAGGCTAGAATACATCCAGACACACGCATAAGCACACACTGTGCTGAGATACACACGTAACCTCATATACATTCATATATACACAGGGCAGAAATACACACAGCGCTACACACTCTGGCCGAGTGTTAATCTTCAGCCTGCTGAGAGTGCACTAAGTAGGCGGTGATCTCTCGCTGTGAGTTAACAGAGGGAGTCGAGAGAGAGAGAGAGAGAGAGAGAGAGAGAGAGAGAGTGCATTTGCGTGGCTTGATAGTCTAAAGCAGCAGAGCTGAAAGGAACGAGGGGAAATGAAAGAAAGGACAGAGGGATTGAGAGGAATGGAAGGCAATTAGAGGGAGGGATGGATGAATGAGAGGGTGCTAGAGTCGTGCTTGCAGGAGCACTTGTGTTAATGCTGAGAGACTCTGGCAGCCTGAAAAATTATAATGAGCTTCTATAGCGGGGTAGTCTACGTGAACTTGACGTCCTACATTCTGTACTGTATTTAAAACTATTTTAAACAGCATTCTTTGTTATCATTATGCATGCAGCTTATAAGACATCGTATAAATGGAATGTTTGTCATATATACTTATTACAATATTGGTACTTAAGAGTTAATAGGAGTTTTGTAGCTATCTTAGTGTGCTAAACATTATAAACTATTCTAATATGGACAGTTTTCACTTCAGGGAAAAGAGAACAAAAATAATGATGACTCATCCTGCCCTACAAAGATTTATGACCAATCAAATGATCTCTAGAATGAGAATGATGTCTATGGTGTCTTACAAATGCAGGCTATTTGTCACAATTTATAACCAAAAAATAATAATAATAATAAAAAAAACTATACATTTTTTGAAAATGTTACTGTATCATTCTCCTACAGATTCCTATACATTTCGCCAAAAATCTAGTTGTTGATCAAATAAATAACTTAAAATAAATAAAAATCAAATAAATCATGAAGTGCATCCACATAAAAAAGAAAACATTCACATATACAGTTTAACGGAAGTCAAATAAATAAATAAGATTATGAAGTGCAACTCAAATAAATAATTTAGTGCAGCAGTAGTCAGAGGAACAGAAATTATCTAGATAGTAAACAATTTAAATTTATAATGATAAAAAATGTTCTGTAATATTTAAATATGTATACACACACACACACACACACATACATATATATATATATATATATATATATATATATATATATATATATATATATATATATATATATATATATATATATATATATATATATATGCACATGTTTTAACTGAGAGAGAGAGAGCGAGAGAACACTTAAAATATTGGAAATTATGGAATGCATTGAGAGCAGATTTTAGAGGATTGATGGTAAAACACAGCCCCCTTGTGGTTGAACTAAGCATTCAAATTTAGACTCACTAGATTACATATATATATATATATATATATATATATATATATATATATATATATATATATATATATATATATAACATATTTGCAGTGTCATGTATAATTTTAAGTGATAAACAGATTATCATGGGCTGCAAAATATCAGTATTTTAGGATCACCTGAAATGAGAAATGATATAACCATTATTTATGCCTTACCTGTATAGTTACTGTCATCTGATGGTGCATAAAAGAAAACAAGAGACACATAAGATTAAAATGATTCATATTAAGGAAACAGATACATCCGTTTATGTTAAATCATAAATGTACTTACAGACACATAGTGGTTTAGGTGAATCCCATTTGCCCAGCTTGGTACAGTGTGAGATATTGAAACCCTCCAACAGGAAGCCAGCATGACAGCTGTAGTGAAGAACGGTGCCCTCTACTGGTTGTCCAGGAGGCAGCAGCGCCACCCTCCCGTTCTCCAGAGACATCCAGGAACGCGGGCAAACCAATACTGAGAATTTTAGCAAGACTTTTAACACATCTCACATCCTTTTAGCACATTCATACAAACTTGAAATTACACGTCCTTAAAGTGTAATGCCACCAACACAACAACACACAGACAATTACATTTAAATAATAAAGTACTTATTTGTAGAATTTCACATGAATAAGATACATGCTATATAGTGCGCGTATGTGTGTGTGAGACTGGAACAATATGAGAAATACTGGTATATTATGCAGTTTATTTAATTTGCAAAGCATTAGAAATTAGATGTCTGTTATTGAGCAATCACAATCCAGTATTCCGCAGAGATATGTAATAAATATAGATATGAATCAATACAATAGGACAGCAAGGGCACCTACAGCATCTGCTGAGCTGGTTTATGTCAGTCCAGGTGCCATTGGGGAGGCACTTTCGGACCTTGGGCCCCACAATAATTCTGCTTCCCCTACAGATATACTCTATTTCATAGTCTACTGGCAAGATCTGCACACTGCGGATCTACAGAGAGAGAGAGAAAGAGAGAAGTTTTGCAGATTGAATAAGATGTTGCTATCGGTCATAGTCCCTTCAGTACTGACATTGATGTTTATGACTGCCATTTTAATGTGCTGTTGTAGACTTTTACCTGTTCCTGAGTCAGTCCTCTGTAGCGAATCCCTCCGTCTCTGGGGGGACGAATGATTGCACATCCTGAAAGAGAGTAAGAGAGATGGGGGAGGATGAAATGAACAGAGATTAAATGTTTTCAGCTTTGTCACAAAGCAAAAACTAACATCAATAAACTAAAATGACAGATGTTCCCGGTAACTTTATATCTGGAACTTTATATCTGATTCCACTTTCAAGACGGCAGTTCATTTATTGTAGAATCTTTAAGATGTTTAGCACTTTAAAAGAGAGATTACATAAAATGTATTTAGTTTTGTATTGAGTATTGCAAGCAAACATTCAAAGCACCAGGAAAATTGTGAGTGCTATATTGCTGTTAAATAGCAATGCAGTGAACAAATGGTTGAGTAACTTTAAAGACAGAATATTGTAAGTTTGTATTAATTTTCGAAAACGGTTTTAAATACACCCACTTTGCACATCCATGAATAACATTTGAGATGATTCAATGACTCTACTAATACATTCCTGAATGAATCACTTCTGTTGAACAAATTAGATAAATCATTGATTTATGAGTCACTCATAACATCATTTGTTACATTTCTGAATGAATCACTTTTGTTAAACGAATTGGATAAAACATTGGTTCAATTACTCACTAATAACATAAACTGTTACATTTTTGAATGAATCAGTTTTGTTAAAGAAATTGGTTAAATCAATGACTCAATGACTCACTCATAATGTCACTTGTTACGTTCCTGAATGAATCAGTGTTATTGAACAAATCGGTTGAATAATAAAATAAGACTAAATCATTGATTCATAATTTGTTAATACAGTCACTTGTTGCCACCTATTGGCATAAATACATAAACTGCATATTCAGAGTTAAACCCCACCATTACCTGCTATAATTAAAAATAGAGAAAAGTAAAAAAATGTAATAAAATTATTAATTATTTTTGTCTTGTGCAATTTATGATAATCCCATATGTAAAATTGTTCCCACAGATAAAAAAATAAATAAATAAAAATAAATAAATAAATATATATATATATATATATATATATATATATATATATATATATATATATATATATATATATATATATATATATATATATATATATTATTTATTTATTTATTTATTTTTTTTACATTTTACAAGACACTTGTAAACCTACAAGCTGAACTGTGACACTGAATTGCTTTGATTCATCAAGATCATGTAGGCTATATATTGCTTTCACATTGAAAAAGGAGAACCGACATAGCAATCCATTTTTTTCCTTCTATAGTTCCGGCTGAACATGATCCCATGAGGACTGAGGGCAGATCACTGTTTGAAATCCATGAAACTCAGTTTACAGAACCTAAACAGAACGCCCTCTAATCTCACAAGGCAACAAAGGTGGACCACTTTAGACCTTCTGTGGCGTTAAATTCAACATGCACGGACCAGACCTCATCCCCAAACACATACACACACACATTACCTCCAGTCGTTGAATTATGTATGGACGAGATGAGAGTAGGAAGCAAGTAGAAAATTACAAGGAATAATAGCTGCTCCATTACTGCATCTGAACGAGAATGAGAGAGAGAGAAAGCGAAATGACTAATAATAATATGTTTGATTGCAGCAGGTCACAATCCACGCTCGCTTCAAAGCAATTACGCCGCTCGTGGCACGACGTAATCGTGTTGGCATTCAGATATGTTAAACATAATAATAACCTGCTGTCTGATTTAATTACACCACACATGGTTGTGGAGGAGGAAGAGGATTCGTACAACATGGAGGCAGTTTGCCGTCCCTACACTCTAAAGATTTTAGGAGCGTTCCCTCAACCGCTCTTAGAGTGGAAAAGCACATCCAGGGTGGGTCAAACAAGAGCGTACAAACAAACAGAAGCACACGGGTCTAACACACACACACATACAGCTTCTTACAAAGACATTTCAGGAAGACAAAGCATTGAACAGAGAGAGCTTTCATCAGTATTGACTTCTATATTGAATACACTTGAACCTAGAGGTCAAGGTTACTTGATACATTATTAGATAGATCGATCGATAGATTGATAGATCGATAGATAGATAGACAGACAGACAAACAGATAGATAGATAGAGAGACAGACAGATAGATAGATAGATAGAGAGACAGAGAGACAGAGAGACAGATAGAGAGAGAGAGAGAGAGAGAGAGAGGGATGGATGGATGGACGGACGGACGGACGGACGGACGGATGGATTAGATAGATAGATAGATAGATAGATAGTTAGATAGACAGACAGACAGACAGACAGACAGACAGACAGACAGACAGACAGACAGACAGACAGACAGACAGACAGACAGACAGACAGATAGATAGATAAATAGATAGACAGACAAACAAACAGACAGGGAGGGAGGGAGGGATGGAGGGCTGCAGGGACTGGGATTTTCTCCAGGCTCACAGTAGGGAGCGACAGGAGATGATTCGGGGAGGTGAGGATCAGAGGGATCAGTTAAACTTTAAACACGTCTCTACAGCACTCCACCTCATTAATTCAGTACGGCACAGCAGACAGGCACAACACTTCACAGATTACAGTAATCCAAACCAACAGGATGCACTAACAATGATTGGTTTGCATTGCACTGTTGAGCAAATACGTTTTCAGCTTTTTCGATTATCCTTATTGTTCCTGTTTTAGGTATTAAACACAGTAAAAATTGCATTTTTTGCAAAAATTGCAAAACTTTACACAACTGCGGAAGCCGAGCGGACGTGATGTGGACGGAGGATGCAGTCCAGTTTTTCTTATTTTTGAACGGTTGCTTTTGTTGTTGTTTCAACAAAAAGTAAAAAAAAAAGATCAAATGCTGGCGTTTTTATATTAACTCCATTTATTATTCTTCGGTTCATAAAACCATTATTTTTATTAGCTATTTTTTTTGTCTTGAAAAATGTATAAATACCTGTTCAACTTATGATTACCATATCCTCATCAGACAGTGACAATGAATTTATTTTTGATGAATGCAGAATTTCATTACAGGTCCCTATTATTTTTCTACATGCAAAAAAAATCTAAATTATTAATAAATATTGCAACTTGTGAGGGAAACTGTAAATGACACCATTAAAAAACATTCTTATTTCTTATTCTCATTTTCCTTTTCCCTAAAAAGCAAACATGCTGTTTTGCAGTGTTTTAACTGGTGTGAATCATGGATACCATCCACTATATTAACAGCTTTTTAGTTCTTCTGACATTGAATATTTTCCATTTTATAACTTATTTGTGAATTGTATTCTATAAAGTAATAATGTGCATTGTTGCGCAAATATAGAGTCGGCTTTCTTATTATCTACGATATATTATATGGTATATTTTAGATATTAAACAGCAAAGCAAATACACCTCTGCAAGACAGTGGCTTGAAAGCGATATTGGCTCGGATCATGGTTTGTTGGGAGGTTAAGGTCCCGTTCGGGGAACGTTTTCAGCACCCTGGACAGGGACTTTCCCCGGAACCCCATAAAGATGCATCGCCGCTGCTTTATTCTTATGATAACGCTCTCTGCTGTATAATCTCACATATAACACGACGTTCTCTAGTCTAAAAACGCACGCCGTCGGGGAGACTGTTCCCTGAAGTTTCCATATTAACATGGCTGCGTCCGTCGTCAGCCAACTGTAGTTCGTCTACACCTTTAAGCGCGCTGTTCGCGAAGTTTTGCGTCCCGCGCGAAGCGTGTCGCGACGGGCTTTCGTTAAACGGGCGATACCCGCCGGATACGCGGGACGAAGCAGCCGCGAGCTACTTCATCGTTTCGAAACGCACGCAAGCCGCAAACGAAACTCAAACAAGCGCAGACATCGCGTAAAAGTGATTTACTCACAGCAAAGGCCCGGCGCAGCTCCGGCAGGACCGACCCGAAGAAAACAAACACAATATCCGTTCACGGAGAGTTAAAATACGACATCCACCCGATATAAGCGCGATGTCGCTTTGATTGTGCAAATCTGTGCATCACATTTGCGGACTGCTTTATGGCTTTTGGAGAAGGGTCTGTATTGCTTTGCATGAGATCATCGCAGGTGTAAACCACGGGCTACATAGAGAAACATTATCTACATAGCGCTCATCCTTCCTCCTTCCTTCCTTCTTTTTTTCCACTCCCTCCTCAATCTCACTTACTTGTGACGTAACGGGGGAACGCAGCCTACGTCATTTCATCCTTGCATCACGAGTCATCTTCTGTGCCAAGTGTATTATTTATATACTAAATATATACCGCATTTTTATTTATTGTTTCCTCTTTATATCATTTATTTGCCATTTTTGTCTATCGTATATATTTATTTAGAATTTTAGTTATGTATCCTTAAACATATTTATGTACTTTAATTTCCCTCATTTTAATTATAACGTGTTGATTTTTTAATCATATTTAAATATGAAAATTAAATAATTTTTTTTAAAGAAAAACATATGTTCAGGTTTAATAATAATAATTGTGGCGATTTTATTTTTAAATATTTAATAAAAATGTCTTCCTGTTTGGAACAATTGTATTCTTAGTCACATTTGGCCTCTATTTGAACATGCAACAGTAATATTGCAATATTTAATTATATAACACCTTTTAAACACATTGTTTACAAAGTGCTTTGCAGAGTTAATATGTATGTGCAGACACATATGCACATACTTAGACATATAAATTTTAGATCAGTTCTCCCTTCCTCCAGGATTGTCTTCTCTTCCTCTAAGCTATTCGTTATGGGCACAGTCGTCTATTTATACTTTGCTCTTTAATAATTGAGAAGAGATGAATCCTTTCTAAGAGTCTATTTTCAAGCCATTGCTCACTGTAAAAAAAAAAAAAAAAAAAAGAGATGTTAAAATAATGAAGACAACTTAATTAAGAAAATGTCTAGACTAAATTTGAAATGTCAAGTAGCCTTGAAAATGTCAAATCTGCCATCATTGTAGCAAACAATTAACTTTAAGGCACTATTTAACTTCAGTTCTGCGCAAATGTAATATCATGTGCATATTCCTGTGTTCTGTGCAGGACATCTGCAGGGTTTTTAAAATAAAATTAAATGTAAGACTTTTGAATCGTTTTTAAGAAGTAAATAAATAAAATGAATACCATGAGTGGGATAGGACAATGTGTTAAACTGAACTGTAAAAAAAACAAAACACAAGGCAAAAAAATGTACAGTTCCAATGAGATATATATAGCCAGATTAGTGTTGGAGGTTTCATGGATACATTTGAGCAGCCTGGTGGCCAATCTTCATTGATTGCACATTCCATCAATAAAAGCCGAGTGTGAAGGTTTAATTAGCAGAGTGTGCACAGTTTTCTTAAAATATTGCAATGCACACATTATGGGTGACATATCAGAGATCAAAAAAGGACAAATTGTTAATGCCCATCTTGCTGGCGCACCTGGCGCAAGTCTTTGTGATGTTTTAAAAGCCATGGTATCCAGGGTAATGTCAACTGCACCAAGAAGGATGAACCACATTCAAAAGGAGTAACTGTGGACGCAAGAGGAAGCTGTCGGAAAGGGATGTCCGGGTGTTAACCCAGATTGTATCCACAAAACATAAAACCACAGCTGCCAAAATCACTGCAGAATTAAATGTTGGGAGCTTCACAGGGTCAGCCAAACCTTTGGTCACGCCAATTTCAATGGTGCTGGCAGCAAAAATCTTGGGCTGTGGACAATGTGAAACATGTATTGTTCTCTCGTGAGTCCACCTTCACTGTCTTTCCCACATCAGAGAGAGTTACAATGTGGAGAAGCCCCAAAGAAGCGTACCACCCAGACTGTTGCATGCCCAGAGTGAAGTATGGGGGTGGATCAGTGATGCTTTGGGCTGGTGACAGAGTGGTTTGATGAACATGAAAGCAAAGTTGAACATCTTCCATGGTCTGCACAGTCACCAGATCTAAATATTATTGAGCCACTTTGGTGTGCTTTGGAGGAACGTGTCAGGAAACTGTATTATATATATATATATATATATATATATATATATATATATATATATATATATATATATATATATATATATATATATATATGCATGCATGTATGCATGTATATGTGTGTGTGTGTGTGTGTGTGTATATATGTATGTGTGAATTCAAAAAGGAAAAGGGATACAGGCTTCAATTAGACTGCACACAGACCAGGCCAAGAAAGAAAATTTTGCAACCGCACCATCTGAAATATTTTTGTCTCACTCTTTTTCAGAATCTAAATAGCTCAGGAGTCAGAAAGGTAGCAGATGCTGTGTAAAATCTGACGGGATGGTACAAGTTGCCAGAGAAAGAGCGCAGGGATGACTTCAGAGAGAATAAATTACAGTCAAAGTGTCTTATTTCAGTCATCTGCTGCAGCTTAACTTTCATATCTGAGGAGAGAGCGCTCTGCCCTTGCAGATCTAAGCCTGTTTTGATGGTGGCAGTTTATTAATATCAGGAGCGACATTTGCTGACAGATACAACCTGAATCTAATTTAACACCTGGATCTGGTACAGGTCAGTGCCTTTGCCCTGGTCATTTGATTTTTCTGCTTATAATACCAGATGGACGAACAGAGACAAAGCAATATTTTGTTTTAGTTTTATAGTATGCGTGTATATATAAAATACATATTCCCTTCATTTCAGATCAGTTTTAATTGAATATTTCTAAAGATAAATACATAAAAATGTAATGTATTTTTTAAGTTTTAAATATTGTTAATGTTACCTGGCCTATATTAGGCACACAATTGTTTTTTAACTTAAACTATGCTAATCTGAACATATTTTCTGTTTAAAAACACTAAAACAACCAAAATAATATGCATTTATACATATATATTTATTGTTCCATCAGACGTCACAAATGTCACCACTGTGCACATCTTCCTACAGAACACTATTAAAGACAATAATATGCTCACACTAGCAAAGGTGTATAAAGCACACTGAATGAACAGCCTCTCAAAAGATGAAAACAGCAGTCAAAAACACCTCAAAAACACCTGAAACTGCATTAAATTAAGTTCTGAAACTTAGAAAAATGATTGTCATAAACAGCAAACCATCAAATGCTCAGTTGGCAGGTATTTTAAAAGCCCTGCACTTGAGAATCAATGCTTGATCTCTCCAACTACACAAAACATGTATTTCGGTCGGAATAACTTTCATTTAATGAAAAAGTCAAACAAGACTAACACAAAGCAAACCTCATGCATGCATTTGTCGCTTGGGCAGAAAGCACTTCCCGTGAACCGCTATTTCAAAGTCAGCATGGGACTAATGTCAGAATAAAAAAAAATATATATTAAGAAAAATAACATTTTAGAGCCTAAACTTAGCTAATTATTAATGGCAAAAAGTATGATTATGTCAATAAGTGAACTAATGCTCACCGGGGGGTCAGTAATGTGAAAAGTGCAAAGCAAAACGGCTTTTTCAGCTATAGAAATTATAATAAGAGTGTGTTTATTAAGACACAGTTTTTTACATTTGCATAGAAAAGCATTAGGTGCTGCTGATTAAGATAAAAAGAAATATATTGTAGTTATTCTGGTTAATAAAGCTGAAGGGTTGCTCCCATTATAAATATTGTCAGTCTTTTACCAATTGATTTGAAATACCAAACATTAAACCTTCTCTCTCTCTCTCTCTCAAAAAAAACATAAAAGAGAAATATATACTAAGAATTTTCTTTTGGTCTTTCTCCTATTCAAGTACTGATAAAAACTCAATAATAAATAAACATTATGAGTTACTCTGTCAGTCAAGAAACAAGCTTAGAAACATAAGCATTATTCATGGACGTACTCATAAACTGACACTTCTCATGTGTTGTTTGAGGAACTCCTCTGAAATGTCTGCATTTTTTTGCCTAACCCGCTTGTTATCATTCTCCAGCCCGTCTCTCTCCCCTTCTTCCCCCGAGAGACTGACGTCACTGCTGAGGCGGCCCAGGTGCTCGACCGAATCACACTTTTCGAGATCAGAGATGATGGTCTGGAGGCTGACGATGGAAAGAGAGTCTGAACCAGATCGCGTCACCTCTGCTCTTCCCATGTCCACCCACCTGGAGTTTTTATGTTTCTCCACCCACTCTCGGGCATTAGCCACGCCCTCTTTTCCATCCACCCAATCATTTGGTCTCGGGTAGCCTCCGCAGGCTCCGCCCTCTGTACCTGTCGCGCTGACCGTCTCTGCTCCCACAGGAGGGCTCCTCCCACCGCACGTTTTGATTGGTCCATCCTTTGTTTGGTCCTGCTCTCTCTGCGCGTGAATCTCCTCACTGATTTGCTCCAGGTGGCGCAGGGTGCTGGAGTAGTTTAACTTGGCTTTGGAAATACGCTCCTCCAACAGTAATATTTTTGACTTGTGATCCTGCAAAAACATGGTTTGATCACACAAAGGAACAGTTCTTCGAAAAATAACCATTTGGTTATAATTCACTTATCTTGATACTGGGCTGTGGTAGGAGGCAATATTATTAGTGAAAATGTAAAATTTGTTTAAAAAATAAATAAATACCTGTTCTTAGGGAAAAATCTGTTTTAGGGAATATATCCCTAGTTATATGGATTCCTTCTGTGACACTTTAAAATGTTTTTTTTTTTTTTTTTTTTTAATTTTCAAGAGTACAAGCAAATGTTTTAACATTCATTTAAAGGCTTTTTAAAACATGCACAAATAAAATTAATACAATCTAAATCATGGTCACGATTTATATTGAATTAATTGCCACATACAGTTTATTATGTATCCAAAACACAGATTAATACGTTTCCAAAAGCAGAAATGGCTAAATTAAAAAATGTAAAATCACTACTAATTAGTAAGTAAAATGAACGTGTCATAAATTGATTTCTGTTTTAAATTTGTCTGACAGGATTGTTACACTGAAAAACAAAAGCAAACTGGCTATTCATTTAAAAAACTTAAAATACTATTACCCTTATGGTTTTTATGGCCTTTTCCTTCTTTGACCCATAAACACAAATAAAACCCAAAAACTTACTTTGAAACACAAAACCTCAAACCGCAAGCCTAAAGAACGCACTACAGCATTGTGTTTTTACTTTGAAAGTGAAGCTCTCACATTTATTTAATGCAATCACAGACCTTTGAAGTGTAATAATCACATCAGGGATTACAGGGAAAAAGTAAATGACGACAGGATTTTCATTTCTGGTTAAATCATTCCTTTAATTTTAGTAAGTGGCCATATTGTTCGTATTTTGCTGTATGAAAAATGCAAGAGAAATCTACGCAAGTGTAATAACATACATACGTACCTCTAGAGTGTCATTGAACTGAGCCTTGAGCTCGAAGTAAGACTTGGACTTGATAATAGATCTCTTGAGTGATTTCTGCAGTTGCTGCACGCGGGCTTCTGCCTCCTGACACAGCTGGGTGACACGCATGTGCTCCCGTTCGCTCTTCATGCGCTCCTCCTCCGCTTCGTTCACCTGAACAGTTTCAGTTCACTTACGGCATGCTTAGAACAATGCTGTGTGTATATGTGCCAAATATATTTAGTGTGGATACATAAACTGAAAAATGATATGAAATCTTCACATAGGGAGTTGGTGCATTAGTTACATGTTGTCATGTACATAAAAGTCTTACAGGCTTTTGTTTGTGCAGGACATACATATACGTCCAAGAAAACAAAGCTCAAAGACAGAAACATTTAAGTGCTTGGTACAACTTGATAAGGTGTGCAGGAGAGAAGACTGGCATACCTTTGAGGTAGCATGATTCAACATCTCTTGCCAGGTTGGATCCAGTGTCTTGACCGCAGTGAGGCCCTGTTCAGCCACATGGACCATTTCTCGAGCGGCCGAGTGCATGGACACGGCTCTCTCAAAGCTGAGTGCAGCTTTCTGGGTCTCCTGCTGGGCCTAAAAACATCACGATGCATTTAAGATACAATAGGATTTCATCAGGTGAGGTTTGCGATAGTAGCCTTTAAAAAAAACTGGTAAAATATAATATGATGTTTTGGCATAAACAACAATTTGCCACTAAAAGACTGTATTCATCATATTAATTATAAATGTTTTCCTCAATGCTGGAGTAAGGATAAGTGTTCTTCCACCTCTTTTGCTTTTCTTCGTGCCTCATAGTATGGCCTGGCCTTCTCGATGCAGGAGCCCAGTTCTGAACTTTTCGCTTTGAGTTTAAGCACAGATTCACTCATTATCCTCCTATGGCTGGACCGAACCTCCTGATAACATAAACCAATACTTTTAAAACTAATTACACACACCTTTCTCAACAAATCAATAATAAAATAGAGAGAGCGCATCAAGCAAGAGGATGTTAATCTTATTCGGCGCCTAAAAGTGAGAGAATCATATAAGCCTTATCGTATCTGCATTATATGGTGTGGTTGTAAGGTTATTATAGTTAACTAAAACTAATTTAGTTTATCTTGATGTGCTAAAAAGAAGACTAAACTAAACAAACAACACATTCAAATTACTTTAAACTTGTAACGGACAATATAAAAACAAAAACTAACTCAGCATATCTAAGAAACTACTGTAATGTCTTTCTTGTGATAATAAAGTGACACTGGTTGTGGTTGCCTGATGTTTAGTTATTGGACTGGGGTGGTTAGCAGGTTTGATCCAAAGTACAGTCTACCTAAAACATGAGCTTAGTCCTGTGTAGTGCATCAAAAGGGTCTATTAAATGACAATAAGCCATAATTATTAGATACTTAACATTAATCGGACCAGTCCCAAATATCTTGGAGGTCAGAGAAAAAAGAACTCCAGAAGCATTCTGAACTTTCACATACTTGCAGTTCCAGTTCCATTTTGTTGATCTCCTCACTGGCCTCATTCAGACGCTCCAGTTCCTCCTAGATACAGAAACAGATACAGCAGGTCATAGTTGCCTAATGTAAAATGATCTTGATAGCTAACTTAAGGTTACAGGTTCAATCCAAAATAAGGGTGACCCAGAAACTGAAGAGTAACTAAGATTATAAGAAATTCGATGAAAAAGCCTTAGGTTAAACTAAGAACAGAATAGAATAGAATACCCAATATTATTGTCAATTATTATTTAGTGCTGTTAAGCGGTTGCGATTAATCATATCCAAAATAAATGTTTTTGTTACATAATATATGTGCTGTGTATATTTATTATGCATATATAAACACAAACACATGCATAATATTAAATAGATATAATTGTATATACCTGTACATGTAAATATTTTCTAAATATATACTGAATGTGTGTATTTATATATACATAATAAATGAAAACAGTACACATACACATTATGTAAACAAAAACTTATTTTGAATGAGATTAATCATTTGACAGCAATATTATTAATTATTATTATAGATAATATTAATGCACAAAGTGCTCTGGTTCATTTAAACAAAATGTGGTGGTAAAATAAAAAAAAAAAAAAAAAATCAAAGTATATAAATGTCATTTATATTCTGACGACATAATAAATAGTACTAGATATAGGCAAATAATAGTAAAGAATAAACATTGTCATTTTTTTTAATGTGTACATAAAATACTTTATATCATACATGCATGAACTACAAAGCTGTTAAGTATTCTAAAATATTTGTTAATCACTTATTAATTAGGTTTCAGCGGCTTTTTTATATGGAAATAATTGTAAAATATTTTAATAATTCACTTCAACAGTGTTGTGAGTCATCTTACTACAACGTGTTGACTGAATGTCAGTTTACCTGGATTCTTGGATCTAATTCCTCCTCGGTCAGTTTTTCATGTAGTGAGGTTTCATCTTGACTTTTAGATCTTTCAGAGTCTTTACCCTCCATCTCTGTCTTCTCGGATTCCCCGTCGGCTTCTCTGCTATCACCTGTCACCTCCTCCGGCTGATTTCCTTCTCTCTCCCCCACTGAAGCTGCTCCCGAACCCGCGGGACTTTCACGCAAAACCGCTGGATCCATTTACAGGCCTCTTCGTGTATCCGAGATCAAATGTTGAAAATTAACAAGGCGAAAACTGTAAGATCGGAAGCGAAACGGGGAAGTAACCTCACTTTTCTATATTTTAAACGTCCCTTTCTTCATTACTTACTCTGGCAGTTTGTTTCGCTGCTACAAAAGACTAACTCTTGTCAGCAGATAAATAAACCGGTTTGATGAGTGTAAAAGTGACATGAAATGTACACTGAATAATATGAAGATTACATGACAAATAATCGCCAAAAGCCCATTCATCTGACTTAAATTTACCCCATGGCTAACGTCGCACTCCCTCCGCCATTCAATAACACGGAATGTGATACACGAGTGAGGTAAATAGAAAACGCGAAACCAAGCACTTTAGGACTTTGACGGCTACTGTAGTTGACGTCGTGTAACGTAATAGCGTGGGAGCCTTTGGTGACGCACGTAATGACTCGTTTGTGTGGCTAATAATAATAATTGGTGCGTTTCATACACAGAATCCTACTTCTAAAATATTTATAAAATACTATTCAGCGTTACGTTTCTCCGTTTTCTCAGACTTTTAATTGTATTGCTTACAAAACATCTAGATTGTATCTGCAAAATGGAAGATTGGAACTTAACTGCCGTCTTATTTTTCCAAAACAGTTTTCAGTATCTGTATGTCCTTTTATATGTAGCCTAAATTCTTTTTATTTTAAAAATAGTATTACTGTTATAAATACGTTTTGTTTTTCCTTATTTGAAGTCTGATTATTGTAAATAATAATAGTGACGATGGATATAATCATTTATTATAAATAGCATGTTTTTTTGTAAATTTGCTGAATTAATAAATAATGTGAATAAGTTGTTTTGATGGTGTATTATTTTTATTACCATTATATGCAAGGAATGAGTCACCAAATTTAACAAAACATTTATTTTTCCTCTTTAAAATATCCCAGTATGTAAGCAAAACACGAAACATAATCTACTGATTTTTCCTAACATATTCAACGCTATGCCGTGAGCCACAATTTTATAAAGACAGTACACAGTGGTAAATTAAAAAAAAAAAAGTTTGCATTTATAGGCACTTAGAGCTGTATTCACAGTTTTAAAAAAATAAGTGTTTTTTAAACATATTTACTCTCATTTCGTAGTTTCTGAACAAGTATACTTTGTGTGAAAAACAACAGCATTAAGATTAAGGTTTCATCTATTAGTTTAATGATAAATTTCTCGCATAAATCCTAGTTAAATGTACACCGACAAATAATGAAACCTGAGGCAAAAATCTGAGCGATCAATTTATGGTATTATCTTTGGTATCTTCCTGAAACCACAGCTGGAGGTTTTTCCATCATAAAGCAGCACACTGGAATTTTAAGACAATTATTCTCTGTGAAGGGAATGATGGTAACAGATAATATGCAACACAATGCACTTTATAAGAAACTGATGTAGGCACAGCCCACCTCAACTCCAGCTTGGGTCGTATTGACTCCAACCAGCAGGTGGAGCTAAATAGACCCTTTTTCCACGTAAAAGGAAACTAACTACACCTCTGTACCCCGCTCGTGGGACTCCTGACTTCAGGTCATCCATGACGCCAAGACTGCGAGCCTGTGTTTTAAAACTGTCAGGACTGGAATACTGCACACGAAACGGGCCAGACCCAGACAGTTTCCCACTTTGCAAGTCCTCCACAGTAACAACCGGAGCGCCGTAAACCTCCCTCTCGAAGCTCTCGTCGTATTTCTTCTTTTCTAAATAGGACAGGTCCATTTTCGTAAAAGGCACAAATTCGGAATTCAGCTTAATGAAGCGGAGGTACTTGTCATAAAACTGGCCCAAACTTACACCCTTCCGACCGAACGTTAAGGTTCTGGAAATCTCAGGCCTGATGCAGGACCTGTCTCTGCGCTGATCCGGGTGGCGCATCCAGTCATCCCAAAACGAGGACGGCCACTTCGGCTCAAGCTCTGCCCAGAGGTCCTTTGTGAGCATCCAGCCCAAGCCTGGGAAAAAATCCGTCCTGTACAACAGGTTCGCTTTTCCTGGGTCCACAAATCCCTCCCTGCCATTGTCATTCCAGGCGGACACGCACCACAGAGTCGGGTCCGATTGTAAAATTGGATGAACTGCTCGAAAGTACTCAAAAAAATCAGGGGACACCTGGTGAGAGAGTTAAAACATATTGTCAATTATATATCTTAATCATCTTTTATACATGCATAAAACCAAACAAAAGGATGATCATAAAAACATTTTTCTTTTCTTTGTATGGAAAATAGTTTTAAAAAAAATCTAATTTTGAAATTATGTTTTTTTTGTTTTCAGATTTTACATATAACCTATTTTTATTTATTTTATGTAAAATAATGTTTTATGTATATACACACACACACACACACACATATATATATATATATATATATATATATATGTGTGTGTGTGTGTGTGTGTGTGTGTGTGTGTGTGTGTGTGTACAGAGAGAAAGTCAGATAGATAGACATATAGAATGCACACATTAAAGTTTTGTTTTTTTTTTTACGAAGATGGTTATAGAAAACATTTTATTATATTCTGTATATGGAAAAGAAAATAGAAGTCCTGATACTCATGTACATACTATGTACTTATTATAGTAATTCCAATCACTAGATAATAACTAGGTACTAACCCTTACCCTGTCCACCCCATGGAGTTACCTTATATTACCAGTACTTTCTTAGGTAGGTAAACTAGAAGTACTCTGTAAGTACATGTAAAATTTTTCCCTGTGTATCTTGGATAAACGCAAGTTTATTCAAAGAACAAGAATTAAAATGAAGTTACCTCCAAATCATCCTCCACAACAACAACCGAGGAGTACGAAAAGGTGTTGAAAACCTGGTTGAGCGCCCACCGGTAATGCCGGGAGATTTTGTAGTAACCTTGGAACTTCTTATGCTGTGAAGGTACCGAGACATCAGAGAGGTCAGGCTGTTTGATATGGGTTAGCTGACTGCCATACGAGGCGATCACGTCAGACGTTTCTGCGTGTCCACAGTCCTGGCTCACTATGATTGGATAAAGCTCGGCAGACGGTCGGTGCTCAATGAGTTTGTCAAGGCAGCGTTTCACGGTCACACGATTACAGGCAATGACCAAAATAGGGATGACCGCCAGAGCTGAATGTTCGGCTTGTGATTTTGGCTTGGCGGCGGTCACACCGCCTTTGTTCTCCCAAACCGCCCAATGGCCCTGGATTTGCATTAGGATCTTCTTCTGAGATTCAAGTTCAGCTTCAAAAGCATTAGCCACACGCATCACCTCGTTCATGATATTTCCAAACTTGCCTCCGTCTCCCGTTTTGCCAGATTCATCCGGGCTGTCCAGAGCCCCTTGAGTGGAAGGGCGTCTCATGAGAACAAAAATAAAAAAGACGTTCACTACAAATATAAGCGCACCACAAATGACAAGAGGACTTCTTTTGCGTAGCATGGCCTGATGTGTGATAGGACTTTAGGAGGATTCAGGAAGGGAAAAAATGGACATGAAGCGGGTTTGCTGGACAGGAAGGTTTGACTGAAGGATGAGCAAGAAAAGTTTGGTGGATATTTGAATATTTTTTTCACATGCTTTGCATGATATGTTTCAGTCAGTGTTTACAATAGTGGGAGCAATATGTAACACTAAACCGGCGGAAAGTGGAAATAAGACATATTCCGGGTTTCAGGATTCTGTCCAAAGCGGCACAGTGATTTTCAGCAGAGCCTGTAAAATAAGCAAGATTACCAGATATTAAGCAGAGTAAAAACTCACATTTAGACAACAGTCCTGAACTAAAATTAAATTCACGTTTAACAATGAAACTGTTTGAATCACATTCCCAGTCAAATTTGTCAAATTTGAATGGAAAACAAAACCACTTTTTTGCATTTGACTGGTGCACAATTTGGGTGGATTTGAAAATAAAATGTAAAATTTCAGTTAACGGTTTTTTTTTTTTTCAACTAACAATAATTTATGGTTTTAGTTTTATGAACTATAATAGCGCAGAGGAAAGTGTACCTTATGAAAACTGACTTTGTCTCTTATTTTTCTTGCAAAAAAATATTTAAATGCAATATCTAAAAAAAAGACCACATTTGGATTTGTTATAGCATCTAAAAATGTGTAAATTAAACGCATGTGTAGGAGTATATAAGTTTATTTACAACAACGTGTTTTATTGGTCAGAAAAGGACCTTGCCATTGTATTGTAAGAGCAAATATGGAAAATATGGATTCTTCCGTCGATCAATAATTTCACCTGTAGCTCTTCCAGCCCTCCCTCAGCCACAGCTGTTTAACATTACGAGACCAAAGTGGTCTGTTCATCATACACGAGAGCTGAGTTTAAACAAAACCAAGATGTGTAAAAAAAAAAAAAAAAAAAAAAAAGCCAACATATCTGACTTACACGAGTCAACGCGCACTCATACTCTGACATGTTTCCCGTCTTTACTCTGCCAATGCCAGTTCATACTTCCGTCGCTTTGAAGATTGCGTCCCATTTCAACTAATCCAAGTCATTTATTTGAATACAATGCGAAAAAGACGTTGATGATCCTTATTTTAAAGCACTGTAAACTTCCTGCCGACGCGTATACCCTTCAAGCTTCGCTCAAGAATGCAAGACTACTTGACTTCCGGGTGGCGTCATTTTTAGGAAGTCCCGCCCCTTTCGTCGCTCACGAGGAGCCGCGCTTACCTTGACGTGGAGATACATTTACGCGAAACGCGTTTCTTTTGTGTCCGTGCCAGGTGAAAGGATGGTCGTAGGGGTTCGACCTCCGTTAGGCCTCGGGGTGTTTACGCTGATCCCGCGCAAATTATTAGCAGGGTCTCTAAGGATCCGGTTGCAGAGGTGGAAAACAGGTGTCCTCCTCAATTAGAAAACCCGTGTGCCAAACATAAATTGGAGTTCATGAACGTCTCTGAATCGTAAAATTATCCCACGGTCATTGTATATGTGTGGATATTACCTTAATTTAGAGTTAACCCAGAGTAGTCATGCTAATTAATAAAACCTGATCAGATGCATTCAAATCTTAGTAGTCAAGATTTGTGTAGGATTATAGGATTCATTCCTGACAGCAGTAGAAATACAACACAGATGGATGGATGGATGGATAGATAGATAGATAGATAGATAGATAGATAGATAGATAGATGCAATCAAAAGATTATGTGAAATAATATAGCTCAAGACTCTCAAGATTCAAATTTGTGTTTTTAAATTTTTTTATTGTTTAATTCCTTACACAAAAAACACATTTAATTAAATATTGTTATGAGGTATTAAAATACACAAAGTCAAGCATGGCAGTAGCACTTTCCTGTTAACTTAACAACATTTGTGTACTTTTAAATATTTAAAAAAGTTGCTAGATTATAAAAGCCGATTAGGGTCAGCTCGGTTCCATTGGAAGTTTTCCGCACAAGGAAAACCAGGGTGGCAACAACAGTGTAAAATCAAGTGCAAAGTGTATAAAACTATACAATACATTCCATAAAGCCGACGCGAACAAGGCAGCGCATCTATCTATCTAAAAAGTGCATTTGTGTGAAGTGCATGTCATCCACATTGTCTTCAGATCTTCGGCGGAAGACTCATTCCCCAGGTTCAGCTCCTTCCAGTTTCTTAGGCCGATCCTCGTGATGTTCAGAAGTACGTCTGGCACACCCACTCAACTTATCACACTAAAAAAACAGAAAAAAAAAGTTAAACATTAGGATGTTAAGCCAACTAAACATCGGTGCATGCCACTAGCAGCATGTTCCAATTTCTGACTGTTAGAATATATAGGTTACTATAATTTCTGTGCTTTTAAGCAGGAAAATACTCTTTTTATTAATAGCTGAATGTCACAATTATGTAACACATTTGTGTGGCTGTATGGAAAATAATTTGAAATAAAATACTCTGGAATCTGTCGCTTCTTAAATTTGAACAAAATAAATGTGTTAGGATAATCAAGCGTGTATATTATTGCAGGCAAAAAAAAAGAGAGAAATGAATCAATTAAAATGTTTGACTTCTGGTGACCTTTTAAAAGCACACTGGCGACAACTTACATCCGGATGAAGCTGGTTCCAGCCTATTCCGAGTTGCTTCTGCAGACCGTCTGACACCGCCGTAGTGAAATATATCAGTTTATTCCTTAAAATACACAACAGGCCGAAAGAAAAAGGGTCTACGTTACTGTAGTTTAGCGTGCTCTTGCAAACTACACAAATGCATGTCCACGGATAATCTGACTTCAGTTTTCGCAAAAACGTGCCGTCCAGTCGCAGAACCAGGTCGTTTTTGACTGAAACTCTATAACGCTGTGATTTAAAAGCAGAAGCGTATTCCGACGCCAGTCTCGTCTTTGGCCACTGATTTGGTTCGCTCGAAGCTTTCCTAGTTAATATTTGCCTGCCAGTCTTTGGGGGGCTTTTGGCCACATTTTTGCATCGATCGTTCGCTACCGAAGACTTTCCCGATTTTTCAAATCGCACGGCCACGGACAAAACCCCGGGAATCTCCGCTCGCTCCCTGTCAAATATGAATCCCCAGAGAGAGCGAAAATAAGATTTGACCGAGTCTCCGCAAGTCACCCCGAGCCCGTACACTGCCGCCGGAGGCCGCTTCTTGTTCGCCTGTTTTCTGGCGAGGATCTTCCCCTGACACCGGAGCACGGCTGACAGCGCTGAAGCGGAGGGCGTCGAGGCCATCGCGGACTTTCTTTTGGGACTCTTGTGGTCCTTTTAAATCGCTCTTTGGTACCTAAAGAGGGGTTGTGCGACCCCGGAGCCCGATTTGGACTCTGAATGGCAGCGTTATGTGGAGTCCTGCTCCAAGACTTGCGTCAGATCGAGGGGTGTTGGTTATTTAACAACCTGCATGCGGGCGAAACCGCGTACTTCACGTCCCCCTCGTGTACACAGTGCGAATTAAAGTTATTTTCGAGGGGATAGGCTACTTTTTATTTTAAAGCACTCGTAAATCAGGAAAACGTGGGAATCGGTAAAGAGGACTACCCCATATCGCGAATGTACGGATGAGTGCGTGGAATAAAAACGAAAACTCGTGGGATATAAACGAGAAATGTACTTTAGCGTCTATATGCTTGGCGAGGGGTGGGATTAGACGCGAAAACTGCGTATCATATACACGCCAATAAATCTCGTATCATATGCACGCGAAAACCATAGCCATAACCATGCACAACAAACACGTGGTTGTCATAGCATGCTGAGTTCTAGGTGTTCTTGGGTCAACATATTTTGACCCTGCAACAACATTTTAATCCAAAAACTTTTTTTTTTTATCTCTACACCTAAACCTAGCCTTACCCATGAGTAATGCCTGAAATCAGAGGAAATGATAGATGAATAAGACTGATGTACAAGCACCAAACACCGTTTGTAAGCCTACACTTCACAAAAACTATGAACTGGTTCTTCGGATTTGATTGATTAATCGCAATGTTGTTCCAGGGTCAACAAAGAGCTTGATCCAGCAACACGTCGCAAAACCAGGTTCTGGCGTGCCATATATACGCCAAAGTCGAGACAGCAATCGCGCTGCTGCCTGATGAGAAGTCAGGAATTTTTGCTAGTCAGTTCTGTTTTTCGAGAGCATTTTTGCGTGTCTTTTATTTAGAAAAACAAACGTAGACGTTCGAAGAAAATTATATAAACGATGACCTATTACATTAAAATAAATATTTATAACAAAATTAAAAAGGGCAAAAACAGCCTCTAACCTATATTAAAAACACGCACATGAACTTGACATGCTGGCAGATATTAGCTTTGTTGCATAAATAAACACGTGCCTTTGTTACTAGGTTATGAGGACATGATGTCTCTAATAGATTATTAAACTGAATAATGCTATATTTTGACACTAGGACGGGCTCCATCTCCTTCTGACCCCGCAGAAGATAAAGTGGTGGAAAATGGATAGAATGGAGGAAAGAATACGGAGGAATATGGAAAGCTTAATTTCTTAATGAGTCTAAAACTGTAACTTGTAAATGTCTGCACTGTACAGAATGTACACCGGAGGGCATTTGGTACATGGTGATTAATGCAAAACAGGACTGCGTTACGACTGGATTGGGAAACTGACAATTTGGCTGAACCAGCCAGACACATGAACCAAACATTGGGCTAAATAATGTAATAGTGCGCAACAGTGAGTTGTGCAATATTGTCAAAAATTAGCAATTTTGTCTGAACTTGACATTAACAAATAAATGAATGTTTTCTACGCTATTTAATAAGTAGGTTACTTTTATTTCCAGTGTTTGCCTTTGAGCAGTTTTTATCGTGCAATCAGAGCAGAACGTATTTTCAACTGCCGTTTGGTCCTTATGTGTATGTTACCCCTATTTATGATATTAAAATCCTGCTGAAATAACTGTTCCCATGCACTTGTGAAATGTTTATGCTTAATTTAACTAAGAAGGAGACATACAAGTCTATATGACATTACAAAGCCATCAAGTTTATTTTATTTTTATGTTTTCTTAATGAAGTTGTAATCGCATGCCACTCAGACAGTGAATGTTCTTAATTGTTTATTATTTTCCACCTTGGCCTCTTCCCATTTGTGTAAAGAATTAAAAAAAAAGAAAGAACATAAACTATATATATATCAGATTATAATATTTACATTATGTGCAGTATATATCAGAAGTATCTGTTTCTAATAAATGTCTTTCTAACATAAGAAAGAACATTTATGAGCTTACAATAGTGCTGCAATGCACTTTTTAAACTGAGGTGATTTGCATTGTTGAATTGTTACATTTTTGTCCTTTAGCAGCAATACCATAAACCATATAGATAAGAAATACATGAAAATACATAATTCTTCATGAAATCAAATTGGAATAGTAATATTGTATGATACAGTCCTTTAAAATTTCTTTAAAAAATACAGTTCTGGTCAGAATAGATGTCATTGTTCCCTGATGTTCTTAAAGACCTTTTGCAAAACAGTGTCTCAGTTCGTGTAAAATATGTCTGTGCTTAATAGACTTCAGTGCATCGTATATTCAAGTTTTTCCAGTTCATTCCTATCAAGTAAGTCTGAAGCATCTTGCACAAAAGCAAAAAAATGCTGTTTTGTTTTCAATGCAACAGGCCCCACCGAGAATAGCTTGTTTTGCTCTGCTCGCCATCCTTCCTTAGTGCTGTCAGTTTCCTCATTTTTCAAGGCGATGTATCTGAAGAAGTTTGGTTCTGGAATGGTCTATCTGGTTTGTGCATATAGGGCATCACCACAAAGGTGAAGATGCCCACCAACATTAATGCCACAGTGATTGCGATGATGGCTGCGACAACGGCATAATAGCATTGATTGGAATACATCATCCTTCTCATGCGACCCCTCATCCTGCTTGGCGGCCTTCCCACATCGATTATAGTCGCCTGGCCGAGGCCTTCCTCCATGACTCCAAGCGGGTTTCCACCCACCTGCTCCTCTTTCTTCTTCAACACCGGCAAATTTAAGGAGGTCTTAATGAGGCTGTTGGGTGGAGGATTCTTGAGAATGAGTTTGCCCTTGCTGCGTTTAAACCGCACGGAAAGCGCCCGTTGCATCTCTGCTGGGAGTTTGCGGAAGATGTCTTCGTTGTTTCCCAACTGTGGTAGATCTCGGCCGTGTCGGATTTCCGTCGGCTCCCGGCAGATCGGACAAGACAGCGTCTTGATCTCTGAAGAATTCACGTTGATGCGAGCCAGGCATTCCAAGCAGAACGTGTGTCCGCAGGAGAGCAGCTTGGGAGCTTTGAAGACGTTGTCAAAGCTGCAGAAACACACAATGCACTCTGTGTCCTGCAGGTCATCTCTGGGTTGTTCGGTCTTGTGGTGTCTATACTCTGAGTCACGAACTCTCCTCCTGCCCTCCTCGCTGCGACCCCGTTGTTGCCTTCCTCCCTCTCTCCAGTCCCTTTCTCTACCTCGGCTACTTTCTCGACGACGGATTTCTGCATCATTGCTGCGGCTTCTCCTAAGAGTCTTGTGTCTCTGACGTTGCTCTGAAGTTCCCAGGTTGAAGCTGCCCTTGCTGTCAAGCTTCGGTTTGACATTGGGCCCTTTTTTGCTGCCCTGGGGTTTCTCTTTGTGGTCGCTCATCATGTAGAGCTTTAGATCCACAGGAGCAGATTAAGAGAAAAAGGTAGTGTTGAGCAGACAAGACTCTGAGGGAAGATGGAAAGAAAACAGCCTAGGTTACAAATTACACTGCATATCATGCTTTAGAAGAACCATTCTGGCTCCCAAAAACCCTTCAGTACTTGAAAGAACTATTGGCAACACTTATTTTACAGTTACACCTATACGTTGCTTATTAGCGCGCAAATTGCTAGAATATTAGCTATTTATTAGTGCTAATTAAGCACGTATTAATTCCTTTTTCTACATCCCTAATCCTACCCAGTACCTAAACTTAACAAGTGCTTTACTATTAATAAGCAGCAAATTGAAAATTTATTGAGGGAAAACTCTGAGTTAATAGTTAACAAGTGTTACCTGTTCTAAAGTGTTACCAAACTATTTTACTGTGAAAAACATTTTAATAATCTAAAAAACATTTAGTGTAATGGGCAGATTCATGGGCATGTTAAAGGATTTTCAATGAACCATTAACGCCAATATAGAACGTTTATCTAAAGGACCCTTTTAAACAATGAAGAACCTTTTGTGCAGTAGAAAGTTTCCATGGATGTTAAAGGTTCTTCGTGGAGCCATAGATGCCAATAAAGAACGTTGTACAATCAATGGTATTCATTGCTGTTCTGGAACAGATGTAAACTTCTGTTACTTAGAAGTGTAGAGTGACCTTTAAGAGCTTGTGTATGTAAAGTGGTAATGAACAAACTGAGGTCACTAAAGCGTACAGCTATGTAACACCAGGGTGGAGATTGTAAACGAAATTGTACCATTAGCGGTCAAGTGTGACGAGAACAGTTTACACATACACTTGTGGTTACTGCTTGTTTTTTTTTTTTATATTCCATTATAGGTCATGCATAGCTCCGAGTTTGCCACAGCGGTCATCTTTTACATTTGAAATCTTTAATCCAGGGTCATTCTTAACCCTATAAAGCTGACTGCGTCATATGATACGCAAAGGCCTCTAAATGATCAATATGATCAAAACTTTGCAGAAAAACCTGTTAAGCACAATCTACTATAGGGGCGTATGTTGTATCAAATATAATACTCAATAAGAGCAAACATGCATGTTTTTTTTAACAAGGTCTTCTATTTGAAAGAAATAGATTTGTATGACTATTTAACAAGCAGGGTTAATATGAGTTATCTTGTTCAATGTTTTATATATAATCTTGCCTAGAGGCTACTATTCTTATTTGCATGTTTATGAGGTTGATAACACTGAATGAACACGAACTGTCCACAACCTGCTTATACATCTGTAGAAATTTTGCCTGGTCAGTTTGTACATAAATTACAGACACAATACTCATGAGGTTTTTAACTTCCTCAAATTTGTTGTTTTCGGTAAGTGCATGGATACTATGAGGTAGTTTGTAATCACCTGTTGCTAAACAGCATGACGATCCATTTTAGCATTATATTTTTTTTTTGTGCTAACTGCTTTTCAGTTTGACAGATTAACCCAGAATTAGTTAGAAAATTCAAAAAGAATGTTTGACCTAAACTCTGAAGTCTGACTGCGCAGGAATGCAAACCAGAATATCAAGGTTTTACAACAAGGTGATCCCATTTTCATTCTGTATGTTTATAGTTAAGCTTTAACTTCACAAGTCAGGTGATGAAAGTCACAAAATAGGAATGTCTAAAAAATAAGCGTGAACGAACATTGCATATAACTTGTACTGTAAGTAAAATCTGGGTTCACTTTAATTGTCCTGGAACCGAATGTAGTCCAAAATGTAAAGGTTTTACCCGGTAGCCATTTACAACACAGTATGTGTTTATCAAAACATTCATTTTCAGGTGCATCAGCTAATTGAGCCACGCACAGAACAGGTTCTTTTTCAGAACATGTTGGTATAATTAATATATTTTGAACTTAATGACTTCCCAAATTGAAGGCACACACCCACATGTTTAGCAGAAACCAGATAAAGTCAGTTGAGACCTGTCACCAATTCTGACAATAACACACCCTACGTTTACAGACGGCGCAGGGGCTAGTTGTCACACTGAAGGTTAGTTTTTAAGTCGATTACTTAAAAAAAAAAAGTGTTATTTCTGAAACTAGGCCTAAGGTTGACTCAAAAAAACATTTAAAAGTAGTCATGTGCCATACACTTTTCCACCTGCATTTGTAACTAATTGTTACTCTACATTTGCATATTAACAAATAATTTAAGCTCACGTACTTCAAAATAAATGATTATTTTAAAGTTAAAAAATGTTTCTAAAACATGCCACTACCTATGAACTGAAGAGCAGTTGAACCCAGATGTTCACGTGCCTCTGAAGTTCACCTGGCTCCAGAAGCTCATATTCCAGCTGTGCTTCCAGCAAAGTAGTGTGAAATGTGTGCAGTCCAGTCCTTTCTGTCTCATTCAGTCCTTTCACTATGGTTTTCATCATCTGCTAGTTAACGTAAGCAACGAGTCTCCACCTCTTTGCATGTTTTTCTTTGCCTATCCCTCCCTCTTTCCTTTTACCCTGCCATACCTGTTGAACTCGCTCAGGTGTTATTTGAACTGCTTGAGTTTGAATGCGAGGAATCCACTGACTAATACGTCGTGTTTTTCCGACATCTCTGCTGACTTTGAATGAAACCCAATCTCACAAGTGTGGATATCAACGCTCTAAATATAAACGAGTCATGTTTGTTCATGCAAAAATCAAACTAGGGCAACAGGCATGTTGCTAGGGCATTCAGAGGCGTTGCTAGGTGGTTAGTTACTAATCTAAGTCTAAAGAGACCACTGAATTCTCCTTAATAAAACTAAAAGGAGTTTTCTTATCAAACACAAATACATGTGCACTTGGGATGAGTTGTTTTGGCTGTGTGAAGATATTCCTGTTGTAATAAAAGCTAATTTTATGGTCCACATTTTTTTCCTACTCCACTACATATAACTGGGAATTCACAATTAAGATAGGAACAATAAGGAAGTATGAAGATCTCAGGAAGTCGCTGATAAATTAAGTGACTAGGTTAATGTTATTCTCTCTCACACACATAGCCCAGTAAGTTAGAAGGAAGCATTCTCCCATTCCAGCATGTGACAATTTTATGCACATATTGATAATAAAGGCTTATAACTTTGTTGTGTTGTAAATCACTTTATACCCATCATACCTGTACTTTTATCTTGTATTAAGAGCTGTTGTCAACATACTGGCACTACTGATTCAGTGAGAAAGAGAAACAAGACAGAAGAGGATTAGATAAGCCGTATGTAAAATCAGATTTTTTTTTTTACATTGCACTGTTTGAAATATAAAAAAGTCACAGTTGCAAGATAAACAGAATTGTGAGATATAAATTCAGATTTGTGCAACTCAGAACTGTTTTTTTTTTACTGTGAGATATAAACTTTGTGAGAATTAGGGGGAAAAATGAGTTTAAATCTGAGTTTAGAATTCTGGAAATCCTGAACACAAAGTCTGAAAAAAATATATATATATTGCAAGCACAATTTTTAGGGGGGGTTTTTGTGGCAGAAAGGAGCTTTCATAACAATGAGAACTCTTTGCATAAAGGTTACCAGTTTGTAAACAAGTGAAAACCAACCTATTCTGTCTGGTCTCTACTACATAAGACGGTTTTAGTTTGAAATACTTGAAACGCAGCGAAACTTATAAGTGACAATTTACACCAAACCATAACCATCTTATGTTTTAGTAAAATTTGTGGCTAATTAGTAAGATTTTGTACAACATTTTACACAATTTTCATACACTCTAATTACAACTCATTGCTATTCAGGTTTAGGGGTTGACCTTGTGCATACTTATTTGTGCAAATCACAACATATGCATACTCCTCGAAAAACACTTGGATTTTCTCAAGATATCAAGTCAGTTCACATACGTGAGACACTGTACAGTAGAATAAAAAAAATAATCCAAAAAGACCTTTTAAAAAGTAAAAACAAAAGTGAACATGGAATTTTAAATGTGTGAACATGGAATGAAGAATGTGAAAAACCCTTAAATTTTTTGTTTGTTTTAGGCTCAACTTTTTACAAAAATTATACCTTTTCGTTTCCCGTATTTAACTGCAAAATGCATTCTCTGTGAATCAGAATGCTTGATTAAAATCTGGTGTCATTTTGGATCACATGGTCATAAACGCCTTAATATAAACAAACGTTACCATATAATATTGTGCCAATCTTTCAAATGACTTTCTGGTTAAAAGGAAAAACATTTCTGTTGACGATCAGTTTTACAACATTAGCTACTCATTAACTGATTGCTAATTTCGGCGGTCTTTTCTGTTCATCTGGGAGCTTTAGGGGGAAAATACGAATGACTGGAAACTACCAATCATTGACTGCTGGCTGTATATTAAACTATTTGAACTTTCCAAGGAAAACATTTGTTTTATTTGTAAAATGTATATATAAAAAAAATCTTGGATTGAGCTGGTACACTCATACCACCTAATACACCAAACTGCAGGGTGTGCCTGTTGTAACACATTAACCTTTCTGTATTAAATACATTTTATTACACAAACCTGTCCTTTTATATTGATGTATCAATGGTAAACAATTCATTTGTCTGTGAAATGTATCTGTATTGCTATAACTATTTAGAAATATGAGAATTTCCTCCTGGTTCTCGATCCTGTATCGCGTGTATTAGACAATTACCCGAGGTGCAGGAGGTTTAACGTATCATTTTAAACCCTCTGTGTATTTATGAAAACACCGCTGTCTTAATAACCTACAACAACATGGCCTTTGATAACATCCTTCTTTTGAGCCAATAGTTTCAGAGGTCATACTTTATATAAATAAAAAAAAAACACCACGTGTATACTTGTAATCAAAAATATATTTCCTCATTCAAACTCATGAAAACAATTCGAGCTGAAACATAAAAATCAGGAGTCTCCGAAATACTTTACGCAGATCAGCAAAATACCAACCCGAAAAGTCTGATAATTTCCAATTGAACACTGATGGAGTTTCTCCTTTCTGTAGAAATAACGGCTGGAAGAGTCTCTGGCTCATCTGATCTCAGGATCAGCCCAGCTCTTCACGGGCTTTGCCTTGTTTGCGGGGCATCTTCTTACTACTGCTGTCTTCCAGTTCTTTGTTCTTGTAGTAATGAGGAGCCACTTCCAATAGCCAGCCGCTTTCGATCTCTATCACCTGAAAAACAGACAGAACATTTAAAATAAAGCATATTTTTACACGTTCTGAAGAAATACTGCCCATGCAAAACTTGCTCGAGAGTGTAGGCTAGTTTTGGTGGTTGCTAAATCATTATTGTGTGGTTTCTAAGGTGCTAGGAGTTGATTTTAATGTGTAACTATGTGGATGATAAGGTGTTGCTTAAAGGGTCAAGTAAAAAAGAACCAGTCTGTCAAAAAGCATTCTTGTAGCTTCATAAAATTATGGTTGAAATACCATGGACTACTGAATGTGGTAGTTGCATTACTGTCTATGCAGGGTCAAAATGCTCTCAGATTTCATTGTTTTGCAGATGAACAAACATATTTCAGGTTTGGAACAACATAGGATTGAGTAATTAAAATCACAGAACTTACATTTTTGGGTGAACTAACCATTTAATATCAACCTAAAGATGAAAACATGTCATTCCAAACCTGTACGATTTTCTTTTTACTGTGGTACACACAAGAAGATATTTTGAGGCATGCAGGAAACCAAAACATTCTGCGTCCCATTGACTTCCATAGTATTTTTCGGGGCCATATTATAGGCGTCAATGGGAACCAAAGCTATTTGATTACCAATATCCTTCGAAATATATTCTTTTGTTCCAAATAGAAAAACATTCATATGCAAGTTTGGACATGATGATGAGTAACTAAAGATAGAATTGACACTTTTTGGTGGACTACATAATATTAGTGATAGGGTTGACTTTATACCTGTCTCATGAACTCTTTGGTGGTGAAGACCAGCTCGTGGTAGATCATCCAACGCGGCTGTTCCTCGAAAAGTGAGCTGTTAGGATGGACGAAAACAGTCTGCTGGTGTTTGACTGTCTTATATCCCCCTTTACTCAAGCGTGCTGTGTGGTAGAAATATCCTGCAGTCACCGCCTTGAAGAAAATGAAAAAGAAATCACATTTAGATCATAATCTGGTGAAGTTGCACTATAATGCTGATGATACACTGGGCAGCTGTTTGAGCAATGCTGTCCGGCAACTTTAGGAAATGGTTAGCCAGGTGAGACTCAGGGCACAAGACTGATCTAAATGAACTAGATAGAAATTTGTTAGCCATTCTCAATTAAAAAGTGCCCAAGCAACATTGCTCTTAAAAAAAATTACTCAAAAAGTTGCCACATGCACAATCAGCCTAATTTATTAATATTTCTTTTTTACACATCTCTAGAAATAGTTGGTTTAAATTAGACAGTAGTGCATTGAGTGAATATTTTTCATAATTATCACAACACTATGTACCTGACTGATGAAATTTAGCAATAATTAAATTCCTGATGGAATCAAACAAAACATACGCATTATTATTCATACCACAAATCATTCTTAGTCACCTAACATGCATTCACCAATGCCAAAGACCTTTAAATATACAAAAGCATGTGGTAAAATGCGGCAACACACAGTCAGCAAATATGCATGTATTCAGCTTTTGTGTTAGTCTGAATGTTGAAATACTCTGAAGTGAAAAATAAAATCACATTGTCTTTTAAATACCGATGATTCATTGTGACACTACTCTCTCACAGAACAGGAAGTACAAAAAAAAAAAAAAAAACACACACACACACACACACACACACACACACACACGAGAGACGCATATTTACTCAGTCTTAACAGGTAATTTAATTAAGTTTCTTTGAATGCTCCCTGTTCAATATTTGTCCCCTCAACAAAAAAAGCATTGTAACCTAGATTTAAGCGCAATGTGAAAAGCCCTAATCAGACAAGCAAGCACTTACCTTAATATAATGAATGCAAATTGTAGCACAAATCCTGCTTCAGTGTTTTTAGCCAGCAGGGGCCAAGTAAAAGCATCTCAAAACTTTTAATTTAATTCAGTCTATAAATCTAATCTCAGGTTCATGAGGTCAAGATAGTATGCAAAGCAAAGTATCACTGGAGGAAATGTGAGAAAGAAAGTGAGGGGGAATAAGGAAATTACCTTGCGAATGGGTACACTGTCACCGCTGCAGCTGGATAGTTCAACTTCGATCCTGTCCATCAAGCCCTCCAGCTGATCACGGACATCTCGAGCTCTCTTCATGGAGCGGAACTGGATGAAGTTCTCAAAGCACCACTGAGTGGAGTAACCGCTCTCTACCCACTGACAGAGAAAGAGAGAAACTATTGAAAGAGTTGTTTTCTGACAAACAAAAAATTGTGCACGCAACAACTGACAGAGCGAGCTGTGAAGTCTACATCACAAACAAATGACTCTTTCTTTATATTGATTCAGTCATAAATACTCACAAAACTTGCGAGTTGGTTATTTGAACCAGACAGATTCTAATCGATTCCCTCAATGATTTGCAAATCATTTTTTGGTTAAATCCGACTTGAAATGAAAACGGAGCAACTCTCTACCCAATGAAGAGAAAGAGAAGAAGAAAAACTCGCTTGTGGATTAACGTTTTAAATCAGACTCCCGCAGGCAGTGAATCGTTTAAAGAATTTACTGACTCCATCCCTGATTTGTGAATCATTATTTTGCTCAAGTCCGGGTTAAAGGAAACGGGGAACAACTCTACTTACAGAGAAAGACGCCACTGTATACTAATGAATACAATCATGTTGTATGCTGTGCATGCGACAAACATATCACGAGCAGAGAAATCTGATTCACAAATGACTAATGGAAATTGCTGTAATTTATACATTAGGTTATCAGGCCATTTTATAAATGGTTATTTATGTGACACTGTCCCATTAAAAATACATATTGCAAGGTTGACAAATTGTAGGGTCGTAAACAAATTGTAGGGTTCTGACAAAATGATAATATTGTATGGCACAAATACAACCAGGATCACTAGAGTGAAAGCATTACTGTAAAGAATGTTTACTAAATACAGCCTGCTTCATAAATTACATTAATGAGCACTTCTGTAATATAGCAATCAAAGAACTTCTAAGATTTTTATTTAATATGCCAAATGCTGCCAAAAATGCTTTTTTAAAGCAGCGTTTTTGCCGTTTGATCAGTCACTCTTACAAAACGTTGTTAGAATTGTACAAGACAAAAACTTCCTGCTGCAGCATCCATACATAAACACGAGTCCGCACAGGCCTGCATAACCTGTTAAGCGACGCAAACGCTGTAAATCTCCCATAAGGAAGCCACGCTGCATGTGATGAGTATTCTGACAATAACAAATCGTTTCTGTAAGCAGCGCAAGCGGGGCTGTAAAAGTGTACAAAACCTCAAAATAACTGCTGCTTTGAGCGATATTTCCATGTATACACATAAACACACCTGTGTATATACATTGAGCAGCACCATATGATCTCCTCCTGGTACCACAAAGTTCATTCGAGCGTTGTCAGCGTGAACCACTTTGTCCTTGGGCCGGTAGAAGATGGAGTTGTTCACCGACAGCATGGCCGCTATGGTTAGAATCTCCTCGGAGCACTTATAACTGAAGGACAGGCCGAAGAGCAATGTTCAAAACATCACAGTAACAACAATAAATACATAAGAGAAAATGAGCAGTTTTGACTCACTGTTCAGAAGCCAGAATCATTTTACTCAGCATGGGGTCCACAGGAAGTTCAGCCATCCTTCGGCCAAGCTAAAGTGAGAGAGGAACAAAATGAAGTCCAAACCCTGGACAAGGTAAGGTTAAATATCCAATTTTTTATTTATTTATAATTCATTGATGTGTCCAGAACCCTTTGTTTTGTTTTATGAGGGTTTAAAAACCTTATGTATTCTAATAATTAGCGTAATTATAGGGTTATAAAGTCTGTTTGTGTTTTTTTGGCACCTTAGTGAGTTCACCGAGGTGGTTAAGGGCACCCAAGGCGTAAAGCTGCTCCAGGGCCAAAACCAGTGTTTCGTGAGGAGGAGGATCCATGAAGTCGAAATGAATCAGGTCATTTATGCCTTACACAGAGATCAGGAAAAACGTGTTATATTTAAAGTACATATTAAAATACATATTGCGTTTAATTACAGAGAGCGCATAAGTGTGTCAAGTCTATTTATTTATGCATTAGAGTTGCAGTTTAAAAAAAAAAGAAAAAGAAAACCACACCCCAATTTTAACATTGTTTGTCATAAGAAAAATATTTACAAAAGACACTCAACTCCACTAAAAAGCATTAAGAGAATTACTCTGAACTAATTTCATACCCGACAGACTTGCATTTGGATTTTATTCCAGATTCATACATCCTTACCAAGACTTTTGAGCAGCAGAACCACATTGCCCAGGTTTGTTCTCTGGATCTCAGGGACGGTGGTCTCTTCCATCTCGTGTTTAAAGGCCCAGGCGGTGTACAGCCTAAAACATTTCCCAGCAGCCACTCTTCCTGCACGACCTGCTCTCTGATTGGCAGATGCCTGTATGAGGACAATACACATTAACAATCACTTCAATACATCAGCGATAACCGTCATTTTAACCATATTAACTAAAAAAAGCACAACACCCAAAAAAAACAAACACACAATTTTCATAAATGACTTAAATCAGTAACTCAAGTTTCAAATGTCATTAAATAAGCTAAATAATCTCTATACATGTTCATGTGATAAATACCATTTCTTATTATTGATAATTAAGTTTATTAATATATTAAGTAATGATATAACATTATAATAATTATTTTTTGCTATGAATTGCTATATACAAATGTAATGATTAATTGTATTATTATATTAAAAAGTGCTGTCAAACGATTAATCAAGATCGATCAAAAAGTAAACGTAAACGTTTTACATATATATATATATATACATATATATATATATATATATATATATATATATATATATATATATATATATATATATAAAAAAAAAAACACACTTGCACATACATTTAAGAAAAACGTATGCAATTAACTGTTTGACATCACAAATATATATTATTATAATTATTTTACAATGAATATTGGTGATACTGCGATTACTACATTTACTAATAAACAATAATTTATACACTTTTATAATAACTTATTATTTAGCAACAATAATTATGTGGTTGATTTTTATGAATAGTTCTAGTTATAATAATTCATTATTAATAGTGATTAATAACAACAACAAAATAAATTATTAATTTATAAATTACATTTATAAAACGTATGTAAATCTAAATGACTTGTCTAACACTTTTGGGTGCACTGCACACTTCACAGAACAACGTTGTTGCTAGAATCTTCTCTTACCCGTGAGCAGGGAGTGACAATGAGAGACTCCATTCCTGTTCTTGCATTGTAACTCTTTTGTTTGCAGAAACCTGGATCAATAACGTAGATGATGCCGTCAATGGTGAGAGACGTCTCTGCGATGTTTGTAGCCACCACAACCTGTAGCCCAAAAACAACACACACAGTCACTAAAGAAATTCATATTCAGAGTTTAGCTTATTTATCGAGACGACCACATTTCCATGTGATTTTGAATCAGTTTGGTCTGTTTGATTTTATTTTGGATTAAAAGCGTCAGCTAAGATTTGCAAGCAAGTATGTGTATTTTTCCAATGAGTTCAACAGACATGCTGCCTCCTGCTGGACGACGAAGGGAACGGCGCTCTTACTTTGCGTGCTCCAGGCGGAGTGGGATTGAAGATCTTGGCCTGCATGTCTGAAGGCAAGTTGGCATAGATGGGCAGAACGAGGAGTTCAGATATCTTCGAGCCCAGTCTCCTGCATCTCTCCTGTAGGAGTTCACAGCACGCTTCAATCTCCTCCTGCAACACCAGAGGAAACGGGAAACATCAATATTACCAACATAAATATCATCAGCACAATTTATGACTGTCCCAGATATACATAATACACAAACATTAAATCTTTCTGGCTCATCACAGCTTTCCCACTTCAAAAAAGTGTTTTTACTTTATTTCGTGTCTTTATCGATAAACAGTGGAAGGAGACAGGAAATGGATGATGGGTGACGCAAGCCTGTATTTAGCTTAAATGTATGTACCCTCACTGATTTGAGCCAATAAATTTATACATTATAAAATCATATCATGTAATGTATTAGTTTTAAAAAAACCTGACATCCGCGTCACCAATACAAACTACTAAAATATATATATACCTCATATATAAAAATAAAAAATGTTTAATACTTTATAGAAAATGCATGTTACAATCAATCAGCCAGAGGTGACTAAGTGTCAAAGGTAAAAACCGATAGCGATGTACTGGGAAAAACTCACTGCTATGGCGTGACCCAGACGCAACGCTACTCTTAATAGATGTATGTATTGATAGATACGGTTCGTGTCCATCCACGAAGGAAATATGAACTGTAAACAGACCTGTCCTGTGAGAAAGACCAGTACGTCTCCGGCCGGCTGGGTGACATGGATCTGTAGCACTGACACAACACACGCTTCCAGGTAGTCGGCCTCCGGAGCCTGAAAAAAAAGACAAATGATATGAACAATAAGCAACGTACAAAATGAAGGCAAAATAGATGAATAGATAACCTATGCAAAATAGATAAACCGGATTCTTACACCATGTCTGAGAAAGTCTAGCTGATAAAGCGTTTATTATTTTTATGTTACGTCTAACACCGTTTCAAATTCTAAAGACTAAATAAATAAACACTAAATACTACAAGTGAATTTAGGCATCACAACATCCCTTGAATATTGAATACATTTTTGTCATAATATGACAAAATGAATATATGTCTCCTGTTTTAATCACTACCTTTGTGTAGTAGATGTCCACAGGAAACCTACGACCTGGAATCCTAAATACAGGTGCATCATCAAAGAAGCAGGAGAAGCGCTCGGTGTCCAGAGTAGCGCTGGCCACCAGAACCTTCAGATCAGGACGGAAACGTGCGATGTCTTTGATTAGACCGAAGAGGATGTCTGTGTGTAATGTTCGCTCGTGGGCCTCGTCGATGATGATCACACTGATCACAGAAAAACAGGCCATTAAAAAGCAATGCAATGTTGGCGGTCATATTTTAAATTGTCGAAAATATTAGGCAAGCTTCCATATCATCATTCCAAGATCAAATATTACAATGAACTTAAAACAGAGATTCCTCTATTAAAGATTCTTTGAATTACATAACTGAAATGGTAAATATTTCAATATTAATTCCGTTAGATAACTTTGTACCTGTAGCTGGCGAGGTCAGGCTCTGTGAGAAACTCTCTGAGTAGCATGCCGTCAGTCATGTACTTCAGGATAGTGCGTTCTGACGTACAGTCCTCAAAACGGATGCTGTAACCAACCTATAGGAAATATAAAGATAGATCATCAAAAAACTACAAGGCCCAGTTTTATTGTTAGGCCTTTACCCAAGCCAGGATTACGCCACAGTTCAATCAGGACATTCAAGTCATTTTTATAAATATGCCTTTTAAAAAAAAAAGTTACTCATGGTACTCATCTTAACACAAAACAAAGGCACCAATATGTTTTAAGATCAGTTGCAAGTTTCTTTTAGTTAAAATAAATGATTTACATTTGGAATAGGACTAAGCTTAAACCTCGTCTATGAAACCAGGGGTATATTTGCCATATACAAAAAATGTTCAGGTATGCAAATACTTTAATTTCTCATACATACACAAACACAATGGCAAACCTTAAGTCTATTCATATATACATTTAGAAAAATAAATAAAATCACATTTAAAAAGCAGATGGATTATGACCTCATTTCCTAGTTTGACACTCATTTCCTGTGCGACTCTGGCTGCTACAGACATGGCCGCCACTCTTCGAGGTTGAGTGCAGCCAATCTTCATTCCTCCTTTAGTGTAACCCTGATAAAGAAAAGACAAAACAATTTTTTTTTACTGTTTTTGAGCACAATGAATAGCACATTTAATAGATACATAGCTAATGTTAAGTATTGATCTTAACACATCAAACTTTACCTCCAAACACCACTGAAGACAGTTAAAAAAATAAAAAATAAAAAAAGGAGACCCTGCATGTTCCTGATACTTTTAATTATTTTGTGAAGAAAGGCAAATGCGCCAGAAATAGATCCACAATAATTCTAAAGCTACTGGCCAATAAATATTTTAACAACAAGTACGTACATCTTCCAGGAGATACTGAGGGATCTGGGTTGTTTTGCCAGATCCAGTTTCACCCTCTATGACCAAGATCTGGTGGTCTCCGATGGCAGCGAGAAGATCTTCCCTGTAAGGAAAGATGGGAAGGCTGCGTCTCACTTCCTGGATGGACTGCTTATGCTTCTCAGCTTGTGATAACTCAGGTTCACTTTCCTGAGGAAAATAGGAAGATACTATATTATCATTACTTCTTGAATAAAAAACCCATAGAAATATGCACAGTTTTTCATTTGTCAGGGATGTTAACCTTTTCTGAGAGCGTTCCTTTCATAGTAATGGCCGTGCTGACAAAGTTTATCATCTCCTCTTCCTCTAAAATGAGCTGGTACTTCTCCTGCTCCTCCTTTATCCGGCGTTCCCGCTCTTCTCTGGCCCCGAACTGGAGAGTGGCGGTGGCTACTCTGGCCTCCTCCCACCGGCCCTGCTCTCCACCTCCCTCTCTGGGAGTCTCTTCAAACTCCAGCTCCATGTCTTTCTGAGGAATGGACTAAAAGGAGGGGACAAAGCGGACAAGAGAAAAACAATGTTTTAATAATGAAGTATGTCGAATAAATTACCTCATGGTTATTAAAAATAAAGCATATTTGCATAAATTATGTTTAGTTTAACAAATATATATTTGATACACACTAGTGTTGAAAGTCAGGCGTTTGATAAGATGTTTTTCGTTTGTTTGAGAAACTCTTACGCTCACTTGGGTTGCATTTATTTAATCAAAATACAGTAATATTGTAAAACATTTTTAAAATATTAAAATGGAAAAAATAGTGTAATTTATTCCTGTGATGAAAAGTTAAGTTACAGCAGCCACTATTCCAGTCTTCAACGTTACATGATCCTTTAGAAATAAATAACGAAAAAAAATCAAATATGATAATTTGCTGCTTTGATAAATAGAAACGAACAGCATTTATTTGAAACAGAAATCTTTTCTAACATTATAAAATAAAAAATTATTATATAATAAAAACTTTTATTTATTTAATGAATAAAAGCACTGATATATTAATTATATGTACAAATGTATACTAGATACTATGATATTAGATATTGCTAACTGATTCAAACATCCCAGCGCTGCCATTTTGTTTCAAAACATCCCATAATCCCCTTGTAGCTCATCACTTAGACCTACCTTGCTTCTTTTCTCCTCTGGCATGTAGTATCTGTTATTTCTCTCCTCTTTTTCTTTCGCTCCAGCTTTTTTGTAGTCTCGGGCCAGGTCTCTGACTTGCCGCTTGTAATCTAAATCTTTCCTTTCCCGGTCTGTGAGGTTCTGAGTGGAGAAGAGGTATTCCTCATCCTTAATTTCAGCCTCGAGGTCATCAATCTTCTCCTGCTCTCTTTTGGTCAGATATTGCCGACGTGAGTGTTTCCTTAACTCTGGAAGCTGAAGAGAACACACCGAATGTTGACAGATATCGCGGCTGATTCATACACATTTATAGAAACTGGAATATTGCATTAATCAGATAACCATGTTTACATCACTCCAATTAACAGCAGAACTTTCTCGCGCATGTAAGTGCAAATAAAGACTTTCTCACCATTTTCTTTTGGTCCTCTTCAGCCATTTTGAGTCTTTTTTGAGCTTCCTCGTAAGCCTGAGAGAATCAAAACAGGAAACGTAGAACGTTAGCCCTTATAATTTCCCAGATCATGTTGAGATCCATAACTAGCAGATAGTTATTTTATTGTAGCAAGATCTTGTTTCGCATTACCTTTTTGTCATTTCTCTCAAGTATGTGTCTCGTCTTGTCTTTGTCCTTCAGTTTCACTCGTTCAGCAAAAGCATCCCTTTCTTCCAGATCTTGAATTCTCTCTCTCTCTTCCCGCTCCCATTCTTCCTCCTCCTCCTCCTCTTCTTTAACAGCTTTTTTTGGCTCGTTCACGACTTTAGTGCTGAAAAAGTCAAAGAACAAAAAAAGAGAACATTAAGAACACAAGTACCATAATGAAATGAATGGTCGTCACTTTTCTAATATAATGTCTCAAATTTAGTGTTTCATTGAAAATGTTTTGTTTTAGCCCCAAATAAAATATATATAATAGTACAGAACGACAATGAACAGGACAACAAATATCAACATGACTTTATAGAAACTAAATACATTCCAAATATTTTTTCCCCCACAATATAAATTCTTTAAAGACTGGTTTCTAAATTGTAGAACATGTGTCAGTCACAAGAGGACGCTCATATTTCAACATAATGACCTCTTTTTGCTGTCCTCTTCACTGGATGATGGACTTTCATCTCGTTTCTGTCTGAGGTGCTTTCTCTTCTTTCCTTTGTCCCGGTCTTTGCTTTTCTTCTCTTTTCCTCTTTCTATTGCCACCTCTCCATCACTCTCACTGTCCTCCAGAAGAGTGTAAGTTCTGTTCTTCCTCTCCATTTCCATGACGTGTCGTTCCACTGCCCGGGCCGGTTTTTCTGCCACATGTTTTTTGGGAGCCTGAAATGAATGGTAATTAAATGTAAAATGTATATCTTAATTTATGAATTCCATGAAACGTACTTAGCGAAACACTTACTTTGTTGTACAGCTCATGTGCGAATCGCTGTGATTCTTTGATCAATATCAATGGTTCCGGTTTGCTGAAGCCGAGCCACGAAGTCCTCAGGTCCAGAAGACTTCCGCACGAGACCGATCATGAACTGGGCCACATATCGGTCACTCAAACCCAGGATGTCATGGAGCTGGTCACTAACCCACTGTTCTAGATTGGCCATTGTGACTGTGCGCAAGAAAACAACACATAGTTTTACACAAGACAGTATCAACAAAGTTTTCACTATAATATGTCAATCACCAGATAATGCAGCAATACATAAGTCGAATTTAAAACTTCGATAAAATAAGCCGTCAAATCTGATTTAAAATAAAGCTTCTACGTACAAGAAAAGTCTCTACTTTTACAGAGTCTATTTTTCAAAACAGAGCATGGACATTAACAACAGGTCAACAGCGGACACTTCATTCGTTATATTTAACGTTACTGATGTATTCAGAAGAGTTATGGCCATGAAATCAACCGCACCTTGTTCAGTCAGATATGTGTTTTATGCACATACACAATACAAACACGACTGGGTCATTATTCAGAAGAAACATCAGACTTACGTTAGTGTAGAGTCCCCACACGCTTTCTCCTATGAAAACATTAATGCTACTTCCGGGTCATTGCGTTCCGAGGGCGACCTGTCAAAATAAAAGTCTGAGACGCGGCCTAACAGTTGTCAGAAACTAAGCGAGTACAGAGGTAATTGGTTTGAAATTGGCCAGACGTTGTATTTGTCGCTAAACGTTCTGCTAAGATGGATTTTAATAATTCTCGTGAAAATTAAACTCCAAACATCACCAAATGAAACAGACGGCGTGGTCACGTGGTACATCTTACTTTTCTCAGCACAAGTCGGAATTATTATTTGTGATTACTAGATAAAAAAAAAAAAAGATTATATAGATGTTATTGGCTGTTATTTATCTCAGGCACCAATGCGTTGAGACGACAGATTGTAACGTTTACATATTTTAGCGTAGAACTGTTTTTACTGAACAATTATATTTGAATCCTTTATCGTTTGCTGCACAAAACGAACATACACGTTTCCTGTCAAAATACAAGTCCGGATTTAAAGTCTTAAGAGCACCAGATGCGTTATCCTTACAATATGAGTCATTATATTTTCCGGTGGACGTGTCGCATGCACGAATTAAAACGAATGCTTAATATAATGCCTAAACAAGACATAATTCATTTAGAAATGTGCTTAAAATGTTGTCGCATATTTTTTTAAAGAATGTTCAATTCATTTATTGAAACTATGTATTTTAGTCTAATCAGTGACTGACAGCTTTAATAGAGGTAGCACACAGAAAGTTAAAACTGTTGAGGTTTTTGTAGAAACTCGTGTAATATGATAAACCTTGCATTCAAGAATTAATAATAAATGTAATAGTAATATGAAATGCTGTTGTTTTTTTTCCGATAAACCACATCATCTGGTGTGAGAGAGGAAGCGTAAGCATCATCTCAACTATGACAAAACATCACATGCGGAACAACTTCTCGGCTATAAGCATCTCGACACAGCATCAAATCATTTGGCAGAACGCCTGGCAACCGTTAAACTAGTCTTTTCGTTAAAGAAAAAATATCTGATTTCAGTTTATAGATTGAGATATTGCCGGAGTGCCTTTCTGGGGGGACTGATGGCTGATAGCTGCAGACCATGTGCTGTTATATGCGCTGTATTTCTGCTGTCCTCCGTCATGGGATACAGACCAGTAATTATTGTGCACGGAATATTAGATGGACCCAGACAGTTTGACCTTTTGGCTGAATTTATCAATCAGGTAAGATCATCATTACTATATAAGTACATTTAAAGTTAAACGAACGCACTATTTGTATTTCTACGTTATATTTTAACTGTTACAGTATATTGCGATTTTTAAAAGTTGTTTTACCTTACTTTTTGTTCGTTTTTGAGCTGCTGTAGTTATTAGTTTTGGGTCAAAACTTTGTAAAATGTTCTAAGTAGCCAACTTTTGTTTCAGTTCCAGCTTACAGTTCACCACCTTTGGCACATAGTTCTCCTTTTTTATCAAGGTTGAAACTCACCAACTTCTGTTTTCCACTCTGCTGTAGTCTCATCCAGGTACCAATGTGACCACACTAGCCATTTATGACTACTTGGCAAGTATGAAGCCACTTTGGCAACAGGTAGATGGATTCAGAGAGGCCATCAGACCCATCATGGAGAGCGCTGTTGATGGTGTCCATCTCATCTGCTTCTCACAAGGTCATCTAAACTCATGTCCAATACAACACTTGTTTACATATTATACACCATTCAAAAGTTTAGTTTTTTCAAAGAATTATTATCAACAATACTGAATTTGTTTGATCCAAATACAGTGAAAACAGTGAATTAGTAATTTTTTTAATTTCCTATTTTAGTATATATATATATATATATATATATATATATATATATATATATATATATATATATATATATATATATATATATATATACATACACACACACATATTATATATATATATATATATATATATATATATATATATATATATACACACACATATATATATATATACACACACACACACACACACACACACACATATATATATATATATATATATATATATATATATATATATATATATATATATATATATATATATATATATATATATATATTTTATAAGTGTAATGTATTGCTGTGATGGAAATGCTGAATTGTTGCTCTTAATGCATGCTTGCTAAATAAAAATAGTCATTTCTTTTAAGAAAAAAAAATAATACTTACTCCAAACGTTTGAATGGCTCTGTTTAACTGCTTTTTAGGTGGATTGATATGTCGAGGAGTTCTTGCAACCCTGCCGACGCACAATGTTCATTCTCTGATATTCCTGTCTTCACCACTAGCCGGACAATATGGAGGTCAGTCGGCCCTGTCCTCCCTACATTGCACACGCCTCAACGTATTTTTTCTTTAAAGAAGAGCTTGTACGTGTTTTGTCCGTGCTTTTACAGATACATCATATTTGGAAAAATTTTGCCCTCAATTTATCAAGTCAAGACTGTACCATTTATGTTACACTACATGGGGACAAAAGATAGCTATCTGCAACTACTGGAACGGTAAGGGGATGTTTCACTTTTGTGCAAATTTTACTGTTCGTTTTATTCACAGCACATCCTTTTTATTCCCTCTGTAGATCCACACCAAAGAGAGAGATACTTAAAGAGCAGCATCTATCTCGCCCCACTCAATGGAGAAATAGAGCACGCCAACTCAACAGGTAATTTCAGACAACATGGCTTTTGGTAACCTGTGTTTATGTGCTGCTCGGATGACCACTTTCACTTGGGTTGTCTGTGCGCTTTCAATTTGAGGCTTTGAGTTGTGTTGTATGCTGCTGTTCCTTTGCAGCGTGGCGAGACAGCTTCCTGCGCATACAGACGCTGGTGCTCATTGGTGGACAAAATGATGGCGTTATTACACCATGGGAGTCAAGGTCTCTGCAAATATTTCATCGCATGATGCTGAGCATCTAAAGTTAGAAATCATCAAAGTCTTGCATGCTGGTAAAGGGTTAACGTGGTGTTTAGCAGACTGGAATGAATATGAGAAATATGTAGAGTGACGTTTGAACTTCTAAAGGTCTTATAGGATTATGTGGAGGATTTTTAGAGCATGTTTGCAATCTCTGAATAAAACATACTCAGTCATTTCATATCTTTTCACACTTTATCTCTTTCCCCCCAGCAGCATTTTTGGGTTTTATAACAGTAATGAAACTGTGGTTGAGATGGAAAAGCAGGATGTGAGTGGATACATTCATTTCTTTAATATTTTTAATTATTTTGTTTAGTTCGGGAAATGTACTTACTCTCGTGCAGTCCATCATGTAGATAAGTTTGTGTCTTTATCATAACAGATTTGGAAATATGAAGTGCAGTGAATGGGTGCCGTCAGAATGAGAGTCCACACAACTCCAATCTATCAATTTCTGTCTTCTGAAGTAAAAAGCTGCAAAAAAAAAAAAACGAATCCATCATTAAGATGTTTTTAACTTCAATTCGTTACTTCTGGATAAAGACCTCTATAACATTGCTTTCTCCAGTGAAAAAGTTGTCTTGTCTGAGTCAGGAGAGAAATATGCACAGATCAAGCACCATTTCCCTTCAAAAAAGTCTTTATAAGATTTTAGGAGTCATGTGGATTATTGTGATTTTTTTTTTGTTTGTTTGTTAGCTGTTTGGATTTCCATTCTGACGGCACCCATTTTTGCAAACGGTCTGTTGGTGAGCAAGTTATTTTCTCTGAAACTGCTCTTTATGAAGAAACAAACTCATGTACATCTTGGACAGCCCGGGGGTGGGTTTTCAGCAGAATCAGCAGTGGTGCACTTCAGTTGTCCTAACCCTTCTCCCACTTTCCCCAGTGGTATATAAGAGATGCTTTTGGCTTGAAAACACTGAACTCAGAAGGAGCCGTGGTCAAGTGTGTCGTCCCTGGTGTACCCCATACATCCTGGCATTCAAACCTCACAGTCTACAAGAACTGCATAGATAAGTGGCTCACCTAATCTAAAGGAGATTGAAAAAAGGAAATTTGTTACATGCATATGCACAATCCTCAATGTAATCATATCTCATGTAAATTATGATTGTATACTTATTAATCACCTGAGATCTTTTATTTTTTGATGGCTTAATGTGATAAATTATTATGATGGTTTTCTAATATGCAGTTTTCTAGCTATTTTCTATTTATGTCAAATCAGTTTGAATATTGTAAGAAAGCTATTCTGTCCTGTCACTAGAGATAATACAAGTCCAATGTTCAATTTTAATGAAATAAATTCTAATGAAATGTTAAATCGTTATTAAAAAAAGATCATTGCAAAAATGTGTTTGTCAAGGACTGGGCTATTTCTCGATATGTTGGGCTATACATGCTATACATATACGCACACATTTCTGAAATAAACAATTTGTTTACACAATATATGCACATTTATTATGTGTATATATAAATACAAACACATGCAAATATGAAAGTAAAATGTTATGTTTATATATTAAATATTTATATATATAAAATATAAGTATAAAATTATATAAATATATGTACACATGTAAATATTTTCTAAATACTTTTTGAAAAACATATTTTGGATGCTATTAATCGCAATGAATCATTTGACAGCACTAATATATATATATATTTATTTATTAGTGCTGTCAAATGACCTAAAACATTTAAGTGTATACAATTACAAATATATAATTGTATAGTGAAAACCAATTAATCATTTGACAGCACTAATATATATATATATATATATATATATATATATATATATATATATATATACACACATACATACGTATACACATATATTAGTGCTGTCAAATGATTAATTGGTTTTTACTATACAATTATATATTTGTAATTGTTTTGTGCTTGTGTAAAAAAGCTGTTAAATGAGGATACTGTCAAAAATTGTTACAAATAGAAAAATGTCCTAAAATTAAAATCGACATTTGGTTTTAATGCAGCTTTTGCTCTAGGTGCACATAGATTTTCAGATACCTTTAAGGTAGGTCTCTTGAAGCATCTTGAAGACGTTGCCACAGTTCTTCTGGATTTAGTCTGTCACGGTTTGTTGTCTCCGACTGGATGATGATATCAGATCTCAGTGTGGAGCAGTTGCCTTTTGTACAAACAAAAATCTCACTGGATTATTAGAATTAAATGGCAGAATTAACTGAATATTTGGAAATGTAAACTGGTACTTCTACGGCAATATAGCAAAACAGAAATAACTGACTTAAAACATTATATATATGGATAGATAGATAGATAGATAGATAGATAGATAGATAGATAGATAGATAGATAGATAGATAGATAGATAGATAGATAGATAGATAGGTGTGTGTCTGTGTGTGTGTGAATGCGCATGACAGTGTGAACAGCTGGAGTGCGCCACGCAGCTGCTAGCTGAAACAGGTATTTATGATGACGTAAGCAAGGTAGAGCTGCGCGCGGCGGCTGCCACTCTGGTTTGGACGCGCGAGAGCTTCTGCTCGAGACACTTCCTGAGCTTCGGTAAGCGACTTTATCTGTCTGTTTGAGATCGTAACGGGATATTTTCGTTTCTCGTGACTTCTCAGGTCACTTGACGGTTGTGCTAAAGAGCTGTTTGGTCTATCTTATCACGTTTCGTCCTCTGCCGGGTCAGTCTGACTTTCCGGGAGTCAAAAGTCAGCTTCGCGTGTGTTTATTTTTGCGGCGGTTTATCGCATGTCGGTTTAAAATCGTTTTTGAACGAGCACACGGAGAGCAAAACTGAGAATCGCTGTGATTAGTCATCGTATGGAAAGTTGTCTGCCAACGCGTAACTTATTTACATAAATTTGAGTTTTAAGCTGCGCCTTAAAATAAAAGAACCCGTGCTAGTTTACATAGATCAGATTGAGAGTAATAGTCAACCAAAAATAAAATACAATTCTGTCAACATTTATTCACCTGATGTTGTTCCGGACTTCTATGACTTGTAAGGAGCAGAAGAGACGTCGGGCAGACTGACAGCCTCAGTAACCATTCACTTTTATTGTATGGAAAAAATTGCAAAGAAAGTTTATGGTGACTGGCTGTCTGTCACCTACTTAACGTTGTGCTTGACATTTCCTTTTGTGTTCCAGGTAAAACAGCAAGTTATACAGGTTCAGAACGACATTAAACATTGTTCATTAGATTTTAGGCTGACCTATGCTAGTGTGGTGTCCAGGTAAACTCTTCAATAAACACATCACCTTTGTTTTTATACATGTGTTTAGAGCTCAAGGCCGATGTGTCCGTGTAAACATTGACGCTTTATTTAGGGGAGAGTGAGCTGTCGTTCACTGGATCCACCCCAGCCAAAGGACAACAGTGAACTACTGATAGATTTATGCAGGTGTGTAAAGTGTGTGTGTATAGTTCCAGAAGCTCCTCATTATGTTGTATAATTTTTTTTCCAATAAAATACTAAAATACTAATTTTTTAAGAATGCTCTGAGATTTTTATATATTTTTTATTTTATTTATTTATCAATGTTGTATTGCATTTTTATTATTATTATTATTATTATTATTATTATTATTATTATAGGGCACCTGTTGCACCTGTTCATTATGACTACTCGTGGTAAAAGTGAAGGATGCCGCATCTGTGGGAGTGACCTGCAAGGCAACCAGCGGCGATGGCTGTATGCAGGCCAGAACAGAAAGGGGGCACAACCTCAGACGCCGACAGACTTTTCTAGCAAGGGAAGCATGCCCAGATCGGCACAGAGCAGCCCATGGGGTATGACCTGCAGAGAACTTGCTAAAATGGGCTTATTTTTCAACTCTCCTAGAGTTAAACAGTTGAGTTGTTAGCATCATGCTCAGAAATGATCGATGTGTTTCAATATGTTTCCTATTTAAAATTTGACTCTTCTGTAGTTACATTGTGCACGAAAACCAACTTAAATGAAAAGTTTTTTATAAATGGAAATTATATTCTCATTCTGGTGTAATAATCAAGGACCATGACTGCAGCAAGCAAAGTTCCTTGATTATTACTACTATTATTATTCTTGTTGTTGTTATTATTATTACAAGAGAATATAGTTCCTAGTTATATCAGCCTAGAAAATCACAACTTATATCGAATATAACGAAATATCTAAACATTTTTGAGCATGATGCTTCTGGTCTAATCAGATTCAATGATCTGTGATCAGCTAAAGCTACAAGTGCCAAACCCAGAGATCAGCTGAATGGACTCAAAAACAATAAAACTAAACTGTTTAACTCTAGGTGAGTTAGAAAACGAGCCTATTTTAAAAGTGATGTATCCCTTTCATATTGCATGTTTGATTGTAATCATGTATATGGTTTTACCTTTTGTTTTTAGGCAGCACTTTATCACTCAGCTCTTCCCGTTCGCTCTCAAAGTCTCGTGGCCTGCTCACCCCCACGAAAGGAATCGACCTGCTCTGTGTGCTGACACATATATTAGAGCAGCCTGTACCACGTGGGAGCGGTCAGGGGGAATTTGTGTGCGGCAAGTGTGTGTCCGTTCTGGAACGGGTTTTCAAGTTTGACACCGTCATCGCCCGAGTCCGAGTGCTGTCAAGCGAGAGACTCCAGAAACTCTCTCAGGAACGGGACAAGATCAGGCGATGGGTGCGAGGCATGTATGATCAGCGGCACGCATCTACCTTCAGGAGAAACGGCAGTTCCAGTGAAGATGATGAAGGGGACCGGAAGGACTCCGCAGGGGAAGGATACAGGGAAATGCTGAGGGACAACATGGCCCTCTCTGAGTATGAATGGTGGTCTGAGAAAGCAGAGTCGTGTCCATATTATAAGAGTACAGGGAAAAGGTGTCAGCAAGGCAAGATGTGTGAGTGTTGTGACTCCTTGAGGGTGTCCGACTCGGACTATGAGTCTGTTTGTGGGATTCCACGTCACTTGCCCGATCAAGCCTTCACATCGTTGGGCCTCTCTCGAGAAAAATCCTGCAGCATGCCTCTTCATTGGTCAAAAGTGCCATCCGTCAGATCTAGCCCCGCCTCGTTGTCCGGTTCCTGTCATTCTTTGCGGTCTCAATCCCGCACTGCCTCCGTTCAGTCGCTTGACTCTTTAGACGGCAACGATCCGTTTGATTGGCCAGAAGAGCAATCGGCCATTATGGACACCGTTTTCAAAGAGTTGAGGAGAATTGAAGGGAAGCCGGTGAGGTCACCTGCCGGAAGTCGCATTCCTGTGCTGCACAGAGGGGACATGCAAAATGGGAATGACGAGGTCGGACTGAAAGCGGGGTTAGTGAAGTTCCTGCATTTTAGAGAGGGCGACAATGGGACAGAGGATGAGTTTGAAGAAGAGTGCGACGACATCCTGACCGAGCTAAAAGACGACTTCATGCCATTGCATAGAGAGGTGAGGACTCTCAGACTGTTTTAGACTTGTTTTTTGAAGCTTTTTACTTCATTTTTTTTAATCTCTCTTTTTAGGCATCCGCGGGTAGGGTGCATCATGCTGTGAAGCAGTTGCGTGAACAACTTGTTCAAGCTCAGGCTCGCATCAGAACTCTGGAGGCACAGCTCAGGGACACCAGCAAACCAACAACTGATGCTCCTGCCAAGCAGCTGAAATCTTCACAAGTGGTAAGTAAGACGAGGCCAGGATAATTAAGTGAAATGGCATGGGTGTTTCAAGCGATCGTGTGCACCGTGTGCACAGCGCATCTAGGCACACCCTCTTCTAATCTTTTTGTTGACTTTCTGCAAATGATGCCTTATATAGGGTATATTACTGAAGGTGTGTGGATGTTTTTAAAAAGATAGTGTTTGGGTTTGCCCACATAGAGAGGTGTATACACACACATACGTGCACACACACCTCCTCCAGGAATCTTACCAGACCAGAGAAGGTTTGCCTTAGGCTTTTTGTTTTTATAACAGGCTTGTCAGCTATTGCATTATTACTGCAATATATATGTGTATGTGTATGTGTGTGTGTGTGTGTGTGTGTGTGTGTGTGTGTGTGTGTGTGTGTGTGTGTGTGAGATAAATTTTTAATGAGCCAAAAAGAAAGCAAGTCTCTGTTTATCAATTTGCACAGGCTACCAATAGCTGCTCGCATGTGATTCTCGCATATGTTTGCCTACAAAACTACTAGCTCTGCACCCCTTTACCTAAATTCATCACTTCAGGGTTGCGTATGTTTAATAAGTAACATTTATTTAGAAAGATAATACAGTTTAAAGTAAAATGTTTAATAAAATGAAATTTGTTAGGATTTTGATGACTGAGCAGTAGATAAATTCTTAATATGAATAACTTAAACCTGGTGTTTTTTTTAATAAAAACACAAAATTAGACGCTAATTTAAAAATGTTAATTAATAATAATAATAATAATAAAAAATAATAATAATAATAAAAAAATAAAATGAATATAAGTATTTGGACGACAATATGAGATAAAAAAAGACAAATAGGGAATATGGAACAACAGGCACATTATCATTAATTTAGTTACTTAGTCAATTAGTTAATTAATTTGATGTGGTGTTATATAATGCAATGACTTAATGTGCTCTTACATAAAGTGTGATTTAAGTGTCCAAATATTTTGTGGCCACTGTACATAAGTACTCTTTGTTACGTGATTTACCATAATTCGGTATTTTACAGAGTGCTGTAATTTCATAGCACTGGTGCATGCTGGGTATGAGCTATTGAATGGTTTCTCACTAGTGTGAGCTGATAGCACTAGTGGAATGCAGGCATGAGGAGTCACAATGCCATGAACTGTCCCTCAGGCGTGACATGGAGTCAATAGGCTGGGAATGATGCTTGTTTGTGAGACTAATATCTGATCTGTTTTGCCACACAGACAAGTCTGAAGAATAAAAATGACCTCATAGAAAGTCTTAGCCAATCGTTGCAAAGCAGAGAGAATGTAATCCAGGTGAGTACTGAACCGATGAACTCATTACAGATTCAGGATAAAAGCAGATTGAGTGGAGGTCACAGATGTGCTCTCCTCTCTTCAGGACTGTGTGACTTTGATCCAGAAGCTGTGTGCTGAGCAGGGGCTAGAATCACAGGACACTGACAAACTGATTAAAAAACTGGCCAGCACAGTGACTGATACACGCAGTGAACGTGAGGTGAGGTCTGACTGAGAATGAAAGGACTGCTCCAACTTCTGTTGTCATTATAATTAATTTCTTTAGACCAGTGGTTCCCAACCTTTTTTAACTCACAGCCCACACAACCAAACACATATGTTTCCGCGGCCCACTGCAAAAAAATTAAAAAAAAAATTAAAATATATGCAGCAAAAATATGTTACATAGCCTAAATCGTCGGGTTGTTTTTAAACCAATCAACGACCTGGAATAGTGAACGCATAGTAACAGTTTATTATTTTTTTTTTATTTAATTAATTATGATATTTAATTATTACTACACATTTTTACGTACATTAGCAATATTATTATTTCTATTGATAATAACTGGCGGCCCCCCTGCAATACCGTTGCGGCCCACTGGGGGGCCGCGGCCCACAGGTTGAAAACCACTGCTTTAGACAATCTGATCATATAATAAACCCTATTATTTAGAAGTGATTGAAACCATTAATTAGTCACTTTATGCTTGATGATATTGACAGAATCTTCTAATAAATGAAAACTACAAAAAATGATGTATATATTATATAGCACAACGATGTTGAATGTTTTTAACATGTTTCTTGAGCTTATGTTTTAATTAATAATTATTAATTTAATTTAATAATTTCTAAAGGATAATGTGAAGATTCATCTTTGCCATCTGAGGAATAAATTAAAATTTTAAATAATAAAAATTGTAACAATTTTAATTGTAGTATTTTACTATATTATTATTATTATTATTATTAATAATATTAATACTAAATCTATTATTAAAACACAAAATGCTCCTTGCAAAGGTATTTTAGAAATCTTACTGACTGGTAAACGCCATTGCATTTTTATTCCATTATCAACCACTTTTAATTTTTTAGCAATTTTACTATATTCTCTGGTGTTCTGCCTCTTAAATTGCACAAATACATTGCATACAGTGAAGCTCTGGCTAACACACCCAGTCAATGTGAGTTTTGGCTGGGTCCCTGTGTTGGGTAATTAACTTGAGCACTTGTGTGTTTGCTTGGCCCAGGTAATACCAGATGGATAATTTATTTCTCTGTTAATGTGTTAATCAGGTGGTCCTGGAGGCCCAGCTGTCTGAGGCGAGCGAGAGAGAGAAAGCCCTGGAGAAACAGCTGCAGGCTACGAGAGACGCTGGCAGAGAGCGAGACGGAGACTTCATCACGCTCAACACTGTGCTTCAGTGTAACCAGGATGTTATTAACGTGAGTCAAACAAACAGCGCACTCATTCATCGGTACACACATACTGTTTACTTAATCACTTGGTTAGTAACTGCTGCTGTTATCCTTGAGTACCTTTCACTGAAGGATAAACAAGGAATTAATGCCTCTCATACAGAAAACAAGGTTCTCAAAGTGCAGTGGCTTTTAGTTACCCAATTATTTTGCCTTTAGATAAAAATCAATCAATGTTTTGTATCCTTAAATAGCACCTCCGGGTAGAGCTTGCGGAGAGAGATCAAGCTCAACAGGAGATGATGAAAGAATGGGAAGTGTGGAAAGAGAGAGATTCAGCCCTGACTGCACTGGTGAAGGAAAACAAAGACTATATTTCCCAGCTAAAGGAGGCGCTGGAGAGTTCTTGCCGAGATGTGAAGGTAGACATCGCATTATCTTCCTTGACTTCTCCTGTAAAGTTCTGTTGATTTAGTTAATGGATAATTTCTAGTGGTCAACTATTAACATTTCGCTCGTAGGCACTCTCAGACTCGCTGATTGGACGGGGATTGGAAGGGGGCGGAGCTGAGGCCGGATTAGTCAATCAGCTGCGAGAGAAAGAAGCTCTGCTGGCGGCGAGCTTCAGAGATAGAGAGGAGCTCAGTGCCAGCATGCTGCAGGAGATCTCAAAGCTCTCCTCGGCCTTAACTGATGCCGAAAGCATCATACTGGTATACTTCTGACTAAATCGTAACTTTTTTTTTTTTTTTTTTTTTTTTTTTTTCAAAAAGTTAAACGCATTGGCAATTATTTTTAGTGTGCTGAATATCTCAAAAACCTGAAATCTGAATCTAATGAATGTACTCCATGATTTAGCCATTTCATGAAGAAACAAAAAAGCAATTGCGCCACCTGGTGATGTGTAAAGACATTGCTTTGGCCGATAACTGTAGTCTTTACTTAAAAGACTGCCATAAGGTTTTACATAGCTTTTTTTCAGATAAGCAGCAAAAAAATATTTGAATGTGTCCGAATCGGTGTGCTCTCAAGATCTGTTTTCATCAACATGTTTCCCTGTTCTTTTAGGACCAAAGAGAAAAACACAAACAAGCCATCACCGCACTATCAGAGCAACTCAAGAACACGCTCAAGGAGCTGAGAGAGAAAACCAAGGAGAAAAAGGAGGCTGAACTAGGCTGGAAGAAGGAAAATAAGGACAGAGCTTTTGAGGAAGGAAAACTAAGAGACAATCTTCAGAAGAGGGATAAACTCATAGAGGTAAATAACCTGTTTCTAAACTGCTATCAATGTAACGCATCCTCCACGATCACAAATTACTGACGTATTATCTTGTTTGTCATTCGTAGCAAGTTCTTCTGGAGTTAGAGGAGCGGGACGGCGTGTTGACGGAGCTACAGCAGAACATCTCTAGCAGACTGGGACCCAGAACAGCTCTCAAACACACACTGTGAGCGTGTGTGACTTAAACGCACAATGTGAGTTAAACGGCGTTGTGTATACACTGAATTTCATAACTGCTCAATATATTGTTAATGACACTACTTCCATTAAGTGCAATCTTAAAATTTCTCAAAAATGAAAATCTAAAGCAATGGTTCATAAAGTTTTTGTTTTTTTTTTCTGTTAATTTCTTATAGTAATTCTCCAGCTGTAAAACTGAAAGGGATTCAAGACAGGCCGATGTATGCAGGTTGCGAATGGTGCCATTTGCATGTTCTGTCAGATTTTAGTTTATATGAATTTATGACAGAGCCATTACAGGTCGCTTTAGCAATTTAGATACACAGCTGTAAAATGTTCAGATTACTTCCAGATTGTTGTTTTAAGATTTAACAAAGCTACACACACGTGCCTTTTCAGCACATACTTTGCTTATTAATTATTATTTTTCTGTATTCCCAGAATCCCTACTGCCATTCTTATTATTAATTGTCTAAATTGTTTTATTAATTGTAAATGAATATGTTGTACTGCTTTTCTTGTCAATGTTTGATTTGTCTTTTCCCAATGTGATCTTACATTTTGTTCTGTGTTTATGAATGTTTTCCCATGTTGATTTGTATTGGAGATGCCTTATAGTCCCAGCTGGGATGTGCTATTTTTGTTCGTGTCGAGAGAAGTTTTGCACAACAGAAGGATTTACAAACTCTTTGCAAAGCACATCTTTTTAATCTGTTTATTTTATTTGGGTAGGCTGGAATCCCCACAACTTGGTGCATACCTCATAAATCACATTCAAAATTAAGCCTCAAGTTTGTGTGGGTTTTCTCAAGGTTTTGTTGGAGGTTTTCATTTACGTCGGAAATATTAAAGGTTCTTTGAGAACTTGGGGGTATAATTGACAATAAAGCCTCAAAAAATCTATTTTTGTCTGATCATTATGTCTGGTGCTAAAAACATATTATGGATGACCTCATCATATTACATATCGGATATTATGATAGTCAGGAAAAGTGATACAAATATCTAAAACATTTGTCTCAGTATGTCTGTTGAAAATAAATAAGTAAAAATAATGCATGTGTAATAAACAATTTTACTATGTTGTAGTTATACTACACAATTATTAAATACACAAATTTTAATATCGGGCTAATTTAGTGAAAAGTAAATATTACGCTTAAATATGATTAAATAAAAAAATGGTAGCTTTATAGTAATGTGATCAGTTTTTTTTCAGACATACTCCATTATCTGAGATCAATGCAAAGCATTTGTTTTTGTCATGCATTCATGCACTAAATCAAAATTTCTATTAATAATTCATATAGTGTGCCAGACTCCTTTAGGTTGTCTCTGTTGCACACGATCCGTTCTCATCATGTAACAGGATCTACACTGATTGAGTTGCAGAGCGAACGGAGCTGAATGATCGGCCTCCTTTGACGCTCGTTCATTAGCGTGTCTCGCGTTACCCAATCAGAGCTCTGTGCGCGTCCCCCGAGGAACAGTTGCGTTGGAGACAACCAACACTTTTGAACCCAAACAGTTATACGGATTGTTCCACTGATGGTGAAGTAAAGTAGTTAAGTACCGTGATCATGAAGCGTCCGGTCCGGTGCCCTCCTCCTCCGGCTGCGGTCGTGGGTTCTAAAGGCTGGAGGGATGCCACTGTACGCTCGATCCTGCGCGCCGAGGACCTTCGGCGTCAAACTCACGCAGACCAGCTGCACTCATCTTCACGCTACCGCAGCCACAGCGTTGGGACCTTTACCTCCGGACTTCCTCGGTTAACAGATTATAGTGTAAACAGCAGCGTCGATAAGGAGCACAGGGAGAGCGACTCGGAAAAGAAAGAGGAATTCCGACCTAAATCCATTGGAAGTATGGTAAAGTACCTTAGAAGTTAAAACGGTGGCTGTTTTAGTACAATACAACAATACATAAAGCGGTGAAATGCCCAGTTGCTACTATAAAACGTATAGTTCTGGTCCTGGTTTCTGATTGGTCAAGGCGTAGTGCGCAGCGCTAATTGCTGATCGTTATTTAGTGCCGTCAAGCGATTAATTGCATTCAAAATAAAAGTTAGTATATATTTTTAAAATATTTACGTTTATACATTTATGTTCTTATACAGCCTAAACATAACATTCTTCATAAATATATTCATGCATACATGTGTTTGTATTTATATATACATAAATATACACAGTATACACGCATTTATTATGTAAACAGAAACTTTTATTTTGGATGTCATTCATCGCGATTAATCAACGCTTTCTTTGGCAACTGTAGCAAACATACAACATAAAGTACCTTTGCAACATAATAAACTTTTTTTCTTTATTGAATAAAAAAACCCTGCCTTTTTTTCTGTGTCTCTGGATCACGGGGTTTAAACTGATTTAGGGAATGCATTAAACGAAGAAAAAAAGAACAATAATATGCATAATATGCATTTTTGTAATCAACCAGAAAATTTACCTCTCTCTCTCTCTCTCTCTCTCTCTCTCTCTCTCTCTCTCTCTCTCTCTCTCTCTCTCTATATATATATATATATATATATATATATATATATATAATATATTCTTTTTTTACTTTTAACCTTTGACAGTTCAGAAAGAATATGAAGCCCACTGTTGCTATAGTAACGGAGGCAACTTTCATCGCACAAGCTCTTCGGTAGTGTTGTTGTTAACATTGTTATCATTTAAGCAGGCAATTTGTTTATTACATTCAATTTAACAGCAAGTCAAGCGGGGTAAGTACGTAGGCCTATTAAACTTCATGTAATTTACACTCTGATTATAGCGCGCGTATATTTTTGCCCGTTTTCGCTAAATAAATGCTCAGCGCGCCTTTTTCTTTAACGTTACCTCCTGAAAAAAACGCTGCAAGTTTCTAGAGTTATTCTATGATTGTTGGGCCAGTCGTAAGCTCAAAATGCAGACCATATTTTGCATAGAACTACCTCTTACAGTAATGAAAATACAGTAACTAATGTTCGCCGTTAGAAAAATTGTTGAGGTGCGCATGCGCCGTAAGTAGGACAATCTAACGGGTACGTTTTGCAACTGGACACTAAATTACAGTCTACATGAGCATAATATAAATACTTTTAAAAACTTAAAAATAAATATATGATAAGGCTAGTTAGTAGTAGAAGTTGTATTTACTGTAGGGCTAGAGAAGTAGGCCTACATACCATATTTATACTATATGATAAAATGCTGTTTTTCTTTCATAGCTCACATCTGGAATTATTAGCGGGCCGTTCCCTCCGCCGGCCCTGCGTGATCAGAGTGCAGTGGTCAGCACAGGTATGGCGGGTGAATATATGCGGGGTGTTAGAGAGGTGGAGGGTCACCTGCGCAGGCAAGCAGGCAGGGTCACACAGGAGGGCACCAGGATGGAGCATCAGAGAGAACGACTGGAAAAATTGCTCCGCAGTCTTAGGAGAGCATTGCTGGTCAATCAAGAAAGTGCAGATGGCAGGAAGTTTCGACCGGCCACCACAGAGACAGTGAGTAGCTACAGTGTATATAACTGTAGTCTATTTTAAATGACCCTCAAGAGATCAAATGTGGAATAAAATATATTCTTTTGAAAAATAAAGAGCTCAAAATCATGGTTTCCACTATATGTTTTGCCAAGATACGGGATGGAGCAGATGATCTTCTACGCAATGAACGAAGAGGCCTGAATGTACTAAAACAAGAAATGGAGAGCATGTTGAAAAAGACTGTGACTCAACAACAGGTGAAAAAAAGGCCTTGCATAAGATATCTAATGCCTACAAAAGGAATTTCACATGAAATAGGAGGCTGCACTGTATAGCTTTTCTAAAATACTATCTAGTCTTAACATAAACAATAAATTCTGAACCTTCATTCTGAACACTGCTATTCAAGATTAACAAGAATAATTTTTATTTTTGCTGTATTTTTTATTTTGAGGTTTTGGCTGAGAGCAGCAAGCAGTTGTTGGATTGTGCCTTTGAGAGATCCATAGTAACAGAGCTGCTTCCTCAGCACGGCTCACTCTCAGCGTGTGTGAGAACGTACCCTCCTCCCCTCTCACTGAAACCTGACCCCACTGGACCATTCACTCCAGGTACCCCGGGCCAAATTTATTTTAAAGTCTCTAACCCTTCCTTTGTCTCTTTATCACCCAAGCTTGCGTGCAGACACAGCGAGCGGCTGTCGGTACCTAATCTCGCTCTCTCTGTCATTAAGAGTGCAAACAGGCTTTGGATTCTTCATCAACAGTACTACGTCAATCTCAGCAGCTCAGAGAAAACATTTCACAAGCCATGAGGGATGTCATCAGTAAGCAAGCGGATATGCACCGTTCAGCCAGCGAGGCCCTGCGGAAGAAAATTAACGAGACTATCAACCTAGAGGTGTGTGATTAAAGCGGAGAGCGGAATGGAACACTAAATTATGATTTATCGGCCCGGACTGAATGCATAATAATGACAAAAAAAAATCAGTTCTCTTGCTAATAAATGGAAATGGAAGGAAATAATAATTGCAAACACAATACATTGGCTCTGCTCCTGCTTTGTATATGAGGAGCCTAATGTGATTTTGATCTGAGAAATTTTTGGACTAGTTTATTGTGTTCAGGTATATACTTTTTCTTATTCATCATCAGCAACATTTGACACTGAGCTCAGCTGCGACGAGACAGGCTATTTACCGCAAACAGAGACAGATGCAGTGTGCAGGCTACAGTCTTGGCAGAGCAATGGTATGTGTTTATTTATAGACTGTGGTGCTAATTTACTACCAAAGTGACTTTCAAGTGCATATATTAAGGTGGTGAAAACTCACTCATTGATGCAGATGAATTCCTTCCTTTCTTCCTTGCAGGGCCCAGTCTGCAGTGCTGATCTTTTTTGCCGTGAGAGACTGAGCAGGCCTATGACTCAGCTTTATGGGCGGCATTCAAGTTTTGGCCTTCCAGAATCCGAGCTCCTTACACAGGTCAGAGCAGTGGATGCAATCTAACATTCATAACGTTCTTCTATCTGTCAATCATAAAGTGCACCATTTCCTAATCTTCGGTTCCAAGCCTAAATCAAATACGTTTTTGCATATACAGTAACAGTTAGACAAAGTTCATTTAAAAAATACTTAAGCATATAAAGCTTTGATTACGTCACATTTTTGATGAAGAAACATGAAGTCTACAATATTTTGTTCAAAAGATTGTTGTCTGTAAGATTATTTACTGAAAGTTTGTGAAGGTCTCAAATGTTGCCATTGCTTTTAAAATAAATAAGTAAAAAAGTAATATAGTGATATATATATTTTAATACAATTTATTTCTCTGATGACATATATTTGCAGCAACCATTATTCCAGGCTTTAGTGACACATGATCCTTCAGAAATCATTCTAATATGCTGATTTGCTCAAGAAGCATTTCTTATCCATATCCATAAAAATCTAACTTATAATAACAAAAAAAGCCTTCACTGTCACTTTTGGTCAGTTTAATCCATCTTGACTGTGGAAAAGTATTAATCTATTAGTATAAATGACTTACTGATCCTAAACCTTAGAACGTTAGTGTAGACTGATAGTCTGAAATTAAGCACTGTTAATACATACATTTCCCTCATGCTCTCAGGGCAGCACTATGCTCCGGAAACACCTGGAATCCTCAGGGAAAGAGATCGCAGAGCTGCAGGTCACTCATCAGCAGCTGGAGGATGATAAGCATGGAAAGCGTGCAGCAGCCAGTGTGGACTCTGCTGTGATCAGGCTGCGGAGAAGACTCGTACGTCCTCAGTCTGTCCGGCCTGCAACCAGTTAAAACTCTACTCTACATAAAAGATTGTACCTCACTTGCTGAAGTTTGAAATCTGGGGTGTTTTTAATTATCACACAAAGCTACCAAGTGGTGTTTGCAAAATAAGAGTATGGTGATTCTTTGCAATTTGAACGATATTGGGAAAATATACATTCAAAATGCATGATAGATGCGTGCGTGTTTAAGATTGTCAACAAACCGAATGACACTCCGGCATTATTCAAATACTGGTGGCAGTATTAGGAATGAATTTTATTTTACTTCTGACTGATGATTTCCTGTATCACCACCAAAGCTTTAAATAAAGATTTACAGTACAGCTCTGATACACGTCACTACCAAGCAGAGTTGGAGTCATGATCAAGGTCTTGAGACTACATTAGCTCGGCCCTGAGTCTCAGACAAGACTGCAGTCCTGTTTTTAGACAACCAATTATAGACAACTCTAAAAAGCAAAAAATATGCTGTTTTTTCAGTTCTTTAAAATGGAATGGTCTTAAAGCATTTATCTTGTCTCTAACTCTGCCAGTAAAACAGCAATTTCTCTTTAACACAAACACTTAACATAGACATAAATGTATTTCATTTCTCCTGTGATATGATAGAAGGCAAGATGCCTTGACGAAGATTAGAATTATGCTGAATGAGTCTTATCTGTGCCTCCAGACTCTTCCTCTCTTTCTGCATTTTCTTGCCCTCTTCTTTCAGTTTCTCTCTCTCTTCGTTTACTCTCTTCTCTTCCTCTCTCAGCTTCCTCATCTTCTCCTCAAGCAGCCGTGACTCTTCCTCAAACTGCTCTCTCTCTTTCAAAAGTCTCTCCGTCAGTTCAGCATGCTCTCTCTCTCTCTGCTCCAGTTCTTTCTGCTGCACAGCCTCAGTGCCGCCGACAGCGCCGCCCTCAAAACTCTGCTGCTGATACAGTGATACAGGAAGTGCAATAAATGTGTAAATAAGCATTAAATGAATAATCGGCCTAACAATGAAAACTTGCTGAAAACTTGGATGGCCTAAGGCAGAAATGTACTCTGTCTTAGGCCATCCAAGATGTAGATTAGTTTGATTCCTCATTAGAACAAATTTATCATTACATCACTTGCCCACCACTGGTTCCTTTGCAGTGAATGGGTGCCGTCAGAATGAAAACAACAATAAGAGCCATTTTAACTTTAAACCATTGCTCTCCAAGTTGTCTATCCATAATTTTGCATTCTCCAGTGAAGTTATGATTTCTCCTGAATCAGGAGAGAAATACCAGTCAAGCGGTTTACAAGAGAAAAGTGATAAATTAATGTGTCTGTGGATTGTAATGTGAGAGGAGGAGGACAGGGGATGGGCTTTTCCCTGGAGAAAGCATTATTATAGATTATAGACTGGTATTTTTTATGTTAATTAATGGACTGGAGTGGTCTGAATTTCTTGTGGATTATTGTGAGGTTTTCATCAGCCGTTTGAACTCTCATTATGACGGCACCCATTCACTGCAAAAGATCCGTTCAAGTGATATCATGCAAAATTCTCCAAATATGTTCCAATAAAGAACCAAATTGGTCTACATCTTAGATGGCCCGAGGGTGAGTACAGTTCTCAATTTTGGGTGGACTATTCCTTTAAGAATCTGGAACATAATAAAAAAAACCTCTACTTTGTTCTTTAATACCTACATATATCACATTCTAGATGAACATTTTAAATAAATGCACTCTAAGAAAAATTGCCATACCCACCCTTTTGACATCATAATCACTTGTAAGAGTTTGGGGCGGAGCTTCTCCCTCGAGGAGGAGGAGATTTTGAACTTCAAAGCAGCTGTCTTGGATTATTATAGCAGCCTTCAAACAGTATGATATGTAGAAATTATCCAAACGAATAAACATTTAGATGTTATTAAAAGTTAATCAACGACTCACACCTGCAGACTGTAGAGTATGTGGATTAAGTTGTGAACACCCTCAGCTACCTAGATTGGTAGAGAAAATGCAAACATGCCACTTATTATAATCATTAATGCTGAACAGACAAAATACACCACTTTCATGATATACAGGCAGAATTATCATGATAAAATCCTCATTGCCATAAATTGTTGCACTGAATTTAATAACAATTTGCATACAAAGATTTTATAAACAATGAACATATAATGTAATCTGTGTTTTCAAGATTAAGTGTAAATATATTGTAAATTACTTTTTACCTTTAAATAAGTTTGATAGGCGGGGCTTATTGGGGCTATTGTGAGAGGCCCCACCCCTGTTTCTACCAAAGCACTCCTCCTGCTCCGACTTGGCAAATTTTGTTCATTATCTGGAGAGAAATATATAATATAATAATATAATATAACACATTGATATATGTGACTTGATTTAATTGGCTAAATTTGACAGCCACTAATCACTGGTTAGTGGTTATTGTAAATATCTAGCTAAATAACTTTAAAAAACTCAACAAAAACATGAGCATGAGTAAATGAGAGAATTGTATTTATTTATTATCAGAAATACTTATGTAATATGGCTACTTGTAATTACAGTACAGTTCTGTAGTTTAACACTCTGTTAGTAATGTGATTACTCACAGTTTGCCCTTTCCTGGCCAAAGCTGTCATGGTTACTTGGTGACCATATGCAAGGAAAAAGCCAAGTCAACAAAGTGATAGCCAGCTTCACCACTGGGAAAGAAAGAGACTTTGGTGAAGATCAGCGGAGCCCGAATGTGTGTCTATAGAGAGGAAGACAGACTGATTACCCTCTTCTTGTGCGTCAGACAGTAAAGTGACACCCTGAGGGGTGTTCTCAGGGTGGGGTTGAACGAGTAGACGGCAAGTAGCCAGAGTCCATCTTCCAGTCCCTCTACAGATCTTTAACTTCTCTTCAATAACAGTGCACAGCTGCAGATCCAGAGAGAACAGTGCCTCTACACACACACACACACACACACACACACAATCAAACAATCAGACACAAGGAATAATAAAGTCATACACAGCTGGATGGATGGATGTGTACCTTGTAATTTCTGTATCTTCTTGACTTTGATTTCCCCATCTTTCATCCTGCTCTGATCATCAGGAAGGCTGAAACAAATACAAATACGCAGCTAAAAGGTTTAGGGTGGGTAAGATTTACAGATGTTTTTGAAAGGAATCTCTTATACTGCACTGATTCAATCAATAACAAGAGTAAGAACAGTAACACTGTGAAATATTATTACAATTTTCAACAATTACTCCAGTATTTTGTGTCACACAATCTTTCAGAAACCATTCTAACATGCTGGTTTGTTACTTCTTTCTTATTATTATCAATGGTGAAAAAACTTGCTCCTTAAAGTGCCCCTATAATGGATGTTTGAAAATGACCTTTCATGCAGTGTGTAACACAGCAATGAATGAAAACATCCTGCAAAGTTTTAAATCTGAAAGTGCATGTGTATGAAGTTATTGTCTCTCAAAAGAAAGATTTGATTTTCACGAGTCTCAAGCCGTTTTATATTGATAAATGAAACATCAGCATACTTGTTGGTCTTTTTCGTGTTGTCTGAACGAAAACGCTAATTCATTCAAACCAAAATACGAACCTTTCATAAATCATAATAGGGGCACCTTAATATTTTTCGTGCAGATGGCCTAATATTTTTTTTCTGAAAGTTTAGCATTTACTTTTGCTTAATTTAATGCATGATTGGTAATTAAAAGTATTAATTTCCTTAAAAAAACTCTCACTTCAGCAAACATTTAAATGGTAGTTTAAAGACTAATAAAAACCTATCAGCGGCCTGTCTCAGCAGCGTCATCCACATGTTGCGTTCCTCACGAGTCTGTGTGTGTATCTCGTACATCTCCGGCCCCACAGAGCAATCACCACTGATCAGAAATAGTCCTCGCTCCTGATTGGCTATCTCCCTAACAATGATTCTTTGCAAGGGCATCACAGATGGCTTCTGCTCCTAAAGACACAATATATTTAAAACTGAATTCATATTCTGATTTCTTAAGAAAAAACACTACATAAATGTATATATTTCTGTACCAGTGCAGCAAAGACAAACTTCTGCTCTTTCTCCTGAAGGAAAGCCAAAACATCTGTGAGGAGCAGAGCAAGGACATCTGTAAAAAGAGAGAAAGAGACACTAAGAATGGAATTAAATAATACATTAATGACAAATAAATACAAACACAAATGGCAGTGGGACCTCTCAGTCTGCCAGAGGTTGTCCTACAGGTCAGCGCTGAAGAGTGTGTGAGGGTTCGGTGTGTTTTCTGCAGGTCTTGCTTGCTGAAGATCTCTCCATTCTTCAGGCGGGTGCAGCTCTTGTTGTCTAGCCGACTTATGATATCTTGAAGTTTCTTTGCACGCTCGTAATTTCCCACACGCCGTTCCACGTCCTCTATCACCGCCCGGAGACCCTCCAGCGCCACTGCGATATCATAGCGTTCGGCACTGCCATCTGCAGGAGTCAGTACGAGACTGATCACTCAGGTCTCAGTGTATGAAGAATATCAGTTTGCGCAATTTTTTGTGTATTTTACCTTCATTATATTTTAATTTACACAAATGACCAGTTAAATATGAATAAACATTGTTTAGATTTATATTTTATATAGTAATTGACATGAATAATGATAATTATTAATGAGTTATATCATTTTTAAATGTATTCATATATTTATATATTATATTTTTATCATTATTAATCATGTTCATGATAGTATATTAAAATAAATGTATTTATTCATGTTTAATTGACAAAGAACATAAAGTACATACGTTCTGCAAAGATGGATTTACCATCAGTGTGTTAGTCATATATTATAATAATTATTAAATTAATTACTAAATAATTAACATTATTATTTATAGATTTGTTTTATTTATTAACAACTTAATGAATTCCTTGATGTTAATCATTAATTACCTGACAATAATACTACCCATGTAAACTATATCATATTCATTAAAAAGTAACATTTAGTCATAATTAACTGATTTTCAAAAGCAGTTTACCAACTTCTACAAAAACAGGCTCACCATCAGTGTGTTGAAGAAGTCTCTCAATCAAAACAGGGTACTTTGTGATTCTCTGGGTAACAAGCAACAGGAATTCTGGGATTTCACGTCGTTTTATGACAGAGTTGGTACTCTGCTGCTGTAGAGGCAACAAATATGGACATCAGCATAAAAATCGAACTGCTTTTTACGTGTTTGTTTGATCAACTCACTCTGAGAAATAACTGCATCTTCCTGTTGCTCTGTAGCAGTTGCTTATACATTTTCAGTGCTTCTGGATGCCGGCTGCAGAAATCACCGTACAGTTCTATCATCTGAGAAGCATTTCGGCCGGCAAACTACAGTTTTAAAAAGAATTAAATACAGAATTATACTTGCTCAGCCACAATATGTAAACTGGTCAACTGAAAGACTTCGGATGTTTAGGTTGTCACATGCCTGTTGACACAGAATATCACCAATTTGTGTTATGATGTAGTTCTTGTGCATTTCTGGCTGAACAGACATGCGCTGTCTGGTCTCCATGTCTATGAGAAAGTTTCTGTGCAAAGCTAAGAGCTCATCCAGCCTGGGGAAAATCTGAGCAATCGCGTCCAGCTCCAGCTGCACTTCCTCCAACAGTCCCCGCCTCAAAACGTCAGCCATGACAGAGAGAGTCTGGATGTGGTGAAATTCTGTCTGCATCAGCTCTGTGACAAACACATCACTAACCAATCAAATTAGGCTTCACTAAAGCATCCCAAGTTATTTAAACAGCGTATCATGAGCATATCATCTAAAACAGGCTTTGCAATCACTGACCATAGATGATCTCCTGTCTCTTGACCACCTCTCTGTCCAGTGTCCTTCTGAATTCAGTGTCCACGACAGCACTCCAAGATTCAGCAGAGTAGTCAAATGATATGTGAGCTGAAGAATCAGAGCCTGGCCGAGAGATGGTAAAAGTGAATTAGGGTATGCGTGATTTGGAAAAACTATAGTTCACTCAAAAAACATTTGAAATCAATGACAGTAATCACTGACTGATGAATAAAAAATCATTAATAAGTAAAAAATTATTTGCGTTTTAAACTTAATAGCAGGGCTGTGATAGTTAACTAAAACTAAAACCCATTTAATTTAATTTAATAAAATCTTAAATGATTAAAAATGATTTTTAAATTTTATAAAAGTAATATTCGTAATACAAATACATTTAACATACAATTTATACATTATATCATACTTAGAAATTGATTTAATTTAATGACTAATTTATTTAATATAGTGTGTAAAAGTATTTGCTTGATTTATTTTATATCAAATAGTTTTACATCAGATAGTTTCAGAAAGTTAAAATTGATACATAAACATGAACAACAATACAGACATGTATATAAATTAAATAAATATATGTATAAATATAAATATATTATGTAAATACATGTACAATTTTCAAAATATATATTGTATGTGTGTGTGTGTGTGTTTATATATACATAATGGATATACACAGTACACATATATTATGTAAACCAAAACTTTTACTTTGAATGTGATTAATTATGATTAAGCATTTGACAGCACTAGACGAAATACATTAAAATTAATAAAACTTTTAAATGAAAAGAAAATAAGGAAACATAAAAGCTACTTTTAAAAATAACATCTAAATGGTGCTCAGTTCCAATTTAATTTCATTTAAATTCTACATCTTCTGATTTTCACAGAAGAAAGTCAGTCATGCAGGTTTGGAATGACTTTGTGAACTCACTGGAGGTGGGGTTTGAGGAAGAACAACCAATAAAAGACTTGCTTTTTCGCAGAGTGAAATCATGGCCACACCCCTCACTGTTACTCCGCTTTCTGATACAGAAACATACAAAGCATCTCAAAATGTAAACATTAATGACAAATGAAGTTGATGGAAGAGATAATCAAACCTGTGTGACATGGCGTGGTTGTCATTGACCAGAGACAGAGATGGAGAACTCTGACTTGACGAGTCTGTTAATGAAACATACATCATCTCATGAGATCTACATGACATGACAGAGTAATAACTTAACGTCAGAATAACACGATTGTTTCTCTTACACAGTAACACTGAAGAGTCAGCGCTTTTTAGAAGTGCCTGATGAGGATTCTGCGGGTTGTGGAAATAAATGCAATCACATATCATAGTTTCAGGCAAACCTGTAAGCGTAGTGTCACGTGTTTGACACGATCAATCACCTTTACACACAGAGGTGCAGAATCACAGCAGGTCTTATGAACGATCATGGAGCAGTCTGGACAGGAAATGACATCATAAAGCCAGTGTATTTTAAATAAACGTACAAATATGTCTGTATAAGAAACACACATTTACATGAGCACTGCTGTGGTTCATCACTGTCAGCTCCCTCACAGACTTCACAAGCTGCTTCAACGGGCTCCTGTGGTGAGCAGAGCTGGTGCAAGGCTGTGGAAACCTCGGCATTTACCTGTGAAGAAACACACATTACAGCACGTTTCCTCAGGATATTCATAATGCGTCTAACTATAGAAACCACCATCAATCATGCCATCTTTTGATGAAAGTGGCTGACAAGAAGTCATAAAAGAGATATGCAAAAATGCAAATTCACAAATTTAAAAAAAAAAAAAAATCTGTTTTGTAACATACATGTTGTACACATAGCCAGGCTATGGAAATACTAAAAATAATAATTATAAATATATGTGTGTGTGTGTGTGTGTGTGTGTGACTGTATAGATAGAGAGAGAGAGTATATTTTTTGTTTTATCTGTTAATTTAAAAATACAATTTGAATATGTAATTTTTTATTAAATGCTCCTTAAATGCTGTGGACATTTCTGGATATAAAATACATTAAAAACATTTCATTTTGAGACTTCCATAACTTTAGCCTGGTGCACAGGACATGAAGTCTCTTTAACCGTCTTTCTCTTACCTTGTTTTTTATTTTGGTGTTGACCATCCGACTCCGAAGAAAGCTAAGTGTTCGACTCACTTTATATTTCTCAGTTTCACTTTTGAAAGTAGGGATGAATTGTTCTTTTTCTTCTTCCTCTGACTTGTTACACCACGTACTAAAAATGTGTAAATAAATAGTGAAACGTAGTCAAGCATCTAATATATATATATATATATATATATATATATATATATATATATATATATATATATATATATGAACAAATTTTATGCACAAATGTGTCTATATGCATGGATGTAAGAGATCTAATACCGTGTGATCTCTGTGGACGTTTCTTCATCACTGAAGGGGACTAGCTCTAGAAACATAAAAAGCAAACATTCTTGCAGTTTTGAACACACTAATACAGATACACTCAGGGGAAAAAATAGTCAAACACACCGTCCTGTGGACTACAGATAGGTAATTTGTCTTGGACAGGAGAATCTTGTTCAGATGCCGTAGAGTCTGATTCAAACTCAAAAGAGTCAAAAGATTCCTGAGGATAAATTGACTAATGAAAAAAAGGATTTTTATTGTTACATATTGCATGACAAATGTTGAACGCTTATGATTTCTGGATACGTTTTGAATACATCTTCCCCTCACCTGATCCTCAGCAGCCTGCAAAGTGTTGATGCTGTTTGTTATGGTCACACTGGAGCCAGTGAGTGAACTGCTTGTTGAATCGGTATGAGTTGTGAATCCATCTACTAAAACACAATTATGAATTTTGAGATCAAGATACAAAATGCATGCAGCATTAGATATTAGATTAGGTAGCCAAAATGTTAACAGTTAACAGAGGCTTAATACAATTTCTGTATATTGGTTGTCCAACTGTGAGAAACAGGCCCATTCTTCATTATTAGTGTAGCCATTTAATTTTCCTTTCTAACAAGAATAAGTGTAGACATGTTCAACTTTACTGACAACGTTTTTGTTGTCATAATGGTACGTTGCCTTAGACAACCAGCGATGGACCTTTCGACGTTTGTCAGTAGAGTATTTAATATATTTAGGAAAGCTAGTAAACTTTATAATTACAAAAGCCATTAAATAACTGTTAATTGATTTAAAGATGAACATTTACCAGAGTCGTCAGATGATAAAAGTTCCTCATCTTCATCCTGACTGGAATTGTTAAACCAAGCCTTAAAAAGCAAGACCAACAATGAGAAACCAAACAAGAACAAAATGATAATAGTAATGTTCAGATTTTACAACAAACAGGAAAGCTATCCATTTCCACAGCTAAGTGTTAGCTAAACAGCAGGACGTGTCGACACTTGCTACAACGTTACATTTTATCTATTTATTTATTTATTTATTTATTTATAATATTAATAATAATCAGGTCGCATGTTTCAGATACCTTTATCTGTTTAGCATACATCGACGCTCGAATAGTTAATTAGTTGAATCACATGAACTCGGTTCTTTTTCATGAACTGTTCTCAAATTAGACGGTCCGTCTGAATGATTCTATTTGTTCACTCGTGCAGTGAATCATTTGGAGCGGTTTCGCTATTCTGTCTTAATCTGAATCGATTTAAATTCACCCGAGTCACGACTCATTGAACTACGGGACCATCTTTTACGTGGGTCCTAATTTGTAAACGCTTTGTATATATATCTTGTGGTTGATGGACTTAATATTCATGTTTAAGGGAAATGTCAAAAGCATGCTTGATTATTATTTAGGTGCAAAATAGAAATAAGAAAGGTTCTTGATTCTATCTGAATTATTCAAATAGTTCAATAATATTAGTAATGGAACGGTTCCTGTCTCACTAGATCGTTATGAAAAGTCTAGCTGTCATATAGCATATCAAATTTTTCTGTAAAGCATTAGTACTTTGAGTAGCTGCATTACAGTCTGTCACAGACACTTACATTGTGAAGCAGCGAGTATGGTGATCCTTAACAAAAAGGGGAAATGCGAGAGAAAAAAAGAGAAAGTTTCTATCAGTGCTATACATTCATCAGGTACTTAAACTACATAATGTTCAGTCAGCCTTGTGAATGCAATTTCCATAAACAAATGAGAAACATTAACCTGGGTATGAAAACAGAGTGCTGCTTTCAGCTTTTCTCTCTGTATCCACTCTCAGACCTTTGATCTGGGATTGTATAAAACATATACAGACAACATAAAGTATTCTTTATTATCTTGCTTCTTCTTCAAAGCAAATTCAGTACCGAACTGATTCCAGTCCAAAGAATCGAAATTCATTCATTTTTTTAATGCATAGTTAATAAGTAATATCTGTGTGACCTTTAACCTCTATTATCTGACCTTGTTTAACAGAGCGGAGTCCCTCGCACAATCTCGCAGCAGTAATATGGATGACTGTAAGGTTTGTGCAGTAGCACAGGGCTCAGAAACACACACAGACAGTGACAGCATCCCAGAGGCATGGCTAAACCTGAGGAGGTGGGATTTACCCGCCCACACTTGTGACACGCCTGCAAGGGGCGTGGCTAATGGATTAGGAGGTCTGCAAAAAAAAATAGAGAGAAATCTATATTAAGCCATTTGGATCCATTCAATATCTTTGTGTGACAAACAAACTTTGTTAAACCGAAAGAATAATGACACCACTTTTTGTCACAGATAGTTGTCATTTGGCTTAAGAAGTTATATGTTAAACATAGCACATGGTTTAATGCAAACACATAAATGGGTACAAAGATCTACAAATTTAACTCTCTTGTTGTATTGTACGTCTTAATATTTCTATGTTTAAATGTTTACTCCACCCCAAAATGAAAATTTAACCCATGTTGTTCCAAACCCATAAAAGCTTGTCCTTGGAAAGTGATTAATGACAAAATGTTAATTTTGGGGTGGAGTAGCCAGTTAAAATTAGCTGCACAGATTCCAAAAATAAATAAATACAAATATATTGTATATTTTTACTTTTATCTTTTGTTTTGGCTTTTTTATGATTACTGGACTATTTGTGTAATGAGGTGTAAAATAACTAAAACAAAGTGTAAATTGTATTGAATATTTTTTGTACAGGAATAAAGATAACTTTACTGCTTGAAGAGTTTTATCAGCGTGTGCTGATTGGTCTGTTGGGCCAGCTGAAGGGGCGTGTCCCCATCCTGATTGGCCGAGCGGATAATCATCAGGGCACCAGGTTGACAGAGAAGAAACTCAGAGACGCTCACAAAGCCCAGACGCACGCACACATGCAGGAGAGATTCTATATGCACGCAAACATACATTACAAATATTTTTTTGCATGTTTAGTTAATTAATTGCATAAATGCATTAAAATTACATATTTATTTAGTCTCTGAAAACGCTTCAGTGGCAGTATACTTTGGACATCCTCATTAATGGTCACCACGGTGACCTCTAATCCAATTAGAACTCAGCATTTATAATTCCACTGCTCATCTCCGGACATTTGTGTCATCTGGATGTGAAGCAGGAACAGTAAAATCTGATTACGCACACACATCCATGCAATACATGGAAGCAGGTGCTGCATTTTGCTTTGCTCATGAACACACACACATAAGCATACAGTAAATGACAAACACACCTTGTGATGGCTGTCCGAGAAGACTGTGAGGGGTGTGTAGGTTGGCTAGTGCGAGTGTGACCCTTTGATCCATATCTGCCCTTGCGCAGCTGTCATTCAAACCATATCGACCAATCAGATGTCTGTGCTCAGTGGTGCTGAGACAGTCGCTATGGGTAACCAGGTATTCAGCCAGCTCCTGTGCGTCATCTTCCACGTATGTCAGATGAGACACACCCACGCACATCACAGCATCATCTGTAAATATATATGCTCGAACTTGTACAGTCTCCGGCTGGTTATGACCTAAACGCACAATGAAAATAAAAAGAAATTACTAAATGCACAAACATGATCTGTATAGGCATTATCTTGCAAACTGTGGGAGGAGCAAAGTAAAAAAAAACTATGAATAAACTATAACTAACTATACATGCAAGTATGTGTATTTGTACACATAATAAATATACACAGTACACACGTGTACAAAAACTGAATTAATTGTTTCATAGTAATATTTATATATATATTATATTATTGTAAAGAACATTAACTACGGAAATTATTTACTATTACTATAACTGTAGTATTATTACTACAGTTATTTATTAAGCTTTATTATGGTTTATATTATATTATTTCTTTATTATAGTTTTTCACCTGGAACAATGAAGTAGAGCATGTTGTGAACTCTAGTTTGTAGAACATGTATTAGAGTTGAGCCCTCTAGAACCACAAAAACCTCTTCCTCCTGAACCGATGGGATCAGTGCAAAAACCTTTGCTTGGCCCTTAAACACACACGCACAACATTTAGAATATAAATAACATACTTTTATATATTTCTGTAGACCTGCACAGTATAACGATACTTTCAACTTAAAAACACAGGCAACTACAGAAATGTGTTACTCACATAAATAGGAACCTCTCTTCTGCTTAGCTTCATTGCTTCTTCGACCTTCAAGAGAAAAAGAAAAAGAAAAATTAAACATTCATACTTAAAAAGTCATATGAAATGATGCAGTCACCTAAAAGACCAGAGGGGACTGAACTCGCTCTTTCAAATGAGAGCTAAAATCTAAAAGAGACAGAAAATATGGGAGGAGTGAGTGAGGAGGAACAAGAATGGGGAGGAGAAGAAGAATGAAACACAGAACAGGGACAAGAAAGATGAATGACAGGCAGATAGGAGTGAGGAATCAGTAGAAATTATAAACATAATTAATGATAACTGTTCCATACCCTTTTCATAAAATTTTACATTTTCTTTGCTGAAATGACACATATTTAAACATTAACAGAGGCAAGCATTTGGTGCAACCATCTATCTATCTATCTATCTATCTATCTATCTATCTATCTATCTATCTATCTATCTATCTATCCGTTCGTCTGTATATCTACACAACACAACACAACACAACACAGAGAAGTTGTTTTAGTAATCAATTTTTTTTCAGCGCCATCTTTTGGACAGAACAATCCTTCGAAAACTTTGTTTTCAAGATTTGTCCACAAGAGGCCGCCAGAAGGTAAACGCATTTCCAATTTAGATATTTTGTAGCTAGATTAGTGACTCCCCGCCCCTTTTGATCTTTTTTTTTTTTTAAGTTTAAGGACAAATATTGCGACTTCTTGCACAAATACTATTTAAGTTCTCATCTACCAACTGATCTGTATTCATTTTTCTATAAATCAGTGAATTTGCAATTCTAATGTCATCTAGCGACATTTAGCTACCAGTCTTACCTGCTTTCAAATGAAAGCAGTTGACAGCACTGATTAAACTATTTTTCTTTGTCGAGCAAGGACCGAATGAGAAATGTTAAGTGTTTCATCATTTTATGTCCTCTTGCTTTGCACACTCATAAATCCTTAACTTGAAGCGTTATTTGGTATTTCCATTGCATATGTAAATATACATAAAATATGAGCAATAAAAACGTTTGTTATCAGGCACTGAAAGAAGTCAGAAAATGCTTTATTACCAAGCATGTTTACACACACACACACACAGCTATGTTTAGCTTTTTTTCAGTGTGCTTGAGAAGAAAGCTGTGGCAGTGCAGTGCATGCTGGGATTGAAAGAAGTCTTTGAGCTGTGAACTTTCCCCCACTTATCCAAACAACACAGTCCCAGAAAACCCGCAGTCTGAGACTGCTACATATGCTGACCTCTATACCGCTTGCGCACACACTCACACTAATGCAAACAAACACACGTACACACACATGCTCTGTTTCTGTTTACTTCTATACCCTACACCAGCCCCACGAGCCCCCCTTCTCACATTCTCCGTCTTCACGTCCTCCATATCTGAGTGGGCTGCAGGATAGTTTGGAAAAAAGTGAACAGGGGTTTGCAAAGATTCCTGAGGGTTTTTTCTAATCTAAAATCACATGCAGGGGCTTAAACATTCCTGGCCTTTTATTCTCAGAGAAATGAACTCTTGCTCTCTCTCTCTCTCTCTCTTTATAACCCTACTGCATTCTAATGCCAAACTCTATATATTCCATACCTAGTTATATTCGGTAGTCATAAAACTCCCTCTCCGCCGCCTTCCAGTTGTTTTTTTTCTTCTTATGTTCAAGGAAGCCACATTTCCAGGAATTTTTCAAAATCCTTACACAATCGTATCACTCGCATAATTCCTAATCCTGTGACATGTTTAAAGAATCTAAATGAAGAGTTACGTAAAATATTTACACTAAACACTGGGATTAGGAACTGCGCTGTAAACTTTCTGTGAGACATATTTGTATCCGCCCCGGGCTCTCCCTGGAAGGTTCGTTTCTGTGTAGCCTGTGCATGGAATTTAGGACGGCCTCCGATCAATCGATTTTTAAGTGAACGTGTTGTGTTGTCTTTGTTATCACAAGAAATGACCTTTTACAAGTTAACACTCAGCAGAAAACGGCAGTGAGAGTAAGATTCAGGGTCATTCTATATACAAAATACAAACAAAAATATAGCTGCAAGCAGAAATTACGAGGCCAAGCACTAGGAATAGGAAGCTAAGCATAGCACAGACCAAATGCAACGATGAGTATTAAAAGCAATTTTAGGATGATTGTAATTGAAATCATAAATACAACCTCTAGATTAAATTATACGGATTAAATTGCTTATTACTTTTGATCAATAGGTGTAATCAAATATTTGGCTGTGTTCTTTGTGTTTAGCACTGTAAAATGTTTTTTGTATATTGACACAAAATCTGCTAACTTTTTGTCAGCTCATTCAAAGATGATTTAGTCCGATTTTTGTGCCAGCGACTGAGGAGGAGTTCAAGAAAGTAAGTTTACAGCATACAAAATGGTGGACAAAACGTATGGCCCACAATAATTGGGATCCATGCTGCCAGGCATGATCCAACAAATATTTTGAGACCATTTCCATTACAATAAGCTAATTAAAATAAAAATCCATTAGCATTTTTGGAAATTTCATAATTAATGGTTAATGAATGGTTTACTACTTGACCGATAGGTGTTTGACGTAAATATGTCAAAGCTTTGCCGAGATGCAGCCTCAGATGCAGTTTCTAGCTAATTTGTTGACGCGCTAAACGAAAACCGTATATCATACGAAAATCCATAACAATGGTGTGAAAATGATCCAAGACAAATTTTGTGGAAATAAGTGGAAATAAGAAAATAACTGTCTAAGAGGAGTTTGGAAAAGTCATGAATCAAAATGGCGGACAAGAGGTTTACCCATTTATGGCAAAATTAGTTTTGCTGTTCTCTGCATGATCCAAAGATTAACAAAAGAAGAAGAACGCCTTCGGTGCTTGGACCCTAAATATGAATAAAATTAACATTTTATATAACATTTTGATAATGATATATAGAGTATTATCAAGAATTGATATGCATAAGTCAAATACAAAATACAACCAAAAAAATGAAACAAATAAACAGGTCGTCTACAAACTCCAAGTCCCCTCGCAATATAAGATTCATCCCACTTCATTCCATGTGTCCCTAGGAGTGTTGATGGGTACCCAGGAACGACATGTTGGACGCTGCCTTAAAGACTGAATTACATGCCTCTCATCCTGATCGTCCAGCACCTCGGGGCAGATGTAGACCACGGCCATTGAGGAGGGGGTACTGCAACAGAACGGCCAGGCTCATCCACCACCCAATCTCTCCAGAGCACTGAGCACCTGTCAAGCACCTCATTAACAGCCAGTACTTAAGCACACACTCATTGTCCGGCCTCATATACATATAGAGGACCCTGACTTATACTTACCTGTTTGACTTACCTCCTGTGTTCCTTCTAGTGTCTCCTCATACTCATAAGTGTCTCCTGTTTCTCCTATTCCCGGCTTCTCCTCTTAATCATCCAGAAACTGTGATATACGCTTCAGTTATCTTCCATTCAAACTCTCTATGACCAAATAAACTGTTATACATTTGACTCCTCTCCGTTACACATACATAATTATACAGAAAATTAAATTAAAAATTAAACAGAAAGACTGTAAATGTCTTTAAAGCGATCTTAGCAACATTAATTAAACATCAAAAGGACAAATCAAATGCGCTGTAGGACACACAAAAAGGTGAGAAAAGACAGGTGTCGTATTTGATTGAGGAGTTTGATTTTGTTTTTGAATGGATTTAGTTTGATTTAATCAAGCTTATATGTAGGTGTTGTCAAAGTAAGTTTACATAAGGCTTTCACAGCTGAAATGCTTGTTTGACAGGCTCTCCTGTATCTAAACATGTAATCTGCAGGAATGACTTACAGACCTTTCATCTGATAAAAAAGACACTGAGTCAGTCTGTCTGGGTGAATACTGGAAAGTTAGGCCAACTTAACAGCTTAATATAATATAGGGAGGGTTGTGTTCGCATACATATAACTTTACAGTCATAACTTTGTGGAAATGCGATTGAATGGAATGGAAATGGACTTCACAGCATGTGTCCTTTGGCAGCAAATGAACCATTGCTAGAATACAGGCTGATACACACACTCACAAACACGCAAACGTGGCTTCCTAAACAGCCCTTCACAGAATAGAAGGAAATGGGTGGCAGTCCTGCTGCAGGATTACATCCGTTTTAAAGCAGTGCACACACACCACCGCACTGAATATATCTGTATCACATCAAATGACTAGAATTATCACGCTATTTACATTAATGATAAACCTAGTCTGTGTGCATTAGTACAGAACGGAACAAACAAAGACGCAATTTTTTAGGAAATGTTTCCGATATAGATTTTGTGCGGAATTTGACCTGAAACGAAGTTGTTAACTAAAGCTTAAATAACAGGGTAACACTTTATAAAAGGTTCCAACAGTTAACATCAATTAATATATTATTATTAATTCATCTGTTAGCTGAAAATGCAGTTCATTTTTACTTTGTTAATTCACAGTGCATTAACTAATGTTAACAAGCACAACTTTTATTTTTAATAATGCATCAGTAAATGTTGAAATCAGCTAAGATTAATCAATGCTGCAGTAGTATTTTTCATTCTTAGTTCTTAGTACTTAATTAATAAACCTTATTGTAATGAGTTGTGAATAATGGTAAATATATATTTATTTTATTTTATTTTTTTAATGCAAAATTTTTTGGCAAAAAGTTATTTTGTTTTCTTTTAGCTAAATTTAAATAAAAATATAAATAAATAAAAATAAAACGTACTTAATAAAACTGAACCAAAATAGAATCATCAAGGAATATATAGACATATTTAAAAAAAGAAAAAAAAAAAAAGTCTCTTAAACTAACTAATAATAAAATGAAAATAGAAAAAGTATAATACTATTATAGCATTTAATTCATATTAAAGAAACACTGAAGGTTTCTGCAGATTTATCTGTGAACAGGTGTTGGGGTTGTAAAATGTGTGCAAAATCCACTGACATGATTTCTAAGTATGTTGCATAAAACTAGATTGTCTCAGGAAGTTCACACCAGCACCATTTAGCCATTGCTAGGATACAGCATTGTGACCTCATGGCTGACCAGCCAGCACTCTGATTGGCCGATTCCCTCTCTCCCGATGACATCATGTTGTTGCCGGGTGAAATTGAACTCTGGTGGCAGGGAAGAGAAAAAACAAATTGTCAGTTTGGGATTCTTTTTCAACCAAGATCCATACGGATTTTCTCGGCTTAAGGGTTTAATGTTTAAGGATCACCCTGGAATTTGCTGACTAAATGCCGGAGAGCTGCTAACATGTCCTGTATGTTGTCCCGTCACGTTCTTAGGAGAAACTCCTTAACTGAAGGCACAAAAGTTGAGTGACATTTTGCAATCTATTTGAACAACAGAACATCGCAGCATGAACAAGTTTATGTAGGCCGGCATTCATTTCATCTGAACTCTTCAACATCAGTCTGAGATCATAGGAATGTTTTTAGTAGCACCCCGTGGGCCGGCTTCGTGAACCCATGGACCAAAATCCTGCGGGGGTTTGGCTCCTGTCCACACCGTCTGATGGTCATTCCGCTCAGTCAGCAATTCCCAGCTCTATTCAAGGCTCCTGTTTGCATGCACTGTAAAAACAAAACAATCGACGAGTCGAAACAATGATGGTTTGAACAGCCATGCTTGTTTTTCCTAGAAAATAAAGCAGTAAATGCATAACCAGAGAGAGTAAATAGGTTTTAGAAGCCGTTTAGGAAAAATATAGAGATAGTGAAATCTAATCAGACGTCTTGGTGCAATACGCTGTTTTATTAGAGGTTATATGAGCCATTGACCTCAGCACAGACATTTCATTGGGAGCTGTTAAGTCATAAAACATTCACCTCCTGTCTGCATATAAGAACCGAAAAGTTTAACACTATACATTAAAAATTATACAAGGTCCTTCACAGAAAGTCTTACATTTTTTGATATGTAAGTGGGAGGAACATGTCTGGACAAAAGAAAAAACTTGAAGGGGGGAGTGGCTCTGAGATACCACTGAATACCACTTAGAAGAATGATTCTTTTAGCGAATCGGACTGTTCAATGAACCGATTCTTCTGAGTCGCCTATTAAATTGTTTCCGTACGATTTCTTATTTAATTTTAAATTGTCTAGTTAGCCAATACTGAGCCCTTTTGAACAAAATAACAATTAATTTGTGATATATTTGGGACGTTTATATATATAAAACCACGTGATAGGTCTAAAAAAGTGATTGTTTGTTGCTGAAAAGTAACTATGGTTTAACCATAAATTAAACAAATAAACAAAAACATAGTCGCTAGTACTGTTGTGTTACAAATGGTAAATAATACGCCAAAAAAAAACATTACTAAACTTTTACTACGATAAAAACCATAGAATTTTTTCTAAGGGAGGTTGCATTTCGAACCTATCCACAGAATTTTATAGCTAAATTAAAGGCTTATGAATTATTTGTGTTATAATAGAAAGCAGTAATATGATTAATTAGCTATGTTAATATCAATCATTCTCGATACTGTTAACAATATTTCTAGGCCTACCCTGAACGAAGTCATCAGTTGAGTGATTCACGATTCGGTTCAGATGAGCGATTCATTCGGGAGTCGGATAGAAAGAGGCCAGCTGAGGGGGCGTGTAGCGCACGTTCATGTTGAAGTTGGACACTTGGAGAGCTTTGCGCACTGCGAAGGGAGACACGAAGGGATACGGAGGAGTCTGCAGTCCTCCTTCAGGTCTCGATCGTCCTTAAAGGAGCTGGCAGCGGACATGCCCAGACCAGTACACCGCCACTGAGACCGGGATTCAGCTCTTCGCCTGGTTTAAGCTTGCCAGAATGAACGGAACAGCAGACATCTGCAACCACTGTCGGAACATGATCAGAGAAAAGGTAACGTGTGTTTATGCATCCAGACAATTTTTCTGCATCAAGTTGGGGCTTATTTCAGTCACGCGTTTTTTAAATATGCACGTATTTGTACGTTTGGTCTGTGTATGGGCTGCGCGCACAGGTAGCCTAGGCTATGAAACATTAATGTATCTCAGGCGACACAGAGAGATTTATTTAGTCACCTATAATACTTTGTGTCTTCATACTAACTAATACACATTTGTATGTTACGTTTTAAAAAACTGCAGTATTATTTGGATTAATACATATTTCAACGGTGACTACACATATATAGATATCTGTATGCATCTATCTATCTATTTATACAAATAGATGCAATATCCTCAATATAACCTCCTTTGCAAAAAAAAAATATATATATATATATATATATATATATATATATATATATATATATATATATATATATATATAATAAAAAAAAAAAATGTTATCTATCTAATAGGTTTAATAGTTTAACAAACATTTAATCACTCTTTGATTGCATCAGAGGTTGACTAACTTAGTGACCTACTCATGTCATTTAAAATCCTGCTATCATCCCTCTCTCTTTTCTTTGGCTCGAAGATGTTATTTTTAGCTGTCATTAATCATGTTGAACACATGTGACCTACTTCTGCTCTGCACATCTTCTTTTCACATACACCCTGCCAAAAGTTGCCGTAAATCAAACTGGACTTTAATACTGAAACACGAGCTGGCATTTATCAGATCGAACTGTTGGCTGAAGGCTTGCAAGCTCTTTGTTTGATCTTCATGTCTGTAACAACAGCCGGGGGCAAATACTGCAAGTTATCCTGTGGCTGTATGCAAACCTGCATTTTGAGTGCCTCGCACAATATGTGTGTACGTGTTTGGATAAAGCCTGTTATATGAGAATGATTTGGGGGATTTGTGGTCAGTTTGTCCCGTCAGCAGGGTTCTTTATTACTCATTTCACTGGTTGAAATAATTCTCATCAGCATGTAGCTAGTCTTTTCTCACCTGTTCCTCTCCCTAGTTGGAATCATCCAGTTCAAGCTCTTCTCTGTTTTGCCTTGACCTGCAGAAAAAACATGCTATAATTATGTCAAATTATTTGCAATTAGAACACAAAGAACATTTCATTCTCTAGTTTTTCTACCACTCATGCATTGGTGCATTAAAGGAATATTTCACCTAAAAAATGAAACATATTATTGTTACACTTACTGTTGACAAAATGAGCATCTTTTTTTTTGTAGTTGCAGTTCCTTGAGGTTTACGAATTATAAATGGAGAAGAAATTCAGTTTGATGTTTCCGTTAAACCCCAAGGTGCATCCCCATTGCATACTTATGCTGTAAGTCTATGCTGTTTCGTAGTATAGTGTTCTAAAAATTCCAAAAAAAAAAAAAAATGTTAAATAAAGTGTGGAATGTTACCAATAGTTTAATGACACAGTGGAGGCTATCAAACTCTGATTAAGAATGACAAAGTAACCAAACATTAAATTCCTTCATTGTATAAAAGCACCACCACTTTGTGTGTTGGCGGGTTTTTGAACTTTGGCTACCACTTTTTTTTTTAACCAAATCTGAATTTAATTATCCAAGTAACACATACACCATGTTCACAGCCCGGCTAAACACCATGTGGCTTAATCTGCTCATTTAGCCATGTACCCAAACTCTTGCTATTGGTTGAGCAAGAAAGAGACTGGCATGGTAACAGATATGACAATGTGAATGTATTTGATCTTGGTAGAGTAGATCTGCTATTCTGCAGAATTGCTGCTGCTATTGTGGATTATTGCCAAAGCAAGTATAGTATAGTACATACGCCAATACAGTGCTGTGAGTTTTTAAGACATACTGCTGCTGCACAAATAGCATATATGATAGCCTGAAGCAGATCTATGCAGGTGGATCTGGGGAGGAGGGGGGTTTCAGAGGAACTCCGAAAGCATGCTACAAACCGCTAGTGAATGTTAACTGTTTAAATTAGAGTAAGCTCGCTGGCTGCGTATGGAACATAAACCCAATCATATTGCGACAAGTAGTTTGATGCTGTGAATATCATCAGATTGCATTAACAACCCATCAGCCTGCGCCAGCTGGAGTTTCATGACAGAACTTGGCATCTACAATTTTCTGGGATATAAACCATTAAGGGCAAATTTATAGTCAATGAACAATAAACTAAGATAAGAGAACGTATTTTGACATAAAAAAAACTTTAGAAGCGATTCAATGCTCACACAGAGCAAAAATGTTCTTTGTTATAACCCGCTCCCACAACACCTGTGTTGGTTCATTTTTTATTCCTGTTTGCCGTCACATGCTTCAGTGGAAAAGCAACAATGGCTCTACTGTGGAATTTGAACGGCAACAAAACTGTGACTTGCTTCAACTCAACCGGTTTTGTATTTCAACGTTTTCTCGCCATAAAGAGAGACTGATAGAAGCCCCATGTAAACTGTGCTGCTGAGTTTTGCTGATTCAGCAGCTGACACACTTCCTGTTCCTCCAGCTGCCGTGTGCACTGGCGTGACATAATTGACCAATGAATCGCACTGCCCCATTACCACATAGTGACCCGTCAGGAACAGCATCAGTGCCTGTACGCCGAGTAGTCGTGTTTGACCAGAGATCTGTGGGTAGGCTTTGCCATGAGAACTACAAATACTCCAAACCACTAATTGAGTGAGGACGCAAGAGGACGCACATTTGCCACGGTGCCACCAGGCACCTGATCAAGCAAAACTAAAACCTGTGCATTCTGCCAGTGTTGCATAATCTTTTATGAGTTTAATGGCATCATTCAAGGGCCACAGACTTTGACGTAATCAAGTGATCAACAGGGGGAGGATCCTCATGAGGAAACAGTAATGCTGTTGTGTAAGAAAATTATAATAATACATTTGAGATTGTATTTAAATGCTGTTTTGAAATCTTTTTGAAAAAATGTTCATCTTTGACAATCTCATACCATCTGTTCTACAGTCATGACTGATAATAAATTATTTTATGTATGAATTATTTTAGTATTTTTTTTAATCCTTTTTAGTTTTCATTTGAGTTTAGGTTAAATTTTAGTAATTTTTAAACTAGTTTTTTTTTTTAAATAAATATTTCTAGTTTCGATTCATACAGTATTTATTTCAGTTTATGTTCTAGTAATTTTAGTACTTAAAACGTTGTTGCCAAGGCAAGTTTCTTTTTTTTTAACTTTATGTTTTTCGCAAACAATTTATATTTATTTTTATAATTTATTTCAGAGTAATTCCCCTTTTTTAAATTGCTTAATTGGTTTATTGTAAAACACATTCTGAGTGCCTTGCTGTGAAAATTTGAACAATAATACCCGTCTTAATAAAAATTGAATTTATCCTTATCCACGAAGAACTCAAAAGAGTAATCCCTAGTAAACTGTTCCATAATAATGCTCTCTCATTACATCCCATTAAAAATCTTCACTGGAGATCAAACCTAATCCTAATCCTCACTGTTCACATATCTGGATAAAGACTCATTAGTGGTCGAGTGTGCCAGAATGTTATATCACACAACTCCCTTTCTCTCTCTCTCTCTCTCTCTCTCTCTGACCCTTCCTCTTTCATATTTTATCCATGTAGTCATTTTCAGTCTCATTTTCAGAGAGATAGAAATCTTTCGATCTCTCTTTCGTCAAACTTGACTAAACAGACTCATTTGTTAAAAACTGAGCACAAAGTGGACTTATGTAAGTACTGTATAAGTGTGTATTTGTTCTACTCCTACCTTTGCTGTCATGGAGACAAATATTCTGCACTTTCCCCCAGAATGTAAGACACGATCAGCCCCCGACAAACCCAGTTTTTCACCCTCTTTGTTTCTTTAAAACGCACTTACACTCCTCAGCTCTTTGACTGGAGGCAGAATGCCAGGTCCTGGAGGGGAAGGAAGCGTATAGCGTTCCTGGACAGACATTTAGAATCAAAAGCTTGACTGGGCAAAAGCAAAGTGCTGGAACAATAGCATCCTTTAGTACATAAAACCAGACGTGTCTAAAGGCGAGAGTACTGTTCAGACACCTCTGCAGTAATCCAGAGTCCGTTTGAGCATTGAGAACAGATTTAAAAAGATCAAGGAGTGGCTGTTCAAGGATTAAAACCACAACCTTGACTTTTATGAAATTGCCTGTACATACAGTCCAAGCATATAAACCACCCATATAAAAATTAACAGCGTTAAACAAATGAAAGATTTTTTTGGGGTGGTAACTTCTTTGTAAGTATGAAACAAGCAGTTAAAACCATGAAATTATATTTATAATACTTTGCTTATTGCAGTATTTGCTTGGCAAAAGTGGCAACACTGTGGGAAGCTTTCCCCCAAAATATATTTAATAAAAAAAAAGCCTTTGTAAGGCCTCAAGCTTTTAAATGAACAGTAAAACTTCTAATTTATTTGACTTTATGAAGCAGAAAATTTTGTTCTGAGGAAAAAAAAGTCAGAAGTGTGAAATAAAAAGTTGTAATCACATACAGATTCCATACAGATCAAGAGTTTAAAACAGAAAAACTGAAAAAAGAATTTTATTGTAAAACATACTCTAATAATCTTTAAAAAGTTTTTTTTCGATATTATTCAGTATTTTTATGTATATTTGCATGCATAGATTAAGATTTATTCATATGTATGGATAATGTTTTTTTTGTTATTTTTATTAATTGTGTTTAAAAGAACCATCTTTATATCTGGACGCTGTCCCAGACTATTTGAGGAAGACGCTGCTTCTATCTATGGACACTCATGCTGCTGTCATGACAACAGAATTGTTACCATGGTTCCGCAGAATGACAGTCTCAAGCATTATCAGTGCTGATACTATGCCGTGTTTTGATTGGCCGGGAGCGGTGATGCGTTTTCAAGGTGCAGGTCACAGTGGTCATAGTACCTTGTCAATGTTTCCGTGTGTGTCAAACAAGTCTGGACGGCAAATCATTGCAGCCTCATTGCAAATACACACAGACTTTACACACGTTAAACATAGAGAACAAACTAAACCGATTCAATTAGTCTTGCATATCCTGTTGTTCTCCCTCTGTATTATCCATATCTCTTCTCTCTTGCCTTTTGTTTGACTTTGATTATGCAACAGGGCATCTTGGGATGAATAGTACTTTACAAAAATACACTCACACAAGAAGTTAAACACTCGTATAACAGATATGCAGTCAAAAGATTAATGGCATTCAAAATAAACTATTTTTTCATTATATTTGTATGCCTACTGTATGTATGTATATATATATATATATATATATATATATATATATATATATATATATATATATATATATATTACATGCATACACATTTACATTATATTCTTATATTTTGTTATATAAAAATATATTTAATATATAACATATTTTTCTTAAATATATACATGTATGTGTTTATATTTATATATACATAATAAATATAGACAGCACACACATATACATACATAATGTAAACCAAAACGTGTATTTTGGATGTGATTATACCTAATGGACAACTACCATTCACAGATTGGAGTCAATTAGATTTTTTTAAAATTCATTTAGTTTTAATTACGTCTTAATTTTGTTAGTTGGTTAATGCTGGAGGCCTTTCTATGTTTATTTTTTCTCCTCTGATCTCCCTCTGTTTGCTGCTTGTCCTCTTTATTTTTTGCAGTCTATCTGCTCTCTTTATTTTATTGGTAAAGTCTCGTTCTCTTTCTACAGAGCAGCGGATGTGAGAAACCAGCAAGCCTGAAACAAAACTCTCCTTGTCTTTGTATTGCTCAGTCTTTCCTTCCTCGATTTATGCATCCTTGGAAAAACTGCTCGACCGTGTGAATTAAAAAAAAAAAAAAAATCACATGTTTGGGAACCAGATTTAATTCTAAAACGTGTGTCTGGTTGTGCAGACCCTTATTAGTTCTATGTTAGTGTTTTATAAACAGCGCAGGTTTCCAATGAGGCTACAGAGTGAAGGCAAAACATCTCTGACCGCAAACACAACACCGTCTGTGTATTTGTGGTGGCTGGTGGTGGGAGGTGGGATATCCTGAGCAAACCCAAATCCTGAAGAGAAGGAAGGAAGGATAGATAAAGTGAAAGGGAGGGTGAGAATGACAGGGAGAGATATTTGGTGTGTTCAGGCCTCGGATCACTGATCTAAAGTGACCCTTACACCCTTGCTATTATAGTTAGAGCCAAATACACACACACACACACACACACACACACACACACACACACACACACACACACACACAGATAACACAAACACAGCTTTCGTGGAATTTCTTACCTTTCGCTGTAACAGGAACAACGAAGACTGGGAAGGACTTTTAGCACAAACCTCAGCAGGTAGACGCCAAATCGACCTGAAAATAAACGCTGTGCTCCTTAAAATATACATTAAACACACCATGAAGTAACTTCTGAATTTCCTTCACTCTATGTTTGTTAAAAATCGCTTAAAATAACGACTGCTTTCAAACAGGTTTCTCCTGCCGGCCATTATTGAATAAACAAGCCTCCATTGGTCGAATAAATCCCGCCCCCAAACTCACATCATTGGTTGAGCCACTGTTGCTGGGCGGAATCAAGCTACAGACGGCTTACTTGTATTTGTCCCTCCATATTAATTTGAAACTGGGAAAAGTATTATAAGTTAAATCACACACACATCAGTAAATGGACGTTTTATTTGAACGTGTTGTCAGGATGTTTTCTTTATATTCATCACAAATTTTCTTCTTGTTCCTCAGGAAAAAGGAATGAAGATGTCAAGACGTATATCAACAGGACCAAGCTCATTTATTCCAGAAAATGAGGTAATACTCAAGAAAACTCAAGAAAAATATATTCTCATCGTGTTAAAAACTGTGCTATATAAAACAGTATTTTTAATCCATCTGGATTCTTTGATGAATAAAATGTTATGCATGTTTAAAAAAATGGTTTGACATAAAAATCACTGGTAGTTTACGTTTTATTAATTTTTTGCAAAAAAAAAATTGAATTGTAGTGTATCTAGGAGTGCCATGTAAATACCACGTTATATTACTATAGTATTCTTTCAGTACCATAGTGTTTGTTTCACAATATTTCGTAAAAAACATTTCTCCCTTTATCTCTCACACATTCAATGAACTCAATGAGTTAACCCGACTTCATTGTTATCATTCATTCTCGGGTCAGTTGGTGTTCATTTCATCTTTGTTTTGAGTTCATCTGGTTCAGGAGATGATTTTCATTGAATCCAAGTTAAGCGTGCCGGGAGATCTAAGAAAGTGTGCTTAGCTTGTAAATTGAGTTATAGCATCTGTCCCGACTCTGCTGAATTAAGATGAACCTGAACTGAAGTTCACATCTTTCTTGGCTCTTAATTCATAGCATCGCATGTTAGTGCCTTCTCGCATTACAAAATTCTGCCCGACCGCCTTTAATTTATATTACCGTTTGACCACGGTACTTTCGTGTGTGAACGATGCCGTCTGTTCATGTCCTGATGTCTGATTCTCAACCTCAGATCATAGGAGGCATGCCTCTAAACGACTCCACAGTGATGTTCTTAGAGGAAGAGTTCAGCGGTCGTATGGACAACCTGACGCAGGTGATGGGGCTCCACCCACATTATCTGCAAGCCTTCCTGCGCTGTCACTACTATCTCTTAAGGATGGACGGCCCCCTACCACTCCACTATAGGCATTATATCGCTATAATGGTACAAACGCACGCAGAAACACTTTAAGGGTGGACTATTCAACTTGATTGATATCAACTTGAGTGATATTTTGTTTCTTCTAGGCTGCAGCACGGCATCAGTGTTCCACGCTGGTCTGTCAGCATGTGCAAGAGTTCGAGCAGATTGGCGTGTGTTCTGATTGGTTGAGAGGTCTGGAGTTCTGCCCACAACGACTTCGCAACCTCAACGAGATTAACAAGATCCTCGCGCACAGACCTTGGCTTATTACCAAGCAACACATACAGGTAACATACTAGCTTTCTTGTTTATTGCTCAATATACACTAGGGCTGCATGGTATATCGAATTAAATCACGATGGGACTCGATAGTCTGCTTTAGTTTCAATAGTCTGCTTTAAAGACTGCAGGACTCAATCTTCATAAATTATATATTTTTATAATTGTTTTTAAATCAGATATTAATGATATTACAATCTCTGTTTCTCAGGCTCTGGTGAAGACAGGAGAACACAGCTGGTCTCTGGCAGAGCTGGTTCATGCGGTCGTACTGTTGGCACATTTCCATGCCTTGGCTAGTTTCGTGTTTGGTAGCGGCGTCAACCCTGACCCTGAGGTCACAGAGGTCAACGGGGTCACGGATGAACTTCGCCCTCCAGCCATGGCAGGTTTATGCACCTGCCACCTAACAAACAGCAACCAAGCCAACGGGAACCCCCTGCGTAACCCTGACACTGGGGTAGGAAAACATTCATGTGTCCATGTGTGTTTTTTTTGTATTTTTACGTCCAGAAAACATGCTCAGATCGCATTTTACAACAAAGTAGAAAAATAAGAAAAATCTTTATACAAATCCCCCCATATATATATATATATGTAGGCAATTTTTTCTGAGCCAAAAATAAATATCACACATTTTTCCCTGATTTACTAAATTTACCCACTAAGATGTTATTCAGTTTAAATCTTGTCAGGCATGTTTACAACAAAAATCTATTTATAACACATTAAAAGATTAATTACTTTCTCCCCAGATACTTTTTGGTTAATTTTTGATTAATTTTTAAATATTTATATTTAAGTATTATTTTCTTAAATATATACATTTGTGTGTGCATATGTATATATATATATATATATATATATATATATATATATATATATAATATAAACAGTAAACTCTTATGTTATATAAACAAAAATATTTTGAAAACGATTAATCATGATTGTTTGACAGCACTCATTTTTTATCAAATTAAATTGGTGAGTTTTTAAATTTGCCAGTCACAATTTGTCAGTAATATTTTTTTACTCATTTAAAACAATAAAATGTGGTAGATATATATGTAGTAGTAGTATTTAATTCTTAACTCTTATTTTTCTTTACTTTAGAGTGAGCTGGAAGCTCTGATGGAGAGAATGAAACGATTGTTGGAGGAGAGAGAAGATGATGATGCCTCAGAGGAGGAGATGTTCACTCGCTTTGAGAAAGAAAAGAAAGAGAGTCTTCTAGTGGTGTCTGCAGGTATTACAACATTGATTCTTCTTTTTCACTTTTTCACATTCTAAAATTTCTAAATATATATCAGTTCAAACAGTACTACACTGTTTCCCTTTATCTCCGTGTTCTTCTCTCTCGCTTTCCAATGTTTTTTCCTCCAATTTTTCCTATTTAGATTGTGGTATTACGCTAAATTGTGATTTGATGGGATAAATGGCCAAAATATAAAAAGAAAAACTGCCCCTGCCTTTCACATAAGTCCTGTCAAACTAAGCATGATCAGTCGACGTGCTTTATTTGAACCATTCCTTGAAAACTAGAAAGGATCTAGCAAGTTAGCTTTCAGTGCGTGTATTAATATGTTGTGATTTTCATATGCAGGGTTCGATAAGGAAGTGGCGCCTTCTTCTCCCGTGGCTCGCTTTGTAGACGACCCTTCATTTGGATACCAAGACTTTGCACGACACGGAGAAGACAACCCACCCACTTTTAAAGCACAAGTACGACAAACGCCCTTCAAATACACGCTTACAGCATCTTTATTCTTTTCTACACTCTGTTCATTCTGTCTTTTTTCCTTCTGTAGGACTACACATGGGAGGATCATGGTTTCTCTCTGGTGAACAGGTTGTACTCTGACATCGGTCACCTATTGGATGATAAGTTCAGAACGGCGTGTGATCTCACCTATTACAACATGGCCAGTCACGAGGGGGTGGACACTAGCATGCTGCGCAGGGCTCTCTTCAACTACGTCCACTGTATGTATGGAATAAGGTACGTCTACGAGCACAGACTCGTCAAACTCTGCTAATGAGAAATAATTAGTCTGGACAAAAATAAACGTTGATGCTGCGTTGTCACACAGTAAATGAAAGGTCAAGTCAATCACATTTCATTCTGGGACACAGTATTACATGTGTTATTTTACTATTATTTATATACGTTTTATATACTATCATTTACATATGTCAGTTATCTTGTATTTTCATCATTTTAATTTTAGTTAAAATTTTTGTCATTTTGATTAACTTCCTTTTGTCATTTTTATTAGCTGTCTGGGTTTTTATTTCAATTTAGACTGTGTCTAAATCTGAAATAAAACTATAAAGATATATGATATATCTATGTGCCGTTTTCATTATAGTTGGTCTCTGCTATTCTTTAATATTCAGAACGATTTTTAGAACTATATCTTTAGTGTCCTTGATGTGAAAGGGACTTTAGACTTATTTATTTAAATATTATAATGTAATTATGTTTTAAAATTTCTATACTTTTTCTATACTTCAATGAAAGAACCATTTTTAGCAGTTTTATTTAACAATAACATCAATGGTGTGCTCTTTCGCATACGTAGAATTTGGTCAAATTTCATCTGGGTCTTTCATGCATATAATTACTGAACACTGCTGAAATATTAGTATGCGACTGTAGCACACAGTATGCATGCTTAGAGCGCCCCCTTGTGTACTAGCACGCCCAACCAAAGTTACTGAAAACCGGTCTTTCTTGCCTAATATTGAAATATGAACATTCACACTGTGTCTGCAGATATGACGATTATGACTACGGTGAGGTGAATCAGTTGTTGGAGCGCAGTCTGAAGGTTTACATTAAAACAGTGACGTGTTATCCAGAGAGAACCACGAGGCGCATGTACGAGAGCTACTGGCACCAGTTCAGACACTCCGAGAAGGTGGGTCATATTATCATATCAAATATAGATTTTTATCATTGCTGTCAAACAATTAATAGTGATTAATCGCAGCCAAAATAAGTTTTTGTTCACATAATGTATGTGCACTGTGTATATTATGTATATATAAATAAACACACGGTACATATTTTGAAAATATTTACATAAATATTTTAACGAATATGTAAATATTTATAAGCACTTTTTTCTTGAATATATACATTTGTGTATGTTTATATATACATAATATAAACTGTAAACTCATATTAAACTCATGTTATGTAAAAAAAGGTTTATTTTTTGACAGCACTATTTTTTATCGAATTTCTTACATTTAATTGTGATTTATAATTATTAGTATTTTTTATTCCGTAAAGAGCCATTGAAACAACAGAATAAATTAAGCATTAATTTTCCTCAAAATATACAGATTTTCTATTTTCTTTCTTTTTCCAGGTCCATGTGAATTTGCTTCTAATGGAGGCTCGAATGCAGGCAGAGCTGCTCTATGCTTTGAGAGCCATCACTCATTATATGACCTGACCAATCAGACGTCGCCATTTCTATGACTTGACCAATCAGACTTCATCTTATCGGTGACCTGACCAATCAAACCTCGCCCACCATATATAGGCATCATTAATATACCTAAAATCAACTAAAACTTATTTTTTGAATCACAAAGCTTGTACCTTTGCATATTGAATTATCATAATTGTGTCCAAAATCGTGTATACTCTTTCTTAAACTGTTCTGATTGGTAACTGAATGAAGGACACTGAATACGGAGTATAACCCCAACCTATCAAAATGGGACCTAATAGCGTGTTCAAATGAATAGTCAGTAAGAATTGTGGGTGGGCAGACTTGACTTTATCTTTAATTTTGTCAGGCGAATCCCAACATTAAAACACACATCCACGGACTTGACCTGATCAATCAGACGACATCATGACTTGACAAACCACGTTAACGTGCAATATTTCAGTTTTTCTCACTGAAGTTTCACTTACACTGTAAGCTGAAATACTGGAGAACTGAGTTCACATTTTCAAACAGGAAGTTGTCTTTTTTTTCTTTTTTTGCACATCTGAGAAGAACTGTACTGTTTTCGGAACAGAATACCATTTACCTTTTTTGTAATATTAATAACAGAATGTGAGACTCCTGTATGGAGCGAAAAAGTCTTTTCTTTCTTTTGTTAAATCCCTGTGCCTTTTTTTTCTTTTTACTCTTACTCGTTTCATGTTGAATGTATTTTTTTTTGCGGTTAGTTTCAAGGCTTTTTCAGATCAATTTGGTTTGGTTTAGTTGTTTACTTGGAAGCTTTTGTAGCATTATTACTGTACTATCAGTCCTTTACCATTTCCTTCGAGCCTCAGTGTTATACTTTAGATAGCAACATTCATTTTTCATATATGTTGTTGCAATAGCTCTACTAATCACATCTCATGACTT